>NC_134176.1:17989491-18297002 GCF_964188355.1 Buteo buteo
TCAGTCTTATTTTCCGTTTCGAGACACTAATGGTACTCGCAGCTTTCGAAGACACCCGCGACGGATATCGGAGTCGCTCGCCCCCACGCCGCGGGCGCTCCGAGGCTCTCCTCCCACAACAGGCCGCGCAAACCGGCGGCCAGCGAGGCCGGCAGCCCTCAGCCCCTCCGCGAGCGCTGGACCCGCGCTCCGGGCGAGAAGCGCTCCGCCGCAACGGCTCCTTCACCGACGCCGGCAGCCCCTTACCTTCCTCCAACGGAGAAGGAGGGAGCGGGAGGGCGACGGCAGGCGGCCCGCTCCCCTCAGCCCGCGCCGCCGCGCCGGGAGGCGAAGGGGCCCGCCGGCCCGCCGCACCGCTGCCGGCCCGCTGCCATCGCCGCCCGGCCACCGCTCCGGAACCGCGGCACTTCCGGCATGGGGAGAACCACTTCCGGTGCGCGCCCGTCTGCATCCGAGCCGAGGCGGGGCGGGGCGGGGCCGGGCCGCGCCTACCCGGGCGGGGCGGGTTGGCCGGCGGCCATCTTGGCTCGGGCCCGCGCCTCGCTGTGGTGTGGTTGGCCTCGCCCAAAATGGCGGGCGACGCCCATGGCGGCGGCCTCGTATCGCTGCTCGTCTCCCATATTCACTCTTCGGTTACGGCCCCGAGCCGCCGTCTTTTCAGCGCTAGTGCTGCTTCATGTGGTGGCGGTGGAGAGGCCAGGCGTGGGCAGCCCCGCAGCAGCGCGCGCAGAGCGCCGGCCTCAAGCATGCTGGGGTGAACGGGCCCGTGCCCCGTGGCCTGGCACAGCACTCAGCTTTTCCCGCGCTGCCCGTTAGAGCGTGTTTGTTTTAATTGCGCAGGCACTGGAGGAGAGCAGAAACTCAAATTGTTGTGTTTTGACAGTTGGCGGCGTTACCCAGGTGCGATGTGTTGAGAGAAATACCAGTGGAGACTATTAGGTTGTGGAACAGTCTCCAACAACTGACATATATGTACTTAAAAAACAGTATGTGTTTATACATAAATACATATTACTAGCATATTTCTATTGAATTAAATTATCAGGAAATATGGTACTGGGAAAAAGCCTTCAATGACGCTGAAAGATCATCTAAATTGACGAAAAAAATATGATTTACTCACGTGCAGTTAACTGATGTGCACCACAATGATGTTTGGACAGTTTGCTTGTGCAGAGGGTGTTCCAACACTTGCCTGAATTCAGTAACTGTTAAGCGCATACTTCCTGAGCTAGTTAAAATCAGTAACTGCATAGCATTATATGTAAAATGAAAACTTACTACTAATTTGTTGTATCCCAGAGTAATGGGAAAACTACCGTTTTCTCATACTGCTGCTGGGAGCTGTTTTAACTTCTTTCTTAACTGCTTCACAAATTGAATCAACTATGAGTGAAATGGATTTCAAATCCATTTGATTTGTCAAAACCTTGACTATTATTCTCTGTTAGTGTTGGGAATCGCTGACTCATTGGCAGTCAGCACTGAATTCTGTGACTGAAGTTACAGAGAAGCAGTAGTGGCCACAATTCACACACATCCAGCTACAGTTAAAAAGAAGGCTAAAAGACAATTTAAAAAGAGATGTCAAATCAGAAATGAAAGATGTTAAAGACATTTTTTGTTTGGGTGTAAATAAATACATACACGTGGGATTTTCTGCCATTTTTCTTGTGGGATGTAGTGGGTGCTTGTAAGGCAGTATATAAAAGCTGCTGCAAAATTGAATTTATGATTGCTTATCCTGCTACATTTGGTGTTTCAATGAAAAATGTTAGAAACTAGATTTTGGATTATATTCAGGACAACTGATAACTAAATGCACGGTGCTGCAGGTGCCATTGGAGAAAAACAACACTGTTGAGAGTCCACAAAAGTCAAAAATAAGTTCCCTGGCACAGTGCAACTTCACCTTAAGCCATGCTGCCTTTTTTTTTTTGCCTTTTTTTTTTTTTTTTTTTTTTTTTTTTTTTTTTTTTTGATGCTCATTCAACTAAAGGCTGAAAGAAATATATCTCCTTGGCCACTGCGAGGACACTAGATGGTGCTCCACACCACAGGCAAAGTCAACCTTTCACTGACCAGGTGAAAGCTCGACTTCCAGTTCAGAAGTTTTGCACTTGACTTCAGTTGAATGAGGATTTTATCACTTTTCATGAAGTTTAAATAAACTATTACTGTAGTTCTGGTGAAAGATGTAGGTATGAATAACTACATACAGCTAATTATCCCTGGGACACTGCTCTCGACTAAATGCCATTCTTTCCCTGCTTACAGGTGGTGAGGTCCCAGTTGATCTAGATGTGAATATAGCTCCTGTATAGCTGACAAACCTTCTACTCAAGTAGGGCTTTATTGCATTTTCTTATGTTGGGGTTAGAGGTAATGATGGGAAATAGAATTGCTACCACATAGAATTTACTTCCTTTAAAATACCAACCTAGATGTCAAAGAGAAGGGTTTCAGTCAGAATTAATATGTGACTGTGAATATATGGCTTGGCAGTGGATACATGTGCCAAGTGTAAGGCCCACAGTTGCACTTAAGATTCTGAAGAAAAAGGTGTGAAATATGGAGCTTATTCCTACTTAACAAGTCTGTCCTCGGAAGGGTTGGAATTGGAAAGGGAGGATGGTTTAGGATTTAACATGCTTGGTTTATGGGTCTTTTCTTCTATGTTAACCATAGGCCTGAAATTATGGTTATGAAGAGAAAGATCTAAAAAAATTTGTGGAGCTGTAGCAAACACAAGCTGCCTTTGAAAGCTAAGGCATAACACCAGAGTGATTTGTAGTATCTTTGGGCTAGATCTCAATTTACACAAATTAAGTGCTGTGCTTAACCTTTGGCATAGTATAGGAAGGGCCACAGCAAATAGTTAAGCTGAGGGTTTATTTGGGTTTTTTTAGCAGCAGCCTTTGGGGGGGGGGGGGGGAAATAATACCAAAATTAGTGGAACAAGAAGTGACTGTTCTCAGCTTTAGAGGGGTTTCAAGCTAAATTCCAATCATCAGGGCCAGTAAAAATTAGGGGGAAAAACTCACTCTCCATATTGAAATGGGGACATAAACGTGGTGAGACTCAAAAGGGTAGTATTCAGGTTGCAAACAGGAGGAGAAAAATAGAGGGCTGTTGAATCAAAAGGAATTAATGTTTAATGTTCAGGCCTAGAATTAGAGAATTAATCACGGGATTTTGTAGTGTTAAAAAAAAAAAAAAGTGTTTCACTTAGTTTCCACATGTGAGTTATTGTTGGGATTGTGCAACTAAGTATAGAAATACTGGGTTTATTTTGAAGGTAATATGGAAAACCATCAGGAGCAGTGAGGGCTGGCTGCTCGATAAAGGGCAGGAGCCCAGGCATGGTAACACAGCTGATAGGACAGAGCCTCACTACTAGAACCCAGTCCCACAGTACCTGTGCAAAGCAAGCAGGGCACACCAGATTCAGCTAAGAGTCCGGATCATCAGGTAAGCAATGAGGCAGGTCCAAGGTCAAGCTGGGAAGGCAGCCCACAGGTTAGGGTCCAGTCCAATGAGGATAACAGGGGTCAAACATAACTTAGTGATTGCCTGGCAGGTCCATACCGATACAAAAAAGACTGAGGTCAAGCTAGGAAGTCAGTTTTTAAGTCCAGATCCAGATGAACATGGCTGGATACAGTCATGGCTGAGCTGGAAACACACACTCGTACAGCATAGCTCAGGTATGGACTGAAGGCCCAGGGCTCAGCTTAAATGGGGCTCCTGAGCTGATGGGTGGGGACAGGTGGGGCTTGTTGGGCCTGCTAAGGCCTATTAGTGCACTCAGGGTCCTGACAAAGTACATAGGACAAGTGAGGGCTGACAACAGGAAACAGAAGGGTTAGTTGTAATCTTTGCATCAAACAAGTTTTCACAACTTAGTATTAAATGAAGGTCTTCACTAGGCTTAGATTTTGGCCAAAATAAAAAAGCAAAGGCAGAAGACCTGAGATAATTACTAAACCAAAACTAGTTGGGCTTCCAAATGGAAGGCAGAAGCTGTAGGACAGAATGCACCATGTATTCTTCAGGTGGATAAAGATTTAACATAGTTGTAGGTAGGTTCTCATTATTGACAAGTAACCAAGAAATGAGAATCTAATTACAGAAGCATTTCTCTCAAGAAGGCATCTGCCTTCCAGTTTGTAGGACACTGATTTTTGATTCAAGAGCACCACGTTCCTGGATTTTTTCCTTCTTAACCTGAACTCTAAGCCAAACTCTTGGCTAGAGATCTGGGATCCCTATGGAGTCCGTATGTGTTGAGATTCCAAGGAGAAAACTGGCATAAAGGAGAACAGGATATGAGCCCATGTGCTGGTCCTATGAAGATCATACCTAACATTAAGCCAAGAGGGCTAGACTAGTTTTAGGGTAAGGCTAAACTTCTGAGGAGCGAGGGATGAAGCACATAGCTCCTTGAAAACGTTCACTTGCTAGCTTGAGGAGGACAACTGATAGAAAGGAAGACTTTTTTCATGCCCTGATAGCCTCCCATCTCTTGTACTCAGGAGGTAGGGCACAGAAGTGCAAACTGAAGAATGACTGCTTTGACTGGAGAAAGAAAACACATGTGGAAATCCAAGCCTCATGTGGCATCTGCTCTCAGCTCCAGATGGGTAAACTCTCCTATGTGTTGCAAGAGGAGTTAGTACTGTGTTTATAAAGAAATACAGAAGGGAAAGGTTTTTCAGTAAATCTTAAGTAGCATGCCTGAAAAACTGAGGAGGCATACTGAGAAAAGAGAATGCCTTTAGTTTTTTTTAGTTAGAGCAGTGTTTATAGTGCTTATGTGAATTTTTATCAGTGAGTGAATGAATGCCCAGTGTTTTTGCAGCTTGTAGCAGTTTTGTTTATTACATGTAGTTGCAGTAAACTTCATAGTATCCTATTGTGGTGTAATAACTTGTTTTGATCAGTTTCTTATAATTTGCTGAGTCAGAAACATTAGTTTCCCTCAGCTTCAATTTCATGTGCTTTATTTCATATTTTATGAATCCTTATTTTGTATTTTATAACTTTCGTTTCTTATGAAAGTAAGGTTGCAGTCTTCTGATTCCCTTTTTTTCTTGGGTGGTTATTTCGCCTTTACTGTTGTCTTTATTTTAATTTCTCTGTTGGAAATATCTGTTTTCTTATGGGGGGTAGCACATTCAGTATTTTGGGAGCATGTAAGATGCTTTTCTATATATTGGCATTTTTATATTTGATTTCTTCTCATTTGAATTGAAATATTATGTTTACTTGTTTTGGCTACATTGACCACATGAAGCAGAGGTATTCAGTGAGCTGTGTGTAATCCATGGTGATCTTTTCCTCCTTTGACTTGCTTCTTGTACATTGAAATGTTGGGACCTTAAATTACCTTGATCTTTAATTCTCTGTTCCTGAAATTCTGCTCTAGCCTTTGTTTCTCAGCAGCAGCCACATCTGAGTTAAGCTTCAGGCAATCATGTTATCCAGGTTCTCTGAATAGCAGCCATACTTTGTTCTTGGTTCTAGAAATATTTACCATCTTTCCAACAAACTTTTTGATATTTACAAATGGAATAGCTATTTCATTCTTCCAAACATCCACAGTAACTATCTGCCAAAGGTAGAATTACACACTATTACCCTTTGTCAGAGTGCATCTAAAGAACTGAGTCTTTTATGAAGAAGAGCCTTGGTATTTTAGACTGAACTTTTAGACGTTATTACAGTGATGCTCCTTGTTCATTAGTTACTGCTGAATATAAGCTTCATGTCTATATTGCCTGCAGTCAAAATAATGCTGGCAGGAAAGAGATAAAATCTTTGCTTTTACCTTCTGTTTTCAGCCAATTACAAAGTGGTTTTGAAGTTTAGCAAGAACTGACAAAAAATACTAAAAGAATACCAGCAAAGATGATTGGGGACTGAATATTTCTCTTCGAGCCATTTATTTAAACAGAGGAGAAATATAATTTATGCAGAAGCAATGCAGGTATTGATCTCTCAGCTCCAGCAATGTGATCCAGCATTGCACTGATCTAGAAGGAAAGAGCTATCCTGCAGAATTTTGGTCAAACCATTTTTCAGTTACAAACTGCATTTCAACAAAAGCGTTATTCATTACAGTTTGTTGATTTTAACTAAATCTCCACAAATAATACATAACAAAAAATCACTTCCAAAGCTGCCATTAAACTTCTGAGAAATCTGCTTTTCCATGCTTTCAGCTAAAGTCTGCTCATACTGCCAGAAAGGAACAGTTATTGAATTTCCATGCCGAGTTTGCTGCTGCCAACACGTTTGTTCACGTAAACAAGTTAACTGAAAAGTCACCCGTGTTAAAAAGAAAAACAGATTCATAACCAGGGGTCTGCAGGCTGAAAATGCTGGCTTCAGTCAGCTGTCCTAAAAGAGTTACTTTTCAACCATCAACAGAAAAAAAAAATAGTAAAAAAAAAATAAAAAAATTCCTCTCTGAAGGTCACTCATTAGAGATACACACTGTCCCTCCTTCTTCCTTCCATATGCATATTCTAAGAGAAACATCTGACCACCTGAGGGAATGACAGCTCTGTCATCATGAGAGGTGGTTGTGATGACACTCTTGCTTTTTTTTTTAAATTTCCACAAATTATCTTTCCTTCTGTGGTGCCTTTGTGAAGCAAGTCAGTAATACCATAGAATGACTTTAAAGATATTTAGCTATTGTCTCTTCTGGGATTCCTAGTTCCCAGGCTGTGCCTATCTTGCTTAGACTGTGAACTGTGTGAAGCAGGGAATATCTATATTTAGACTTTCCTGAAGCATAACTTTCTTTTACTAAACAAACACTGAAAGAACATAGTTCAGATTAGGCCTTTTCCCACATTCAAAAGATTCCAGCTTTTTTACATAGATCAAGATGGAAGTTTGGAGGTGGTAGGGAGGATATTGTTTGAGATTTGCTGAATCTAAGCTTTCATTAAAAAAAAAAAAAGCGTTTGTGTATGTGTGTGTATGTCTTCTTTTAGGAACCTCTTCCCTGCGTCCTATAAGAGCTTAGGAATTCGCACATAGTTACCAACTTCTAAAATGTACTGCAAGAGGCATATGTGTAAGACATCCATCCATATAATGTGAGGGTTGATAGGTTCTTAGTCACAGAAATATTTGCATACCTTACAAAAAAAACAGAACTCCCACTTTCCTACAGAAGTATCAGTATCTTCCTTTTTTTATCACTTAAATTAATTCTGTTCTTAAAAGCTTTATTATTTCTCATTATCTAGAATACTTCAATCACCTAGTATTTAGCCACTTCATAACATTTTATTACTTGAAGATATTGCACACTGGTTTGTTTCTCAACCATAACCTGTAGTTTTATTTTCAGAACTGTTCTACATATTTTTTTGCTTATTCTTGAACTCCACAATTTAGGTTTTGCATGTAAATTATGGAAAGGATTGTGTTGGGCACTTGTGAGTGACTACTGGTGCCTCAAAATGTCACACAGACCATTTATTGATGGTATTTATTTAGTCTAGCCAACACTGATAGCTTATGCTCTTCTAGTAATAAACTCCACGTTTCAGTTGCCTGTTGAGCTGCCTGCCTGATACAGCAGGTATCCCTTACAATTCTCCCATTTTTTGATCTCTTCAGTATTCCTTCATAGCCCCTACAGAAAGAAAATCTAAACCTGGATGAATAACACACTTGTCTGAGGCAATGGAAAAGTCACTGTCAGAGGTAGGCTGAATGAAAAAAGTACCTGATGGTTAATCCTAGCATCAGACCTGGAGAGCACCTCTTACTCATTCAAGTACGTGCTGAGAGCTGTCAGTTCAACCAAAAGTCCAGCATCTGGGGTGGCCTTTCATATAAATTTCATCAACTGGAAGTAAATCTTCATCCTCTTCAGTGTGGAGGGCTCCTGTTGTTACGGATTTTAATGGAAGATAAAAGCCAGTTCACTGTAGTTGTGAAGCTTTTAAGTACTCACCTAGCGCTTTACCTGAATTTTACTTTTTCTGAAGCCCATGCTAGAGGCCTGTACCAGAAATCAGCAGAGAGACCCAGAATGACTCAGGCATTTGAACAGAGATGTTAACAGCAGTTGATGGTTACTCTCAAAGGGAGAATGTCATTAATGTATTAGTAAGTCTTTGCATTTCATTTAGCAAAAGCACATTAAGCAGTATTTGCAAATCTTTAAAGGTATTACATGTTTGTTCCTTACTGTGCAGAGTTTGTAAGCTGGTGCTCTTATCATACCAATATGAAATTAAATTTCAGGCAGTAATGCTTACATCATGCTCTGTCATAAAGTTCCAGGCAAATATCTAAATGTCTCCATCTTAGCACACTTACTGCCACATCTGTTGGCATTCTTACAGAGGCAGTATGGCTGCTTTTCCACACGAACGTATGCTCTGTTTGCCTTTCACCAACAGAATGTAAACATAATCATGACAGTATGAAGGTACTTATAAGGTAAAGAAATATGCTGGTTTGAGACTGTAACAAGTTTAAGTGCATCCAAACCAACACCTTCTCCACATGAAAAAGTATCAAGCCTCAATTAATGTGTCACTGAATATATGTTTCTACAGTGCTTTGTGTAATAGGACGTAGAGTACCTCCCTTGCAAAATGATGCCTCTACGTTGTGCAGAGCTTGTTTGCAATATGTTTATAGTGATCTGGGTAACTGTCACTAGGTGAAGTGTTTCATCAGCAAATTCAGTGCATTAATGACGTTGTCGCAATGGATTGTGATACAAATTAAAATCTATTGTAATTTGGGTGTTGAAGCAGAGGTTACAATTTCAAGTTTTTTCATCTGTTCTGTCCCTTACCTTTTTTTCACTAGCCAGACAGTATAATTCTCAGGTTGCACATTTTCAGAGTGCTACTGATAAGTGCTCTGGCAAAACAGCCTCCCAAGCAGTGGAAAATCTTTAGCTTGATAACCACTGTAGAGGTGGAGGATGAAAGTAAAATCAGGAAGCCTGATATTTTTCTGGAGTGGCTTCACACAGTGAAAATGCTTAGAGACATGATCAGCCAGCACTGGCCTGGTGGGTGAGAACAGCCATGCTAACCTGGGAGAATCAGAAGGGACAGCAGAACAGCAGATCTAAGGTGTAGATGCCACTTCTCTGGAAATCTGCACAAACGTGACCCCCAAAGTACCAATGTTAGCCAGCAACATGAAAGTTTTGTCACTGTAGAAAAGTCCATGACACCTGGAAGCTCTCATTTCCCCAGCTGTGTGGAGAAAAATGGCGTGATGGTAAACCAGTCCTTTGGGGCTATCGTCACTGATAGCAAGTGGAGAACAAAACAAGAATTCAGCTTTGAATTCTCTCAAAATTGAGTAGGTGAGATCCTTTAACAAGACCCACATGCCTATTATATCTCATTCTCCCCCACCCTGATCCAGGCCTCATCATCTTCAGAAAAGGTCCTACAAATTGTGGTTAATCCCTCTGGCAGCTTCTTGCTTTATTGCAGAGTAGCCAAAATTTCACCTGAAACCACTATCAATTTTACCCCCGAGATATCTGGGCTAACTTCTACTTCTCTGGCTTATGAAACCACTTTCTAGAGAGAACTCTTTAGTCCAAGTAGCTGTAAAATGACTCCAGCATATGTGTTTGTGAGATTTAAGAAATGGTGGAGGTATGATAACAAGGATGGAGGTTTCTGAGGAAAATTTACTGTGCGTTAGAAATGTTGCTGTGCTTTGCACTTTGTGTGTGAAAATAAGGGAAAGCATTTTAGTGAAGGTTGGGGAACAGAGCCAGGAAAGACTTTCAAGTTATTTTGACTTTTTTGACAGACAAGATGCCTGCCTGTACTAAAATTTCCTGTTCATCAGGGATCCAGGGTTGCAGGGCAGGATTGTGGTGCAGGAAGCTATGTTACCCGGTGAACAACAATAATTTAAATAAGCCCCATGACATAAAAGGCATATGCATTTATGAATTTATATTATTAGAATTACCATGCTATTAGGGAGATTTGTGCCCAACTGAATTTATTTTCAGGAGTGCAGCTTTCAAGCAATACAAACCCATTATTGATCTGACAATACCAAAAGACAGTACAAGGCAGGCTTTAGGTAGAACATTGAATGTGAACACAAAGCAGCTGTGTTCTTTGGAGAGCTTGTCTGCCTTGGCACCATGTCTGGTACCCTCTGCCACAAGGCCTCTTTGCCTAGTGGTTAAAACACTTTTATGACAGCTCCTTGGCACATCCTGAGACCTCCTCTGTCTAAATGGTGGCATGAGTGCTTTCCTCTGTTTTAGGGTGTTTCTCTCCCTCTCTGTTTTCTCCTGTCAGGCCTCCATGTTGAACAAGAATCCCACTTTATAAGCTTGGTGCAAATGGTGCAGAAATAACCACTACACAAAGTGGTGAGGGTTAAAGAAGGGCATTCTTCTAACCTGCCCCCCATCTGATTTGTTTAGATTGTTTCCCCAAATCAGTACATAAATAAAAGAGGGAGTGGGTATTTGTTGCACAATTTCAAAAAAATTACATAGAAGGATAGACCTCTTTAAGACATTGAACTCCTATGTGTGTTGGCACAGTTGGCAGTCAGGTAATGGAAATTGTGTCCTGATGGAGGGAAAAGGTGCAACGTGAGTTCACTCCTTATCAATCAATGGGAATCTTCATAAGCACGGGTTATTACAAACTTTCTATCCATGCAAAAAGCTTCCTTCAGAGGTCGCACCAGAAAACTGAGGCACAAGGCAAGCAGGCTTCATCAGTTCAGCTGCTAACAGTCCTTTTTCTCCCCCTTTTTTTTCCCCTGGAAAGCTCTGAGAGAAGGGAAAATCCCAAAGGGCAGCATAAGAATTGTATGTTCAACTCTAAAGGCTGCTCTTGTATATGAGGTATATTAACATGAGGCATAGAAGTCACCTGTTCAGAGACACACAGAACCACTAGGAATATTTCCAGATCCCATCTAGGGAAGCATCCCTTGAGCTGTCAGAAAAATGATTGGGAATGCCTATCTGTCCAGCCAGCTCCATGACACTAAGGCATTATAACATATCCCACATTCTGATGTTCTCGTTGCCTAGGTTTTATTTACAGACTGACAGGCACCAAGTATGTGAGATAGTAAGTTTAATAGCATGGTGGTACAACAAACAAGTATTAATGGAATTTACCATCCATGCAACTGCAAGTGTCTTACAAGATCTAGGCAATTTAAAATGTCTGAAATTTTGTGATCTTAAATGAAGTATATATCTCACTTAACAAGCCTGAACATTTAGTAAAAGCTCAGAGCTATAACCAAATTGTGGGCTCAGTTGATTATTCCAGCTTGTTTTGTTTTGTTTTCCTTTTTACACTACAGCTGATTATCTCCTATTTTCTGTAACTTGCTTGTCTCCTGAATTTCCAATTCTTCTCTACATGACCTTCCTCTTCCTTCAGAAGGGCTGCATGTAGTAGGAGGTAGAACTGGGATGTTACAGGACAGAGAAAGTTGGTAACGTGGAGGAGATGAACATGCAGAGTTTAATCTTTGAATATGAGATTGGTATTTTAGCAAGAAGAAAAAAAGCCTCTTTTGGTCATTGAATATTGAGATTGGATAATGTTTTGAAATGCACTCTGAGTGGGAAAAAGCCAAGGATGGGGATGCCTGGTGAAGCAAGACAGGTACTATTCCTGCCTCCAGTACAGTAGTATGAGTCAAATCAGTGCACCACTGATTCGTAAGTATGAAAGGTTTGCAAGCACAAAAGGAACAGCATCTAACTCATAGCAGGGCTTTTCCCAGCTGTGTCTCTCAATTATCTTCCGGTAGCATCTTTAGTTAACTTCAGGACAGCTGTGGCATGTTCTAAAGAACTCTTGGCTGTCCAGGGGAAGGTCCTTCGGGTTAAGATTGGGGTTGTTTCAAAAAAAAAATTCTAAACCTTGCTGATGAAGCATGAGTGCGCTTTGTGAGTGCATTGCAGGCAAAAATGAGGTCTGTCCTACAACATGCTCATATGCTGGAGATACTATTGCATTAGTTTGGTTTTTTTTCTTCTTTTATATGCTACAGTTAGTTGGCTTTGGAATAGTGCTGGCATGAGCCTTTGGAAATGCTTTTCTGCATCTATTCTTTTTGCATTTGTAAGTCTACACATTGTGGTAGCTTCTGAAAAGATGAAAATTTCTGCCCTTCCCAGACAGCAAAAAAGCCAGTGTCTCCTGATGTGACCAAGCAGAATCAGAAAGCACAATGGTTTTCTGAGACTTGTGGCCTGTGAACTTCTAGTGAACTCTAAGGAAGCACTTAAACAAAACAGGAAAAGGGTCCTCAATCTTTGGAGGCATAAGCACAAGAAGAAAGTGCAAGTGATGGTGTGGCACTGTGGGCCACATCAGACTTTTATCTTTCCGGTTTTCTCAGTTTTAGCAGTTTAAAAGGCTCAACTGTAGCCACAGACAACTTGTGGAAGTGGAGGACCACTGGAATGAGGATGTGTGCTTTATGTCATCTGGAACAATGTGTTCTTAACACAAGAGGCAGACAGATGTAAGCCAGCAAAATATGGGATAATAGTGGTAGGACTCGTATATGTCCAAGTCACTTGATATGCAAGAGTTATATGTCCATGTCAGTCTTATTTACATTCATAATTTTAAAACTAGTTATATTGTTTTAAAAATTAATAAATTCTAGCAATACAAAATATATATGATTGATTTTTTTTTTGTGGAAGGGTGGCTCGTTTTGCTGCAAGCATGCTCCCGAAATTGTCATAGGTACTTAAAACTACCTGATTAAAAAAAACAAATGTATAACCTGAGTAACTCTGTTAGCATGCATCTGTAGACAAAGCAAACCTCAGTCCAGCCTAATCCATATCCAAGTCTCAATCCAAACCTAACGCACTGTCAGGTCACCCAAATTCTTCAGAGAACAGGCTTTCAGGGCTTACTTGCACACATAGTTTGAATGATTTTAACTATGCTGAAGCAATCAGGTAAGGAAATATCTCCATGTGTCTGTTATGAAAGAGTTTGCATAAGCATTATTTCCGGGTAGCTTATTCCCATAATAGAAGGCAAGAGAGCTACAGCAATGCATAGCAGCACAGTCTGTATTCACACTTGGGATTTGACTAACAAACGTAATTCAGTTTAAAAAATCTACTCTTACTGAGATAGTTATACTGGCACAGGACTTCTCCATCTTTTGCATCTTGGCTACATGTTTTTTGTGGTTTTAAATTTGTTGTTCACTGATGATATGCTTTCCTTGGCTTATGAGCTCATACAGAGTCTGTACCCAAAGTGCTACAAGCCAAGTGAGGAAACTTGGCAGCCAGACCCTTTCTTACTTTCCTGCAGCATGTACATTCATCAGAGCTCAGGATAGCCAAAGTTTTGAGCTGTGCATAAAGAAAAACTTACCTTCTCATAATGGTGGTTTCCTTGCAGTTTCAATAAAACCCCATAGTTACCCCGTTCTTATGACTGGAACATAAGAGCTTGCTGTGCTACCAGTGTAACAGGTAGCAATCTAAGCAGTGCTCTCCTGGGGCTGGTGGGAGTTAGCTCAGGAATCCCTGAACGGCACTGCATTGCCCCACACAGATCTGGTCATCTGCCAGGCATCATTGTTACCCTCTTTTGGAAGGTTTTTGAGCCCTTCTGGCTGAATTCCTTCTTCTGCTCTCTACACGATCTCAGAAATACTGATGAGTCTCAGCCACTCCACACTAATCCTTCGTTTCTTTATAAAATTGAAATACTGCAGTATAAACTGCATAGGTTGTTAGGTGAGTAAGGGAGTAGCCACATGGGTGAACATCATGCTTTCACCATCCTCTGCTGCTGCTGTGAAACGGGATTGCCACCAAAAGAGGCAGCTCGGTGCTTTCTCTACCTGGCCTCCTTCTTCCAGCCCCTTCACTGCCTTCTGCCTTGTGCCACTATGAACAGGTAGGAAAAAGGGGGAATTGGTTTGGATTAAGACTAAAATACTGTTGACAACTTTCTGAGTTTGTTTTAGTCCAGCTCAGTTCCCAGCTCCCTGATCCTGTTCACGCAGCCACATGAGCACTTCGGCTGTTGTGAAGGAGAGCATGGCAGAAGGTGAGAACAAGTGGCAGTTTTTTGAGGGACTGCTGCTCTAAACAGGAATGCCTGATTTGGTTGACTGTAAAATGACAGTTTGATTTCCAGCTATTGTGGCCAATCCTCCTGTGCAGTCTCTATGGGCAACAGGTCATTCAGAGAAATGAAGTTGGGCTGAATCAGCCACTAGAGGGGCCTCCCTCTCATGAGCCCTACAGCGGCTGGCTTAAGTTTGTCCCTTGACTAGAGTTAGCCTTTGTGATTTTGAACACAAAAATCAGAAATGAGCTTTCATCCCCGAGTACTAACTTTCACTGGTTTATCATTTAAAAGCTGCTGGTCGAGAGTACACTTGGAAAAGTTTCCAGAAAATAGCCGAGATTATAATGTGTTTTGCCAGAAGTTAGGCAAAAACCAACCATAAACTGGAGAAGCTTGGCTTCACTCACAGGCATCCTCTAGTGTACCACTGTAAAAAGAAGTCATATCTGGTCTTTTTAAGAATCCTGCAGTAATGAATCACTTGTAGATATAGCAAAGACCTGAGGAAATGGTAGCCCACCATGCTTCTCATACTTTTCTCTCTAGCTGCCTCACTGGTGATGACCAGTCCCAGATACTGTGCGGCACCAGGTCTCTTCTTTGAGTCTCTCAAAGCCCAGAAGAAGCTGCAGTGCAGCATGTGCAGCGTTTTTTTGTGCTCCCTCCGGCCTACAGCCTCATTGCAGCAGTGCCGTGTTGGTATGTGATCTGACTTGGTGGTTTGACCAACTGGAGAAAGGGGAGACCTGTGCTGATATGGAAGGCTCATCCCTTCCTCGGGCCCATCTGCAGCAGAGTAACATCTGTCCTGTAATAATTAAAAATAAAATGTAAAAAGCTTAAACTACAGGCAGTGAAAATCACTTCACCACCTTCCTTCCACTCATTGCGAAAGATCCTATCATGACTCTTGCCAGGTGCTGAGAAAATTACTCTTAATCATTCATTGAGAAAATACACTTAAATAACTGATGAAGTGAATGGAGATGCCTCATCTTATTCCAAAAGGAATTCCCATGGAATTTCACTAACTTGTGCCACATTGCAAGTGTCCAACCTTGTCCGGAGCCGCTGTATTCGTTGAAAGGGTTAGAAGACAAGGTGTGAGAGGTTCCAGCTAAACCAGGGAAACCTGCTTTGACCTGTAGCTGAAGCTAAGATGAAGAGGAAGATAGTTCTGATTGCTGGAGGGCTCAAGATCTTAATCAACCCTCACCCCTTTAATTAGCATGAAGCAGCTCATGAGTTGCAGCTTACAGCATTGGGCCACAGAAAGTCACAGGAATAGTCAGCTTGCTCCTGATCAGGAATTGGGTAAACATTACCCTGGGGCTTCTTGTGGTCACAGGTTTGGCATTGCCTGAACTGGCTCTGCAATGTAAACAGAGGATTGTAATTTATTTAGCAACATTGTGCAGTAAAATGCAGTACAGTGGCGCACCAGATGAAATATATCTCCCACATCTGAAATTGTTCAAGGGTTAAGATTCAAAAAAAGGCAGCTTAAAATGAAAGAATTTACCAGCTTTCTCCTTTCTAAGATTGACTCTGGTCTCTGATGCATGTCATTCAGGTTTGTCTATACTGGAGCAAAGCAAATTGCTCCTTTGTAGCTCCTGTGCTTCATTTCCACAGGAGCCAAAAATGCTTAACACCTCTGAAAACCTGCTCTCCCATATCTGGAAAGAAGTTCATAAATCTTTCTGTCTCTGCAGACTGTGTTTTAGATTGGTCTGAAACTGTGATATTTCTTAAAGAAAAAACATTCAGAAAGAAATACTTTAGGAAAATGGCTTCAATAATGTTCAATACATTCATATTCCATTCTGATACAAATATAAATTTTGAGCTTAATATTCTGATGCAAATTTTAATAAAGTTTAAAGTAAGTCCAGTGAAATGGTAGCTGAAGTAAAGCACCAATACTAGCAAAATGAAACACGGCAAAGCAGGAAAGCAAAATCAATTTGTTTCAGGATTCTTACTTAATTTTGATAATGTTTGATAAAGTCTTCTATTTGGACCTTTTTGAGTTACAAATTTTCCTGAAGTTATCATGCTTCCCTGAAATGTTTAAATATCACTGAAACATTCTGCAGCAGGAATCATGCTATCAAAATACATTTACTAATTCTAATTACATTAATTAACGAACTGTGCAAAAATGTGTGAATATGATTAAGATAAGAAGTGCTCTGAAAAATAAAGGTTATAACGTATCAGTGGCAAATAATTCAAGAGGAAGGAGAAAAAAAAATATATTTATTCCTCAAAGTTACCACAAATGGAGAAAAAGTACCATTCTACCCATTTTCAAAAAACATTGGTATGAGGTGTTTGCAGGCGATTCCACTCCCTGCCTACTTTCTAATACACTCTTTGTTTAGGATGACTTGACTGTTCATGTAAATAACGACAGGAATGTAAAATGGTCTCTACCTACTCCCTAGGTCAATGACCCCTTTCGTATTTCTTAAGGCTCTCCTGGCTTTCCCCCTTCTTTCCTTTGAATGGATGCTTCTACCCCTTCTCTGATACTCTGCTGAAGTTATTAAACCGCATTTGTTGTGGCACTGTGAGTCAGCAGAACTCACTGAGCAGTTTCAACTGTACAGGGCTCCAAGCCTGGGTCACAGAAAGCACCATCGTAGGAGCATCATCTGCATCTCAGTTCGGCATTGCAGGTACTGCCAACGGCTCTGTGAAAGACATAATTATTATTAAAGCTATGCTTTCCCTTCCCAAAGAGACAGAGAAAAACGTTCAGGCTGGATGATACTCATTTCAGATGAAGGGGAGAAACAAAGATGGGAAAATTATATTTGTGCTGTGAGATACCACAGTAATTCAGACCGAAATGTTCTTCCTTTGAAATGAAGCGCAGAACAGCTGCCTTGGTATTTAGGAATGCACAACCCAAAAATCAGAATGCCAGCTTATGCTGGCACTGCCTGCCTTCTGCTTCCTGCAAAAAAAAAAGTTAAATAAGAAATAGCTGTTACTGATACTTCTGTTAAATCCTTACAGATACTTGCCAAATGCTGGAAGAAGGAAGATACTTGGTTTTGCAGTGAAAACTCATTTACAGGAACCTTTTTTCTGGGAAGGAGGTACACCTTTATACTGAATAACCAGTTTTAGTAGCTCTAATAGGAAATATAAGTAGCTGTATCAACTGTCCTTCCTTCGGAAACCGAAATTACATGGTTCATCGCCAGGCCTCACTCCCGGAGCGCACTGGACGCCTCCGGCCCCCGTGACCCAGCGAGCATCCGTCTGGTGCCCGGCCCGGCGGCACGGCCACCCGGGCCGGGGGGTGGCACAGGCTCCCGAGCCCGGGCCGCGGCCGAGCGTGGCGCAGGGAGCTCTTTCAGGAGGGGTGTGCCCACGGGAGGCACGACCCGTGTCCGTGTCGTCCCCCGCGGACACCTGGGGCTCCCCACGCGACGCCGAGGGGGGAGCCCGGGAGTTGCCACCCGCTGCCGCCTGGAACCCTTTACTTTAAATAGAAACCCGGGCACAGCGCTTCCCTGAATTTTAATGCAGACAGCCCAGCCCGCTTGTTTCCCCTTCTGCAGGCAGCAGGGCGGCGCGGGCCCTCCCGCACGGGGGCAGGGCTCCGCTCCCCTCGGCGGGCAGGCCCTCGGCCCTCCGCCCGCTAGCGGCTCCGGGCGGGGCCGGAGGATACCCCCCTCGCCGTGCCGGCAGCAGGCTGCGGTGGGCTGAGCCGCCGGGGAGAGCGGCGAGGGCGGCGCAAACACCAGCCCGAGCCCGGCCCGGGTGCGGTGCCCCCAGCGGGACCGGGCTGCGGGGCAGCGGCCGCGCTGGCACAGCCCTCCGCCAGCCGGGCCGGCCCGTCCCGAAAAAGGGGCACTGTCTCTTTAAGGCGGCGGCGCAGCCCCAGCCGCCCCCTGCCGGCGGCGGTGCGGCGGGCGGGCGCCGTGCCCGCGGCGCGGGGCGGGCGCGGGCGAGGCCCCTCGGTGCGAGCGGGGCGGCGGCGCGGCGGGTGTGTCCTGCGGCCGCTCGCCCACCCACTCGCCCGCCCCTGTACTGTGGGCTGGGAGCGGGGAGAGGAGGGGACGAGCCGGAGGAGGAGGAGGAAGCGGAGGCGGCGGCGAATAGCGGGCAAATGGGGAGCTGAGCGGCTGCAGCAGCACCGCGGCCGCGCAGCAGCAGCAGCAGCAGCGGCGGCGGCGGCGGCGGGCGGGCACGGAGGCGAGCTCGGCGGCGGGGTCCGTGCGGGCGGAGGCGGCCGGGAGAGGGGCGGCCGGGCGCTGCGGCGGGCGCTGCTCGGCGGGCAGCAGCGGCGTGCCTGCTCGGCTGGCCGCTCCGGGGCTGGCAGCGGGCGGGCGGGCGGGGTGGCGGGGGTGAAGGCTTCCCCACCGGCAGCGGCACCTTCTCTGCCCGCCTCGGTGAGCTGCCTGCCGGTGCGGGGCGAGGCCTGCCGGGGGCTGCACGCCGGTCGTCGCCGGCGGCGAAGGCTGCGCCTGGCTCGATTCAGCGGCGCAGAGCGGGCGGGTGGGGGGCAGCGCCGGCGTCCTCCGCGGGGAACCGACTGATTTTCCTTTCTCTCTTCTCTTCTTCAAGCCGTTCCTTCGTAGGCGCCGAGTGCGAGCGGTAGCCGGGCTGCCCCCGCCGCCCCGAGCTGATCCTCCTCCTCGCGGGGCGGCCGCCGCCTCTCCGGGCCGGCACCATGCAGACCTTCCTGAAGGGGAAGCGGGTGGGCTACTGGCTGAGCGAGAAGAAGATCAGGAAGCTGAATTTCCAGGCCTTCGCCGAGCTGTGCCGGTAAGGAGGCGGCCCTCGCCGCGCCGCGGGGAGCGCCGGGGCGGCCGCCGAGGCAGTTGGGGCGGGCGGCGGCCGAGGGGCGCGGCGGCCCCGGGATGGGGCTGGGGCCGGGGCCGGGCCGCTCCGCTCCGGGCTCGGCCGTGGCCTGCGCCGGCCCTCGGGCATTTTGTGCTCGGTACGTGATTCCCGTCAGCCGGTTCTGCCCGCCAGGACCGGGGGGAGGCAGGGCTGGCCGGTGCCCTCCGGGCGCCCCGCTCTGCGCCCGCGGGGCCGCGGCTGCGGTGTCCTGCCTCCCGCTCACCTGGGCGGCTACCGCGCGTTCCGGGGAAACTCGCTCCGGGGCGGTGCGCAGCGTCTCTGTGTGTGTGTGTGAGGGCCCAGCACAGCCCTGGTTTACTGCCTGGGTAAATTTCTGTCCGCCGCTTCCCGAGAGGTCTCTAGTATTCCCGCTGAAATAGTCTCATTTGGGATCTCTGCGGACCTTGCTAAGATTTGGAGCTGAAACCGAGCTATTATTAGGAAGCGTCAAATGACTGGGAATAACCCTCCTTCATGTCGTGTGAAAACACTTGAAATGAGGGTATACGAACCCCTGGGTGAGCTTGTATTCACCAGAGCTACGAACGAGATGTCTGAAGGTGGTATAACTGCGTCTATGTTCTGCAGTCCCAGAGGTAAAGGTTAGTTCAATAAGCTGTAATTAGACTTTATCTAAATAGCTTAGAGGATAATAGATGCAGTATATTACACAATTTTATTAATTAATTGGAAGTGTGAACTCCATGCGGTTCCAAGGTCTTGTGATACGTGCATTACAGCTTCTGATATTGAATAACAGCTTTTTCTGATTTATTTGATTCTAATAGTAAGTTTGTAACAAGTATATGAAATCAGTTTTGATAATTGAAAATATTCTAAATAACTCATGTTTTGTTTTTCGTGAAGTCTGTTCAAACTTTGCAGAATATATTTTACGAGACTTCAAATACACTTTATTAAAGCATGTCATGCTAAAAACACCAATCCCTGTGAAATTTCTGTTGGTAGCACTTGTTCCTTTCTGTAAAGATGAAGGAGGCAGAAGAAACAAAACTATTTCGAGAAAGCAACAGAAGCTTTTATGTCAGCTTGTGTTCTTGGCATTCTGTATCCTCTGTCAAACTTCAGCAAAACTTGTCAGAGTGTTTTAAAGTATCGAAAAGGCCATGGGTTCTGCTTTAACGTCTTTCTAAATTTCATGTGATTCTCCCAACGAAATACTTCCGGATGAATAATGCTAAGCTTTGACCTTGCCCAAGAGGTTTTCGGTTAGTTTTTGTGACACTCAAAAATACCCTTTAACCTCTAATAAGCATAAGAAAAATGTCATTTTTAGGGTCTTGAGGTTTGGTATAAGGCTGGTTTTCGTGCCCAGAAGCTAAGGGGAATCTCAGAAAATATATAAAAAGCTTTTTGTAGTAATTTGTCTTCCATTCTTGGTATTATGTGCTGTACATTCTTATGTTTAGGAATCTCCAAAACTGACTTTCTGCTCTCCACTGTCCTTGTTTCTCTTTTTGACTAGGTTCTTTGCTTCATTTTTTTCTACTGCAGAAATTCCTTACACTTGTGTTGCATAACATGGATCTACAATTTCTTTGTGTACTGCACAAATTTGTTAATAGTTTTAGGTCCTTGCAGTGCTGTGAAAATTGACCCTGAAGTGTGTCTGTTGCTACACTTTACTAATTTCTTGATGAAAATTGGCTGGCTATCTCATTCTGTACAGGCTAAGCTCACTTTGAATAGCACTTACAGACAGTGGACAGATATGTCTGTTCAGTCATGCTTTGATAGTTTTAAAAGCATTTCATATTAGCCTTTCTGTAGAAGCAGAGTTAATTGTTTGGTTTAAAGATCAGTACAGTCACTGGAGCAAGTTGCACTGCTATCTTGGATGCTCTGTTTTCCTTCCTGGTAACTTCCATTGACACCAGAAGGAAGCTGCATTTATTTAGGCAAAGATTTCAAGTATTTTGTGCATAATATCTACTTGTTTACTTGTGTGTTTGTAAGCTTTTGTTGCTGTAGAAAGTGGTGCTAAGCCCAACATACATCTTAAAAGAAATATTGTGTATGGTAGGAAATAAGGCAAGCATACTCATTCCTGTACAGTGATTCATGCATTAGAGTAGACTATGTGGCGGTGTGTCTACTTTATATACTTTATAGTGACTGGTACTTGGAATTTATTTGCCCGTTGCCTAGGGATATACTTTCTGGGTAACTACAAAGTTCAGTTTTGTTTGTACAGGTTTGCAATGAAGCAGTTATATAATCCAGGAAAGTAAGAGAAGCCTCCTAATGAACTCCTGAAGCGTACTGGGTTTCAATTGGGGGTATTGTTAGGATGAGAAAAATCTTCGCTTCTTTGCAGTCTGCCAGTGCAGCCACTTGTAGTGCGAAGCACTGGTGTCCTAAAGGGGTCACGGACAGACATTTCAAAATCTGTTCAAACCATCCTCAGAGAGATAGTCTGAGTGCTGAACCGCTTTCTTAAGGGTGGTTCCAGGTTTTGTGTCCAGCAGCACTCTTCAGCTGAAGTGTTACATTGTCCTAGCTGAAATGAGGTGTCAGGGAGTGTGAGCAGACCAGCAGTTAAGGTGCTACTTTGGGGCATAGGCAGGACTGCCTTCAGGTTTCTGCTCCACAGACTGGACAGGAACCTTAAATACTTTCCTCATGTTTGTATCCACCTTTAAACTGCAACTTAGGTTGCTGGGTTTCAGTAGGTTTCCCTGTTAAATTTTGGCATCTGAATCCTTCCAGTTTTGTTACTGGAGAACTTATAGGCACCTGCCCTCTTCTTAAAAATTTTCACTTGGTTATGTGAAGTTCTAGTAACATGTGTGCCTGGCACAGCAGCTGTCCTGCCTGAACACAGTGTCTTGGGGCTTTTGCCTAAGCTTTATATCCACGAGGTAATCTTCCTTGTATTAAAGGCCTTTTGAGCTCACCTGCATATTTGGTCCTCACTGTGGCACACTAGGTACGTCTGTCTGAGCTGTATTCTTCATAGAGCATAACAGTCTTGGCTGTGCCTTCCAGGTGTAGCCAAGGAGATGAAAGCAGTGCCTATGGTGATATCTACCTCTACATTTATAACCCAGACCAGCGGTTCCAAAATTCTTGGGTTACAGCCCACTGCAGCCCTTAATGCTTCTACATCTCTTTCAGGTTTCTGAGCGGTGTGGTGAGCAAAAAGGCAGTGTGGTTTCACAGGCCTGTTGCAGAGGATCGGTGGTCCCTGGATAGCATGTTGAGAGCTGTTGACCTGGAGGATAGAGCACTTGGCCTGGCAAGTGGGAAGCCCGGCTTCAAGCCTGCGGCTGGTGTCTCCCAAGGGAGACTGAACCTGAAGATGGGCCAGGCTCACTCCGATCCTCTGGCTGAGCCTGCTGCCATGTATAGAGAGGAAGGTGAGCTCCTTCCCCAGTGCCAGGGTAGCCATCCTCCGAGCTCTGTTGGTAGTACCATGGCAGGGGCATTCCTTTGGGATGAGGTGCATCCTCAGTTCTGGTCTCTGCCTCCCACAGTGGTTTTTGGTTCCACCCAGCAACTCCTTTCTATATAAGCTGTTGGTGGAGTAAGACTTTTATGTTCCTTTCTGTGCATTGGTACAGTTTCAGTGGGGAGAAGAGAGTCTCTGTCTCAGCCTTGCTGGTATGAAGGCATTCCTGTTTGAGTTGTGATGTGGGATTGAGCTCTCCTATGTGGAACAGGGCATTCAGTAAAGGCTTCTTATCTCCTCAGTGAATTTCTTAGTCACGAGGCAATTTAAGAAGCTACTACTGCCAAGTTGTCCTGGGCTTTTGAGCGAAGCTGCTAGGACACCATGCTTTGTGTTGAACCCTGTATTATCTGCATGCTAGCATATATGCTGCAGCTGCAGTTCCCCGAGTAGGGCCCCTTAGGGGACTGCAGCGTGCAAATGTCTGGTTTGTGCATCTCAGGTGGACTTTCCTGTGAGCCTTTATGTTCAGCTCCACCAAGGGGATGGCACAGTCTCAAGAGCTTTAGGTAGCTGGCTATTGGCAAAATATAGCCTGCTAAAAAGTAGGACAAGGTTTCTAGGGACTCCTAACTGAGAATTTAGGAGCCTGCAATGTAAGCCTGTAGTTCTGACATTGTCATGTGTCCCTGCCACTGCTGAAAGGAACGGTTCCTCCTTCCTCTACCTGCTTGGTCTCGTCCTCTGTCTCAAGCTGGGTTTAGTGGTTATGCAGTTGGCAAAGACTCTCAATCCAATTGGTTCCCTGCTCATCACATTGACCTTGGAATGGTTGTCACTGTGCACGAGCGCTAATACAAGGTTAGGGAAATAGAGGTGCCCCATTCCATTACAGAGATGACAGAGCTGTGGTGTGAATTGCAGGTGGTGATGAAGACTCTTGGATACCTATATTATCCTTTTGTAAAATATGCCTAGATGTACTGCCAGGTCTCCCTGGATATTGTGAATAAAAAGACTCCTGTTCATGCCATATGAGGAGTGGTGGTAGTACAGAAAAGTATATATATCTGTTCAGAAAATGAGTTGTGTGTGTTTGGCACCAGTTCAGATTAGTGAGGTGCAACCATTTATAAATGGCTGTTTGCTCTATAAAAGCCTCCATTTTCTTGGTAGTTGTTCTGCTGTTAATATAGTCTCTTTTGGGAGCCACAGAGATGTGAGGCACTAAGGTTATGGCAATGTGAAAATAAGTTAGTGATATGAGGTGAAGTGAAATATGCTTCATCCAAGAGGAGATAATTTAAAGTCACCCCATTCTGAATGATAAGCTACTTAGTTATTTTGGGCAAAAGCATTCACACGTGCAACTTCTAAGTTCGCATAGTAATGTGGTAGCTTTTCTGTGTAGCTATATACATAATGAGTCAGAATTTCCTCTTCATAGCATGTAGAAAATGAATAGCAAAGGAGTTGAAGAGTTGCCTGAAGATGTAATCTGTGTCATGATAAATCCTGCAATTCAACAGACAAAAGAACTGTGCTTGTACATCCTAATATCCCGATTATATATGGTCAGATTTTGTTGTGCTGTGTTATTTTCATAAAAGCAGGGTGAGCATCTGGGAGGAAAAAGTTCTCAGGAAATTATAGAAATTCTGAGAAAAATCAAATTCTGCCCACAAAAGAAAATGGAGGTGAGGTAATTGAGAACACCTTCTAGTAAAGCCCAGTTGTCTTGATTTTTAGTGAGCAAGCTGAATTGTCATCTTCCCTCCTTGGGAGATCATCCATAACAAACTGATAGCATTCCTTGATGCACAGGAAGCTAAGGCTTCTTGGTCTGGTTTGGATTCCCACTGCCGAAGACTGTTCTGAAACTTGAGACCGTGTTCTTGAATTGCTACCTGCATCAGTTCAGCAGGTTTTGGTTTTATGCAAGGGGATGCGTTTTTCTTTGGGTGTGGAGCTCCTGTTAGGGCATACATTACCTGTGCTGAAGACCATTTGGGTCTGACAGGTCAGTGTGGTGGGTTGTTTGTTTGTTTGTTTTAATTGAGTATGATGAAGCTGTTCTGATGCTGATACCAGATCAATCTGCTGAACATAGCAACAAGTGATTTTTTTCCTACCAAAATATTAGTATGCCTAATTTAAATTTGTGTGACTCAAATGTGTTTGTTTTTTTTTTTTCTTTAAGCTAAATTGATTCTTCAACTTCTGCCCATTTCGTTTCTGTGATGGATAGTTAAACCTTCTTTTAGCGCATATGAGAAGCTACTCTTGTTTAGTAAATCTACCATAAAATGTTAAACTCTGTGGTCAGTGCTGTAGATCTGTATGGCACTCTTTTTCTGTTCTAAACTTTATTTGTGGTCTCTTGTGTGCCATGGCCTGTGCACAAGAACCTAAATGTGAGTTTTAAGATAGATTTAAGAATAATGCTGGTTTGAGGGTATTAAATTAATCTGTTTCTTTATATAGCAGGCCATGAAGTATATTGCATGTTTTTTCCAGGAAGAACTCAGGGGATTTTCTTTAACCCTGATTCCCCACAAAAAAAACCCCTAAATATTACTTTTGTTAAATGTCTGGATTGTGCCAGTTAGCTTTTACAGCCTTAAAAGCCATAAAAATAAAACGTGCATGTTTTGATCAATAGCTCCCATTGTTGCTTGTGTTAGTCTGAAATACTATATCATGAGAAGTAATGCAGGGCCAGATGGGTGGGTTTCTTTGACATCAGTTCTAACAAAGACTTACAACTAACCTAATGGTAGAAATTATACTAAACCATGAAAAAGTGTTGAAGGTAGTAGCAAAAAACCCCATGTATTTCTTGGAGGAAAGGTTTATGTGTTTCTGGGTTCCTGCTCCTTCTTCCAGTAGTCTGTGAAGAAGACTTTACATCCCAGAAGAAATGGATATGTGTGCATTTTCATAATCTCTGAGAGCACTTACTGGTAGGCATCCTTCTCGCAAAAAGCTTACTGTGTTAAGCTTGCAGAACCATTTCATTGGAACATGGAGCGCAGCCACTCGGCAACAGAAGTGACTGTAACAATCACCCTTTCATAGCGACTCTGTTTCGTGATCTAGCAATCATTTACCTCAGGTTCAGGAAGTTTGCATCCTCCTTATGGTACATCCCTTTACCACAACCTGTTTGAACTGATATGCAGCAAGGAACAATAATAAGCTTGGTCAGGTGGCAGCTTTTCAGAGAAAGATCTGCATTCTTTTGCAGATCACAGACTGAATACGAATTGACAGTGTTACAAAAAAAAAAAAAGAAAGCAAATGTCATCTTGGGGTACATAAGCTGGAACAGAGCCTGCAAGGCACATGAAGTAATGCCTCCATTCTGCACAGCACTGATAAGGCTGCTGCTGCAGTAGCCTCACCTATTGCCTTTGGTCCGGGGCACGGCATTTCAAGGAAAAGGCAGATCAGCTGGAAAGTGCCCAAAGAGAGCAGTGAGAAGGATCGGAGGCCTTGAAAATAAGGTGTATTGTACTGTGTTATTCAACATAAAGAAGAGGAGGCTGGAGATGGATCTTTGGACACTGTAAAAAGCTGTTGTAGGAAAAAAAGCCTGACAAACACCCCCCCGCCCCCATGTATTCCTCAGTTCCATTGTAGGTAGAACAAAAAGTAGTAGGTTTCAATTGTGCCAAGAAGGAGGGATGATAGGTAAGTGGAAAAGATACTGTGATTGTCTAGGTAGGCAGTGGAATTCGTTGCTTGAGAATTCTAAGACTGGCTTGGACAAACATGCTGGGAATGATATGGGCTTGTGGTCCTGTTTCAAGGCAGAGATGTTGACCTCTCCTGAGGTCACCACTGTGCCTGGTTTGGTTCAATCTGTAATAGTGCAGAAGGTGCCTGGGAAACAGTTCTTTGTGTACATTAAGTAGTTTGAAGTCTCTTTACTAATTCAGGAGTCATGACTTGCAAAGTCTAGGCACACAGTCTAAATGTGTGCAGCTTTTTCGAATATATAGGCTCAACCTGAGAGGGGTGTCAGAGATGACAGTGTTTGCTCTGCCTTAGTGTACAGCACCTAGGAAGCACTGATTGACAGCATATGTCCTGACATTGGTCAGATAATGTGCTGTTCATCTCAATAGTTGACACCTTTTGGTGAGGTGATGTTCTTGAACGTATTCCAAGGAAACAAGGAAGCAGAGCATATGAAACACACTACAGTAAGTGTGATAATAGATAAAATAAGCACCTGTGCTGGGCACATCTGTGCCATAGTGCTGTGGAACAAACCCTCTTCTGTCTGGTTATCTTTTTTCTCATTTTTGAGTTCAGTGTTCAGGCCTTGAAACAATGGTTTGTTTTGTGCTGATGGAATTTAACTCTCCTCAGAAGGAGTTACACCCTTTATATGATCAAGGAGGAAAATGCTGATACTTCCATACTGTCCAAATACTACACAAATACTAGTTAGTATTCTCTCTGTCTGCAGAGAGAAATCCTATTTGGAGGACAACCATGTACTTTAAGAATGGCTTTCCAAATGACTTGAGTTTCATTGAGGGAAGATGTCCTTTAGTTCCAAGTAAAATGCCCTTAATTGTAGTTCTCTTTCCTCCCAACTGCAGTGCTTGGGCTAATTTGACCAGGATGTGATTGCCACTTGTACAAATGCTGTCGAATAATTCCTGTGAATTGGAAACCAGAGCAGAAGTCTGCTCTTTCCCACAGCCAGGCTACTACTTGTGTGGGCAGGAGGGTGTACACTAATTGAGGTTGCTCTGAGGGCTCCCAGGGGTCTGATCTGTAGAGTGGAGAAAGTCACGTTTCTAGATCTAATGGCACTTTTAGGAAAGTAAGTGGCAGAGCCAGGCCCAGAACTTGGAAGCAGGTTCAGTTCATGTTGAGCTGTTTAATCATCTCCCCTTGGATGGCAGTTAGTGAAGATTTATAATGTGTCTTGTTTTGTCTTGTTGCATACCGCCAAGTCATGCTTGCTTGTTTGGAAGAATTTGCAGTTGGTCCTTCCTTCTCAAAAAAGCCCAGACTTATTTTTGGTCTTTATCACACTCCTCACAGGTTTTTCTTCCTCCTTATCAACAATCCATCTTTGGTCCTATTCCTCTGTAACGCATTGGTTCTGCATGTTCGGTCTGGGTCCTGAGGCATTGCCTCGTGAAGCCGAATTCTCTGTGGCGCTACTGGCAAAGGAGGAAAAATACTTAAATGAGACATGTCTGTAGCAAAAGACAAAATACTAAATCTTGAGCTGTGAAGCTGGGATGCTCCTGGCTGTTGTTCTGAAGCCCCATGTTTGCCCTGTCAGACCACACCACAGATGTGTGTGCTTGTTGCGGGAGTCTCCCCCTTGAAGACTGCTAAGGGGCTAAAAATTGGTGCTTTAAGAGACCTGGTTTGATTTGAATGTTTTGGTTGTAAGCAACATAGTTGTCCTTTTCTGAAATCATGTGTTTTAAAGTGCTGGTGACTTTTTCTACTTTCTGTAATTTTTCCTCCGATGTTAGGTATGGATAAGTACATGTAGTAGTATAATGTGTTTTCTTACAGCAGGAGGAAATGGTTCAGAGGATTCTGTGGAAACAAGGCCTTTGGCACTGCATGTTATAGTGCTTAGTAATGACTCACTGCCTAGCCTTGATAAAGTTATCTGTTTTGGGGGGCAACTGGTTAATAGCTGATAGAACAAGTGATGTCTGGGATGATTAATGGCACTGGAAGGAAATGATATCATAAAGGTCCACTTGTGACATGCCACGCCTGCCCCATCAGCAGCCACAGTGCTGCAGTCCTTTCTCCCTGCCACGCCAAAATACTTTCGTGGTTAATAGAATCGGTGTAATGACTAGGCTTATTCCTCATCTTGTCAGCCTCATTTCACTACAAGGATTGTTTGTATAGGTGGACTATGAAATAGTGCCTGCTTCAGCAATATGCTATGTTTTAGTGAGTCCAGCAGTGACCACTTAAACCCAGTCGGGTATGTTATTTCTTAAACATGTGTGTTTCAATGAGAATCTTGGTTATTTCCTTGTAGTTAAAAATACAAACCTCAGAGATGAATGTGAATACTGGTAACTGCTGCTCTTTAGCTCTATCTGCGTGTCATACAGCTGCAAGTAGATGCTTTTTTGTTCAGGAACATGCTGTTCCTTTGTATTACAAAAACTCGTCTCAGTTCAGGAGATTTTACAGGCTGAGGATCCGGCCCTCTCTGCCTGCTGTCGCTGGAGCCTAGTACAGGTGCAGCCAGTATGGGCTCTCCTTGCTGCCATTTGACGGGTGAGAGGGTAGCACGGGGCAATGGTGAGGTTACTCCCACACAAGTTCATCAGTAGGTTTTGTTTCATAGCAGAGGCCCTAACTGCTCAGAGGTGTTTTGGTTGACAGGCCAGCTGAAGAGTGTAAGGCTAGCCAAATAGACCTGAACCTGGCCAGCCAGGAGCTAAATGATGGTTGTAGCAGATGCTTAGGGAAAGTATGAGGCACAGAGCAAATGTGCTCGCCTTCCCCTTGGCAGACCCTCTTGCCTTCTGTCAGTCACTGGTTTACAGACTCTGGTGGCAGTAGTCATGCCCATGGTACCATGTTTAATAGCCACAGGTGGATCTGCTCCACATATACCTTTTAATGCATTTTTGAACTCACTTTCATTCTTGACATCACAGGAACGTAAGGAGGCTGTCAGTGCATGTTGGCTATTCTCTAGTTTTGCTGTGAGTAAAACATGAGCAAATATCAAGTTGCTTCTGCTGTGTTGTGGGTTTTTTTTGTTTGGGTTTTCCTTTAACCTGTACAGGAATAGGCGTTACTTATTTTTAAGTGTATATATACATCCTCATTTTACTAAAACACCCTGGCTCTTGACCAATTTAAAAAAAAGAAATTTCAGCCAAGATGTCATAAAAAGTTCAGAAGTCAAAAGTTCTTCCCCAAAGAGAAAAGACTTTCCTGCTAAAAATAAAAAAGCTTGCAAAAGAAGGAGGAAGAACTAAAAGCTGCGTACAGCTTAGGAGCCATCTTCTAACTTCATCTATAGTGCATGCTAATAACTTAAAACCAACAGCAGAGGGTTTTGTGGAACCTAAAAAACGCTTGTAATTGAAGAGAGGAGAGTGCCCAGATCCACATTTGCTGCCTGACCAGGTTAAGTGGTAGCATAGCAGAGGAGCACACTCCAAAAGTGAAGTACAGTATTAGTACTGCGATAGGAACAGAAGCCCTGTCTCTGTAGCATTCATACCAAATGTACAGTTCATTTTCAAATAAAATCTGCACCTGTCTTTTGTCTCGTATTGAAAGCATTGAATTTTTCTGATCTTTCTGTTGGTTTTCAGTTAACATTGTCTTTCTGTAGTTTCAAGTATGGCTTTAAGAATTGCTTTAACTCGGCGTTCTTTCACACTGTTGTCTAAAATAGATTTTCTTTGCTAGTTCAGTGTTTAAGCAGACTTGCATGCACTCAGACCAGCCTCATGGTTTTAGAGTTACTGTGCTGTCTGGCACAGGTGCATGCTGATAATGTGTCGACTCATGATGTTTCCATCACATGTGGCTTTAACATTAGTGTCCTGTGAGATAGTCTGGGTAAACCACATTATCGGAGACTCTTTACAAGGCCTCCTGGTATGATAGAGCTGTGTGTGAAGCTCAGCATTCAGATACGCTTGCTAGTTGGAGGGGTGGGAAGAGGAGGGTAGAGGGAGCTTGTTGTGAGGTTGCCTGTGGTGCTGCTCTTGTTTGGCTGACAAAGAGGGAGCTTAATTCACTGGAGCTGTCAATCTGGTAGTTTTCAAGCACTGAAAGAAAACTCCTGTACAAGTGTGTGTAAGTGTATGTGAGGGAGGAAAGGGAAAAAGAAACTTAGTCAGTCTGCTATTTTGATGAAAGGCTGATGGCAAAAAAAAAAAAAAAAAAGTACTTGTAGTTGCTGACCTGCACCCTGTATTTGGCAGAAAAGGGGAAAGCATAAGAGGGGAGAAGTATTGTTTCCAGAACATTGGGTTGGAGCATCATGTGCTGTGCAAAGAGTACGTGATGATAAAATTGAGCAGCACCCTTTGTCACTCAGTAGAAATTTTCTTTTTCAAACCTATCACCTTTTAAAGCTGGTTTAATCCATGAAGAGAAAATGGTTTGTGCTACGCCTTCAGCTTTTCTTGATTGCTTGGACTGCAAGTGGGAGCTGCAGCTATAGGGGGCAGAGATCTCTTTGCAGGTGGACAAGCGCTGGATGGTGTTGTATTTTGACTTTGGGGCTTGACATTTTGGTGTAACCTTCCCTTCTGTCTCAAGGAATAGATGAAAGTCCAGGGACTCTGTCCAGGCTGGAGTGAATTTTGAAGAGAGTAGAGTTTTTTGACCTTTTTCCTGGCCTTTATAAAACCAAAATTTTAGCACACTTTGAGGAATAGAAAGTACAGGCTTGCTGCTAGATAGGGGGTTGAAGCTCCATTTTCTTTTTCTTTTTCTTTCTCTTTCTGATGCTATTTTAGGCCCTCAGTTCTCAGCATCTGGGAGAATTTGTGCCCTGAATTTTGTTTTATTCACAATTCAGTAGAGTGAAAAATATTTGGTCATAGACATCCCCAAGTTTAAATTGCTTTTGTTTGGGGCTAACTTTGTTTCAAGAACTCTCTAGCTAGTTTTCCTTCTGATTCCTTTGTTAGTGTGATGTGATCGTAGCTTTACTTTTTATGTATGCTATAGGACATTGATCTTCATCACTTTTGTTGCTTACTAGTAGTGATGGATTGCCTCTTTTCAAATAGCATTGCACCGTAAGATAGAGCTTTCTTGTGGATCAGAACTTGCTTTTTCGCAGTAAAAACAGTGGATCCTACTATTGTCTGGTCTAAATGTAATTTAAAGCCTCTCTTGGCTATCTTTTCCTTAAGATATGTAACAGGTTATTGCTGGTTCTGGGTAGTGTAATCAAACCACATGGATCTTTAGCATATAAGCTTATGTCTCCCTGAGAAGGCTCTGGAGAGCAGAGAAGACTTTACTTGATTGATGCTGGTCAGCTGCTGTGTTTTAATTGTGAGTGTTTCTAAGAGACTGGCGCTCATTTGAGTCTACTGGGAATATGACATTTGGAGCCCAAAATGATGCTGGAAGGAGCCAGAAGTGAGTGAATGAGGAAGGCATAAGGTCGTTGGAGAGTTTTGTCTTTTTTTTTTTTCTCCTCTAAGTAAAATAAATTCAGGTGCATAGTACAGAATTATGCTTGCAGCAGACTATCACTTCCATGTGTACTGTGCTGACCAACAGCTTTTCTAGTAAAACTTTTTTTCTCATTTTTGTGCTGTGTTAAGCAGTCTCCTGATCAGCATAGTGCTGTGTCTTGGCTCACAATACGTATTGTTTGGGTGGGGGTTGGCACAATATTTTTGTGCTGTGATTTGATCTGTCATTTGTCTTGAATAATCTATTAAATGTAGTGCTTAATCCTATTCCTTTTTGGCAGGTTTTCCTCTAGTATTGTTGCAATGGTAATGAAACAGTGTAGCTCTGATTGCAAGAGATCACTGAAGAAGAACAGTATTTTGGGATGTTTCTTTTGTGTCTTTGGCTACAGAACAGGGAGAACAGTCACATTAGAGGCAGAGTAGGTTGGACCTTCAGTCTGATGTGCTGTGGCTGCTCATACGTTAACAAATAACTTCCCCAATTTTCCCTTGTTCCTAGTTTCTCCTGTTTGCCATTGTGAAAAAGATCTGTAGAACCAGACAGGGGAGCTTTCTTCAAACAGGAAAATGTGTTTCTGAAACCACAGAACACAGGTAGAGCATTTACTACAGCTAACGTATTTTTAAAGTTACTTTACTTTCTTTGTCAGCTTTGGTGCCAGTGGACTGTGGAAAACCATGTGTCCTCCCTGCCCCCTACCCCAAGTTACACTAACTGCAATTAGGAGACCTTAATTAAAATGCTTAGTTCGTAGCTTGGGCAAAGAATTTGGAAACAAAGTCATTTATACTAAGGCAGCTTTACCACAGATTTCTTCTGGGGCAAAGCTGTTTCCTGATGTGTAAGATCAAGATCTCTAAATCTGTTCTGTAGACGAATTACATGGGGGTCAAGTTCTTTGTACTAGTGTTTATTCCTAAAATAGTAATCCGTGCATATGAATTAGGCTGAGATTCTCAAAAACTCCTACTTGTTATGGTGCTGAGTTTTCTTGACCTTGGTGAGAGCTGAGCATGTTTGCAGACCTTGGCCTAATCTAGCTCCCTCTGAAGCTGTTGGAAATCTCTGTAGTTGGATTCCTTGGGAACTGGGTATACCTGGTGTTCAGATTTAATTTTTTTTTTTTAATGGAAAGCCTGAGAGACAGGGATGGAAATAGAATTTGTTCACAGTGGTGCAAGTTCAGTGGTAAACCTGGGATCAACACGTGGACTTCTTTTGCTGGTTTGTTCTTGCTTCATTGCACCATAACGTAATTATTAAGAACAAGTACTTAAGAGACGGAATGGCTTGGTAACAACAGTTGATGACCAAAAATTAAAAGCATGGTAGGTAGTAATTAAAACGTGCAACCACGATGCCATTGAAGTATCTGGTAGTGTAATTTGAAATGTTTTTTGTAGGACCAAGTATAGTATTTGAGTTTCCTGTTACTTGTTAGTGCTACTGCCACCTTTTTTTATGTTGACTGACGTGGGTGTGAAAGCTCCCTGTAAGAATAGATTTTTAGCACACTTGCTGCTGCTGGTAGTGAAACTTGAAAGACAAAGTGTTTGTTTTTGGCAAATGCATGTGGTCCATGTAAAATCTCTCTATTCCCTTTCCCATTAAATTGAAGTAGATTACCAGTTGTTTGGGGCTGATCCAGGCAGAATGGAGCAGCCTGGCAGTGCTGCTAATATTACAGTAATGGAAGGCTTCTGCTGGAGAATGTTTTTGGTTAAATATTTTTTGGTCTTAAAAATGGCCATGTTTGTGTGTGGGTATTTTCAGCTTCAAGGGGATAATTGTTGGAGCTTTCTATAAGAATAGGGGTAAAGGTTCTCTTTCAGTAAAGCTTGACCTCCTTTTGATGAAATAAAAACTATTACAGGGTTAATTTTTTTTCCCCATTCTCTATATGTCTTTGAATGTGAAAATTCTTTCCCTGGCTTTTTCCCTCCCTTCCAACACCTCAGGAAATTAAATTGTTTATTCAAAATGTCTGGTGTCAGTGTTGGATGCCTACACTAGCTCAGGAACTCAGAGGTGTTCCTGCAATGCCAGACCCCAAAAACCTGAGAGGTGGCTCTTTCCTGCTGTACTGTAAATGTATAGTTTGACTGTGAGGGGTTTTTGAAGCCCACTGCCCAGACAGCTTTGAAATATGAGTAAAATCTCAGGTGTACATAGATGAGCTGCAAACAATTGAAAAGTGTTTAAATCTTGATGTCTTCCATGTATTCACTGGGTGGGGCTTGTACAGACAGTTTCCAAATCAATGAATACTCTCTGATCCAAGAGAGAGAATAGAGAAAAGTCTCTTGAATCAGGCATAGGCCTGCCAGCCAAAATAGGGTTGGCTTTTGGCTCTGTAGTAGGCTTCATTGTAACTTAAGCAAATCAGTGATTTTCCCAATATAATACTTTTTCTACCTGTCAAATGCAGAAATAATACAAACCTGTTAGAATGCTATCGTGGCTGAACTGACTGCAAGTTGCTTGTAGATCATTGGATCCCAAAGGAGAGACAAAGTGTTTATTACTTTATCTTGCTCTTTGTCAGCAGCTCTTAATTCACATCTATCTATTCCAAAACGTGGTTCAAAATTAAAAATTCAAGTTGCTAAAATGTGTCTGCTCCTCTTTCGTGATTTCTATAGAAGAAATATAATTGAACCCAGTTGTTGAGGACCCCAACATGTTCTAACATTTTTAGTGCTCTCAACTGCTGTTCTCTCTCAGACCTATTTAACTAGTAAATGTTTTCAGTTTATCATATACAGACTAAGTAATTACTCAGCTTTTGCCCAGCTAAGATTTCATCTTCTTGCATTGTCTTTCCTAACTTGGTCATTTTAATTTGTGGTGAAAATCAAGGTATAGTTTGAAAACCAAAGAGGAGGGAAGGAGCCAGGAGGCTGTGGAACAATCTAGTCTAGAGACAGTGATAGTGATAAGGGTTGTTCTCTTGCTTATGCTTTTCTCTGCTGCTTATGTGGGTGCCTGAGTTCCAAGAAGGCCCTTTTAACCCTGTAGATGGAGCAAGTAGTTGCCATTTTCCAAGTGCACACAAAATCTGATAAAACACAGGAAAATGAAAACTCTGGAAGCTACAAATACATTTGAGCTTGAGCCTAAACCGGTTGGCTGAGGCTAATGGGAGGGGTTTTTTAGTGATAAAACAATTTACCTAACACAGGAACTTTGGGTGAAAAAAAACTTCAAAAAGTAGGAGTCTTTTATTCTGCTTACAGCAGCTTATCTAAGAAAGTGCTGTGTAACTTTCTCATCTAACTGTGAACCAAAAAAAAAAAATTGCTTCTCAGAGGTGATTCATTTTCTTTCACATCTGCAGGTTGTTTACTGGGACTGGCTCTTCAGGAATTCTTTACTCCTTTGTGTTTATTATTTACAATTTTACTTGCAATAAATGTGAGAAAGAATCGATTGATTTGCTGGCTGCGGGTTGTATCAGAAGTGGGTAGTAGTTTGGTTTTCTCATGATTATTTGAAAATTAAAAGATCGAGTACACTCTGCAGCCTTTTTTCTAAAGGTAGCTGCTGTCACCATTGTACCAAGAAACTATTTTTTCCCCTCTAAATGAGGCCCTGGATCTCCTAGGAGATTTTAAGACTGCATATTTATTTTCTGAAAAATAGAATCATTTGATGCGTCTTCTGAAATGATGCTTGAGAAATAGCAGACTACCTCTTTCAAGTGACTGGCAAGCAGCACTGGCAGTGTTTTGGTCTTCCTTTACAGGTGAGGATGTAGGCGTGAACCACTGGCCAGATCACATCCTAGCAGTGCAAGTGGAGGAGTATAATCTAAACAAGTGAAAACAAGGAGGTCTATTAATTTGCTTTAGATGAAGCTTAGTATTTTAAGATGGGCTATGTTGGTTGTCTCATCTACATGACTGAAAACAGTATGTCTGCAGAACATAGTCTGTTCAGTTAATTTGCGTATGTGAAAATTTCAAGGAGTGATCTCACTCATAGGAGAGAAAAAAATGCCCAAACCAGAATGAATGCTTTTTAGACTATAAGGCCCTGTACCTTCTCTACTGGTTGCTTTTCAAATGGACAGCTGTGAGCCACATCTAGGAAAGAAGATGGATGTGGTGATCAGAGCAGGCTGCCTACTGCATGATGCTCTGAGCTGGTGTAAGCACCCTTCCTGATCTGAGGGAAGGGTCATGCATGTGCTGTTTCTACTCCTTCCCAAGGGAGATCATATTGAATTGTCTTGCTGTGAGAGAGACTATTTTCTTTTTACCATGATTTTTCTGGATTACTTGTGGACTAGTAATGGCTTCTTGCCCTGATGTGATGCATGTGGTTTCAGGATATCCTTATTAGGGCTGTTCTTACTTTATGCTCAGACTGACAGTGTCCCCTAGATTTCCTGTGCTCTTGACCTGTTGGAGGTTGCCTTTCTGCTCTCTCTTGTCTTGCCTTTTTAAGGTGTGGTTTTCTGGTGGTGGTGGGTTTACTGGTGATGGTGTTCTTTTTTTTTTTTTTTTTTTTTTTAAGTAGGAGGAGACTTTAATGTGGTCTTTTCTTTTTGGCTTTGGAAATCCCTTGGAAGGATTTCTGTATGGTCCCACTTGTGCTGAAGAAATTGCTTTAAGCAAAGTTGTGACTGCTTTGTCCATTCAGCAGGTATGTGGTAAGTGGTAAAGGGCTGTTGGAGTGCTTCCCATTCTGAATGGAGTACTTGGTGATAGTACTAGCCCAGGATGGCTAATCCAACTGTCATCTTAAGCACAGAAGCTATGGAATTCAGGATTGTTGTTGCTACGCATTTGCCAGTTCATGGCAGACAATGTCCAAAATGATCACTGGCATCCAAAAGCTCACTATTGGTTGTCTTGGGTATGAAAGAATATGATGGTCCCTAGCAGGTGCTTTTCTCTTTCCTCCCATCCTCTTCCCCCTTTTCCATCCTACCCTGCTGTGGAAGATAGAAAGGGCAGGACCACAGCTGCCACCCTGTCTTGTATCACTGGAGTGAGGGAGTAGTTGGGATGGTTGCAGTACCCCCTCCCAAGCAAGGACTGGGAAGGCTGAGGACTCTTTAGCCTGCTGTCTTTGGGACCCAGAACGAGCAGACGTCACATTCAAGGTTTCTAATAACAGCAAGTGAAGGCAGCGGGTACTGCAAGATGAACATGGAAGGACTGAAGAGAAGTTCTTTCCACATAAAAGGAGTGTAGGATAAATGGGCCTTTTGGAGTGAGATGCAGAAGTGACTAGGATAACTGTTGAGCCTGAGCTTGTGGGATGTAGCCAGTGGAAGCCTCACTGCTCCGAGGAGTATTTATGTGAGAGAGCAGTGAGGTGGGTGGGAGGGTAAAGAGCATCAGCTGAAGTACTGAGGGCCAGTGTGGGAAGCAGATGTTATACTGTTAGCCTCCTGTCCCTGGGACGTGTTCTGATTGAGGCATTGATGGGACTAAGTGTGTCCTCCTCAGAGGTGTTAGCAGTTTTGAAACCTGTTTCATATGAAACCTCTACAGTGAAAAATTGAGTTCTAACTTTAGCTCTTTGAAAACATCTTTGTTTCTGGGCTTATGGAACAAATACAAACTTCTGCTGTAAAGGAGAGCTTCCAGAGGAACAGCTTGACTACTTTAGAGTAGTGCTCTGTAGCTTCCATTATGTCATGGTGTCAGATCTTGGAAAATCTGCTAAGCTAGTTATTCAAGAACACTTTGGAAATCTTCTCTGTGGCTTCATTACTGGGAAGTAACTGTCATTTGCTGTATGTTTATGTAAAAGGTGTATAACAAATGGAATAGCTGATGGATAGAATACAACTGTTCATATGATCCCAATGTATGCACATGGGAGGAGCAGTTTCCCAAGTAATGCTTATTTCCAGACAAGTCCAGTTGATTTCTCTGTACAAGTAGTAAATGACTTAAAGTGATTTTGCTTTTAGTGTCATAGAGTCAACAACAGAGAAAGATTGCTGTACCCAAGGTAAAGCAGCATGGCACTGTAATGCCTTTGCTTGACTAGCTGTTTAGATAAGGACCTACAATGAGAGATGACAAAAATCAGAGGATTTGGCACATAGTTCTGCCTCGTGAAAGTGGTTTGAGTAAAAGCTGTTTGGTTTTAGTGGGATCTTACCTAGGATAGAAGCCTGCAGTGTTAATCTTGAAGCTGTCTGATACAACAGCAGACCTGCACCTTACATCTCAAGGGGCAGCACCTTACAAAGAAAAGCTCAAGCAGCTCCTCTGCAAAACCCAGAAAGGAGGTAAGAAACAGTAGTACTGTGTGAAGTGTCTGTAATGGCAAGCTTCATCCCCAGCTTCCGTCACCCATATTCTCCTAGCACATTCGTCATCAGTGGAGGTGTTTGGTACTTGACAGCATAAGCATGCCATGTAGTTACACTGCTAGAAAGGTACAAGACCAGTGATGTTTGGCTTGGTGCCAGTAAATTACAGCACAAGAACTGTATGGCTGTAGGTAGATAGAGTCATTAGATAATGCATCTTCAGCAATCCTAGCACCAAGGCAGTGGTAAAATTTGAGGAAGAAATGGAAAGAAATTTGATCTTTGATGTTATGTTCTCTCTGTAGTTCTCTCTTATGTATGGGCAGAGGGAGGAGTTTAATGGCAAGTTTAGCATGCAGGTTATCTTTAGAAGCATCTGTAAGCAGTTCATTGTTAGGTAGGATGGAAGACTTTGTGGGTTAGGACCTTAGTTACAGTGAAAGATTTTACAGACAAATACTTGAAAAAGAGAAATCTTCCTGCTTTGAACAATATTAAGATTTTGTTTTGTTTTGACATAAGGGCTTGTTCATTGTTTCTCAGTTCATAGCCTTAAATGGCCAAAAATGCAGTTTTAGTTTTTGGGGTTTTTTTCCTTTCATTTCCTAATTGTTTGTCTGTGGGCTTTTTTTTTTTTTTAACTAGTAATGTGAGTAGAGAAGTTATTCTTCTCCAGGGAAAGTCTTGCTGAAAAAGTCTAGGCATGACCTTACTAGAATTTTTCTTAGGAGAACACCACAATGTGAAAACAGTGGAATAAAATCAAAATGAAATGTTCTGTTATCTTTCCAGCATCACTTCTGACTGAATATCCTGAAGTAAGACATGAATATACATAAAACTGTAGTGTAGCTCTGCAAGCAGTGTTTATGGTTTAGAAGTGCCTTGGGGCACATAGCTGCTGTTGTAAACTCCATCTGAAATAGGTAATCGGAACTGTAGGTGTTATGTCTGACTAATATGCAGGCCAGCGCTTTTTGTTGGTTCAAAAAATTTGCACTTTAGTACTTTATGCTGAAACTGGTCTTCTGCTGAAGCCAGGCCTTGAGAGAGGATTCTGCTGCAAAATCAAGGCTGGCCTTGATACTGTTAGACTGACAATGATGGGCTTTTGGTTAGCTGTGCCTTGCAGAGGGTGCTAGGTGGTCTGCAGCCTTGCTGGTCTGAGAGCTGTCTGTGGGATTGGGGTGACATTTCTCTGGTGTCTGCCTTGGGGTGGTGGTACAGAGACATGCAGGGCAGGCTGGAGGAAGACTTCTTTTACACGTTGTGGATGGTGTTACTAGAATTCAGATGGAGGAAAAAAATGTAGGTGTTCAAATTAGTCTTGAAAAAAAATTATTATCCTGGCATTTTTTTTACCTTTATCTGGAAACTAACTAGAGAAAATAATTAGGGGTGATGTAGTGTTTCCTTGAGATGTAAGGGAGTAGTCCAAATAAGATAACGACAGTTTATATAGCCTCTTAGAGTGCAACTTTCACAAGGTTTTGATTATCGTTTTATAACCATCACAACTTTATTGTTCTGGAGGACTGGGATGATCTTGAAGAGGAACATTTTTGCTAAATTGGAGTAGTTTCTGCCCTTAAGGTGATGCCTGTGTATTTTGTAGCTTACTCTGGCACCTTGGACTGTGTGCTGACCAAGCGTGAAACCCTGCAAGTCCAAGTAGGCAGATAATACCCACCCAGAGCGAGAGAGTGAAGTCAGGGAGGCTGAGCAACTGTGTGCAAGGGGGTTACGTAAAGCTGGGTGTGGAACAGCCTCCTTCTTTATGAAACACGGCTGACTGCAGGGATCTGATGTGCAAAGAGCTGTGAAAACATGCTGCCTGGGAAAAAGTGTTCTTGGGGTAAGAAATCCTGCTGTTGCAGATAAATGTGCTAGTGGAGTGTAAAAGCAGACACTTGGTCAAGGATTTTCTTTTGCTTTCACAAACAAGAATTCCTGGAAATATTTGGAGCAAATGTATTTTTATTTACTAAGAGATTAAGAGGTAAAAGTGTATGTTTCTCTGTTGTAAAATACTAATAGTATTACGTGGTTCAGTCATTTTCATTAACTGTTACTTGATAACTTTTAAGTGACAGCAAATGGGATGAAAAAAATCACTTTCCTTAGCAGCTGTAGTTCAAGGATCCGTTTAAGACATTGAGAATTTTCAACATCTATTGAAGCTGTTACTTAACACATGTTTTTTTTCCCCATGTATAATGATTCTTCAAGTCCTTGTACATATTTCAGAATTACAGCAATTTAAAAGTTGTAACCTTTCTACAAGTCCCTTTCTTTTACGCTGATTGTATCTCCAATTAACCTGTGATGTAATTCTGGCAGTATCTTTGAGCTGATCCTGCGTATGACACCCCTCAGTCAAATGTGAAGGCCCTAAAGAGAGAACATGGGAGTTAGCAGTGTGCATCTGATGATGGGCAACGTGGGAAGCAACCTGAAACAGCAGAGGAATCATCAACTTCTCCTTGCCTTGTGTTGTGCAGTCACCTATAGGCTTGAAATCGCAGTGTGTGGTATAGCATCATCTCCACAGTTCTTATCTCTTATGTCTACAAACAAAAGAAGTGAGCAAGAGAAAATGAGCGCTCTTGTCCAAGGGAAATTTGTTCTGTGGTCATGTTTAATCAGACATGTAATCAACATTTAATCAAACTTTTAATAAACTGCTTGCATTTTTCCTTCTAATTAGTTGCTGCCAATTACTGGGATTGAAGAGTGAGTTTCAGGGTGGAGCCAGACAAAAATAACCCAGAGGAAAACAGCTAGCTGCTACTGTGCCTTTGTGTCTGCCTTTCCAGCTCTTACTCAAAAGCTGGATCAGCTGTTTATATATCCGCCTTCTTAGCAATGATAAGAACAATGGTTATTTGGTAGATTAGAATAGAAATTTAGCTTTTTATTTTTCCCTTTAAGAGGGATTTAGGTTATCTTACAAACTCATCAGGGTGTTGTGATCACACCAGTGTTGTAATGGGGAGGGGCAGGTACTAGAGAATCTAGGTAAGTCCATAAAGGGAAACAAATGTAAAAGAACTGTTGGCCTTAAGCTTTTTTTTCTGAGAGGGAGAACAGGAGTACGAGTAACAGAGCTCCAAGTATGATGGTATGATTTAAGTTGTCAAGGCAGCTTCTAGAAAATCTGAGGCGACCCAAGAAACTGTTGGGTTCTTCCAGTTACACAGTGTAGCAGACCTCCCAGCAGATCCAAATCTGGGCTACAATGCAGTCTGGTTAGAAAATGTAGGAGTATTTTGGGGGTTGTGTATCAGCTCCTGTGTGCCCTGGCCAATTTGGGAAAGTTGTAGTCTTAAACCCCATGTGCTCAGTCACTGATGGAAAGGATAGGTGTAACAGCTGCTGTCTAGGATAAGTTATGAAAAAAACAAGGGCAGGATTAATTGGAGTGCCCTGTATGTGTACCCCACTGTGTCTGTGTGAGAGAGATTACTAGCAAGATGTGCCATGGAAGGTCAGGGGTGTGGGAGACAGAAAGACACATGCTGTGGGTGTTGGCCCAAGGCAGAGCTCTGAAGGTGACCTTTTGGGCAAAGTGGTGCCTGCAGAAGGGCTGAAGCTGATAAGAAAAAATAGTTTGGTTCAGAGAGATGGGATGCCCTAAATTTCTTGTAAGCAAACATTGATGAACTTTTATCTTTGTCATTCACTTTACCTTGTGAAGGGATATGCGTTTTGTCTAACACCTTGGATAAAAAAATGGGCAGGAGTTGTGCTTTATGATTTATAAAAGTTTGGTGTCTTTTTTTCTCTTACTGCACTGTGAACAATCCACTAAAGCAAACAAGAAAATGGGTGTTCTTGCAGACCTATACATACTGCTTAAAGCAAGAAGCCTATGGATTGGAAGAAACAGGGAGAATTTTAATCTTTCTTTAGCAGCAGACTTCAGTGTAATGCAAAGCAGATAAAATGCCTGATAAAATAGGTAAGTTTGTAACACACACATAGATGTGCTTCTCTGAAGTGGTCTAGACACGAGGACAGCTAGCGTAGAGATTTCTCAGAGATACTGTTTTGCCCTTTTCAGGTGCAGAAACTATCATGAGTGATGGAGACTTTTTGTCTCACTGTCTAATCTCTGCTCCATCTTCAAGTTTGTGCTTTCTGACCTTGGCTGATCCTATGCATAATAATCCTCTGTCCATCCCTGCCCAAAGCTTTTGGTGTATTTCTATGAACCTTCATGACCTACGTTGCCTTGGTATTAAAAGGTTGGCAGCAGTAGCTTGTTCCATGTATTGGATTTCCAACTCCTCAAACTGCAGCCCCATCCAATGAGACCAATGGAAAACTCTGTTCTCTTATCTGAACATTTTGGTAAGGTTTTTGCCTAGGGTGTGTCGTGGTTGGATTTTTGTTTTGTTTTGTGTCCCATTCCTTCCCCGCCCCCCCCCCCCCCCAATGTTCACATCAGCTATTAATATTATTCTCTATGCTTATAATTAAAAACATTTATTAATTTGCTGTCTCTCCATTTAGATCTTTTTTCTTGTAAGTAGGACCATACTCAAATATTGCATGTTGCAGATGTTTTATCTGATTTCCAGGATCATGTGTAGTTTGTGCAGGTCACCAAGATGATTCACTGCAGCACTGTCCTGTTGCTTCTCAGGGAAGTTGGCCGTGTGTCAATAAATGGAATATTTTCCAATAGTATGATCATCACTTGTTGGAAGCCAAACTTTCATTTTATTGCAAGCCTCTCTAATGAGGCTTCCAAATAAAGTAAAATAATTTTTCTTTGATCTATGTTGATATAAACTCAAGCAGAAGAGTCAGTTGCAGGGGAAGGAATTTCCTATTATTGGTATTGGCATCTGAATCTCTACAAATGGAGAAAAGCAATCCAGTTCATGTTTCTTTGATTTGTACTGGTACAATATCTGTACACCAGATATTTTCTGGTGAACATCTTTTTTGTCTCAAATAGGGTACAAGGCTGCAGAATTGCACTTTTTAGATTCCAGGTGCTTTTCTGTTTTCTGTTGATATGGTTCATACAGTGTTTATTAGGGGGAGCTGCATAGTGAAATAAAGGTAGAACCCAGTTTCAGATGATACTAGAACTGCTTTTAGCCGGCTTTTTATTTGGGACTGACTCTGGTTCCATAAATGAAGAGGAAAATTTGTTCTTTGCATATGCAAACAGTGGTCACTTGGTGAATGTAGGAGACAAGAAATACAAGTGCTCTCAAAGCTAATGAAACTTGAGGGAGACTTGGTGTCTGACTTGTACAGTGCCAAAACATTAGGGCCATCCCTTATGGAGGGATAAAAAAAAGTTGCAATCAGGTTTCTTCAGTGAGCAGACATGTTAACTTTCTTGTGTTAACTTTCTCTTGTTTGTATAATGAAGTTTTGCATGAAGGAAAGCCCCAGACACCTATATATCTTTCTTGAAGCCTGGCTGGAGATGAATAAACTCATTTTTGCATGGCAAGTTGCTGAACTTAAATACGTCTCTAATTTCTGCCAAAAAAATGCCCAGTCTCCTTGAGAGATCCAAGAAGTGAAAAAAAAAAAAGTGTATTACACATTTCATGCATGTCTCAGTGGGTGTCTGGGCCTCTATAAAAACTCCCAAAAGGTTTATTCAAGGCTGTTTGCCAAAGTCTTGGAAAGTTGCAGTGGATGTACAGCATTTGGTTTCAGGGTTAGTGGACTAAAAGCCATTTCTTGATGAAGGCTGGCTTGGCAGACATGCTCTTCTCTCTGTACCCGTTGGTTTTAGCAGAGTGGAGGTGTGCGTTCATTCTCCCTTGTGGTGTGCAGGAGACCTGCAGAACCTGCAGCACCAGCCTGGGGCCCAGCAGAGCCTCCTCTCACTGGCCATACTGGACTGATGGTCTTTGTGCAGCATGCTTATGTTGAGGATGAGAGCAGCTGAAGCTCCTCAGAACGTCAAGGCAAGCCACTAGAGTGCTTTTATTTGGGTAGAAGGTGGGAATGCAGATAAGATTTACGAAAGTAAATGGAGCACCTGTAGCATGCTAGAGAGAGGTGATGGGGAGGGGGCAGAAGGAGGGGTGTGGAAGTGGCACCTGGTAGCCTATGCACAAGTCTACTTTAAGGGTTTTGGGTTTTTTTTATTTATTTATTTTAAGAAACTGAATTCTGAGCTTTGATTGGTGTGTGAGAATCTAGCAGGCAGAGGGCTTTTTAGGTTGGCTTGGCATACCTATGCTTTTTGTAGAAAGGCATTTGTAGGAAGGAGATTTCTGACCCCTGCCCCTACCCACCCCTGGACACTCTTAATTCATTCTTGGGATTTCACAGATATGACAAAATTTCTTCTTCAGAGCGTCTATGCTGTTATAACAAATGCCTCAAAGTGATCTCAACATGCTGAACATCAACTTGGTAGGAGACCCACAAGCTCACTGCAAACCTTCCAGAGACTCAAAGACACACTGTTTTCTTGAATCATTATTTACTATCAGAGTTACTTGCATTGCTAGAACCCCAGAGTGCTGTGGTAGTTCTCCAGGTCAGTGGTGTGGGATGCTTTACAAATGCAGTGCTTAGAGAGATTACAGTCTAGTTAAGACAAACTGTAGATGATGGTTCTGGTAAATGATTGTTTCGAATACAGTTTCTTTTTGTGTATGCTTTTGCCAGGTAGTTGTGTGCAAGCTCCAATAAGGTTGTTAGAAGTGACTATGGTAGATACCTAAAACTAGGAAAAGTCCTGAAGGGGTCAGATTCTTAGAGGGCAATTGCCAGGCACTTTCAGAAATTCTGCTTACTGTAGGCTGAGATAGGTTGGGCACTCAAAATTCTTATGTGAGCTTGAGAGACTGAACCATTTTACCTTTTGTCATCTTTTCTCTTCTGTTCTTTTGCTTTCCTCTTCCAAAAAAAGACAATTGTTGTCAATAGGGTTATGCACATTGTAGGTTAGCTTACCAGATGATGTACTACTTCAATCTGAATTCTCCCTGTCCAGATAGAACAGGGAGGTATTGGGAGGGCTTATATATAGGGCATGACATGAATGTATTTAATCTGAAGATCCCTTTCTCTAGATAGATAGTTGTAATGAGATACATACATACATATATATATATAAACTATAGCTAGATTTATATTATCACCCCAAATAACTATATTGTTTCTTTAACCTTGCTTGGTGGCTGATAACAGTATGCCATTTGCATTAATACTGGTAAACCAATATTTGTGATTCAGACAGCTTATCTGCAATAATAGAGAAGAATCATTTGATGCTTAAATTTGATAGTGCTTAAGTCTAAAACGACTAATGAAATAACTTTCTGGGTGTCTTAACGTACGTCATGATTCTGTATTGTTCAAATGAAGGGAAAAAATGTATACTGTCCCTATGTAAACCTCATCTTGCCTTATGAAAGCCCCAGAAACTTTGAATATATTTGATTAACCAAAACATGGGAGGTAGCTGTTTTAATAAGGGGACGTTGGTAGTTGTTACAATTCTGAGAGAAAACTTTCTGTAAAATATGTATGCAGGTTTTACTAGCCTTGCTGTACCTAAGTTAAAAACTAAAACACTTACTGAACAGTAAGAACTTTATATTGGGGGTCACAATGAACAGTGAGGCAGGAGCCTGAAGGAAGCCCCAGAATAAACCAAGGCTTGCTTGCATCTGGCTCAAATCTTTTATTTCTGAGAGCTGCTCTCTTCCTACATGGGTATCTGTAAGACCAACCTGACTTTGTTGGCATTCCAGTACAGATGTGAGGTGGACTAGTTTTTTTCCCCAGTCACCTTGACAGCTTTACCCATGCTGGAACAAAAAGATCTATTCTCTTCTTACCCCTGCTCTGCCCGTCTTGTCCTGTTTTTCTTTTCCAGTCAGAATGGGTCTACAGTTCAGTCTAGCTTTGACTGTAGTACAAGAAGATACCAGTGATATAGTTTTAAACAAACAAGTTCAGGGGATTTCAAGAGGGAAATAATGAAGTTTGGCTGCACAACCCAGAAGCTGGCTACATCCTCAGGTGAGTGCTGCAGTATGCACTAAGCTGTGTGCTGCCACAATAAAATAGCTCTTAGTACCTGAGCTGAGGAGTTTAAGGCTAGCTGAGGCTTCAGTTCCTAGATAGATTTATAGGTAGGTAGGCAGAAGCGTAAACGTGTGCGTTTATTCAACTCTCCATGCATTGCTTCAGCACTTGTTAATTCTTAGTTCCTGTTGCAAAAGATGTGGTCTTTGAAAGGAGGCAGACAGGCAGGAAGCTTGATTATCTTGTCTGATGCAGTCCAAGGATTTACTGGTAAACCTCTTTGTTCAAGAGTTGATACTACTCAGAAGCAATGCAGAGGGCAATATAATTATGGGTAGAGTTCAGAGGAGTGGTACCGCAACTGACTTCAGATGCGATGGTATCTCAGTCTAAGAGAATAGGCATTTGACTAATACTGTTAGCTAGTTTGGTTTGAGAACTGTCTGAGCATAAAGTTAGAAAGACCTGTGCAAAGGTAGGAAGAATTCTGCATATTGCTGGACAAAGCTTACTGAGGGGTATCAAAATGCAGCTGTCATAGACTATAAACATAAAGCTGTATCAGTCTGTCATTGCAGTATTTGTGTGCTGCCACCTGTCTCTGCCATGACAAGGAGATTCCCAAGATGGTGGTGCTTCGTAGGGGAGAAACTTTAAGCCTGAACTGAACCTGCAGCCCTGCACTTCCAGGTTGCAGCACTTCTGCAGCTGAGTGTTCCCTTGTCTGTTAAGTCCTCTTAGGAGCTTCTGCGTAAGAAATCTATTAGCTGTAGCCACAGGAGCTTCAGGGTATTTCCTGACAGTAAATACTTCCAGTTAACTGCCAGCAGGGTCGTTGAGTGTTTCCTTACTTTTACTGTTCTTTTTCATGTGACTATTTGTGACTGACCATCCTAATTTGTTGTTAACTTTCTTAAAATGGCATTTTTCTGGCAGCCCTTTTTAATGCCATTTTGCGGAGTTGTTTACCGTTACGTTGTGCTTTTTGAGCATTTAGGGTGTTCTCTTCTTCAAAATGAAAAAGGTGATGACTCATGTCATCTGGAAAACTGAAAAATACTGCCTGCTTATTGGATCCAGTGTTGGTGCAGGGAAGAAGTGGAAGTATCCATTTCCCATTAGCTTTCAGGCTGGAGCAGTTCTAGCAGTGTTATCCAGAAATGACACGGATGAAATCTTCATCTATTGAGTCAACGTGAGTCATCCTTTCAGCTTCAGTGTAGGTAGCTTTTCGTGGCAAGTCTTTCAGTATGGTTTTATTTGCCTTACATTCCAATTTAGTACTGGAGGAGTTGAGGAGACACTAATATCTGCCTTCCTACTTCAGTGTAATAGATGTTAAGAAGTGGGATACAGTTTTTCCTGCAATTTGGCAATATCTGGAAAGTCAGAAGTAAACAAAATACCCATCTACTAACTAAGGTACCTCTTAGCGAATAGGGGATTGCTCTTCTTGCCCAAGTTGCGTGAAGATTCCCTTGAGGAAAATCTGCACACCTGATTTCGGGGCCCCACTGGCAATGGAAGGTTTTAGAATCTTATTTGCTGACTAGTGACTTACTCTGTGATTTAACAGAATAAGACACTAATAATTCGTAACTGCTGGCTTAAATTAATATGGAAGGAGAGTTGCTAAGAATAATATAAAATGTAAATTTTAGGAAAGTTGATTTCAGAGAATAAAATATTTGTTTTATGGTTATAGTACCAAGAAGTTTTATCAACACATGTGGAAAACTTCTGCCTCAGCATGACAGCTAATTGAACGTATCATAACAGCTAATTGAACGTATCATGGCACTGGAGAGCAAGTATGCAATATTAAGCATCCTTCAGATTATAAACCTATTAGTGTGAGGTTATCGTTCCTTTTGTTCGTAAAATGTAAGTATGTTCATATGTTTCTAGAAGCCTCTAATAGCTTCTGCAGTAAGAGTTTTAATATGTATATATATGTAAAAGATAAATACCATATCTGTCCCTGGGAGGGATACTGTCTTCCGCCTTGTGATTATGCTGCCTCTTCTCAGGTCTCTCTCAGTCATCACCAGTGCCTCGTGACCTTAGAAAGACTTTTGAAAGGGATGGGTCATGTGTTTGCTTCTTGCAGAGGGTCGTATTAACACTGGGGTGACCAGGGTCGTGGGGAGACAAAGGAAGCTGGGAGCAGAAAGGACATGCATGTTCTTTGCAGCACTTAAGGAAGCAAGCAGTTTATTGAAGCCAAAGTATGATGCTGGAACAATTTAGCCTGCAAATTTGAAGGACTCTGACCTTTGGGAAATTAATGTCTTGTAATGGAAGATACGGTGCCAAAACAGCTTGGTTTGAAGATGGTTTTTAATAAGGTTATAAAGAGATCACATGGTGTGGCTGCCTGCCATAGCTGGGAACTGAATCTGATAATGTCTGGTGGTGTAAGCCTATGGCTGAAGGCTGAACCCTGCCCAATTGCTTATAATTGTCATCAGGTACTAAATATGTCTCTGAATGTCTGGTAGGATGAATAACTCGTTGCCTTTAATAATTTTTCTGTGCGGCTGTTAATCATTCCTTCTTCCCACTGATGGCTCTTCAGCTGGTCGTTTGGTTTTTTTGTTGTTTTTTTTTTGTTTTTTTTTTTCTCAAAAGACTGTGGTTAAAGGTTTTGTGTCCCTGCTGGGAAAGCAGCGAGTATGAGCTCCCAGAACCTGGGGTCACTAGTTCCAAGAAAAGAGTCTGGCAGAGCTCAGCAGCACTGATCCATCTTAAATGCCTAGCTTAAAAAGAAAACAGATCCTTTTGAGTTTATATTTACTGACTTTATGGCTTTTATAACTTGGGATATACTGATTTTATTTCCGCAATATCTGTTTTTTAATACTGAAATTAGTAGCCCTGTAATATTTCATGAAACCATTACTGAAACTTTGTATTAATATTTAGTGACTAAAGGCGATTTATTTCCTCTAGTTACTGCTTACAGTGTCTGGTTTTTTTCTTTCATGGCTTTTTCCTCCCTGCTACTTAAACCTCTGAAATCATGATGTTGGATGCTTCACTTTGTCATTGCTCTTGCAGGATAAGGGGTTAGTGGCTTTCTAGCTGGATCTTTGCTGTGAGATGCTGGTGAATGTTTGTGTGTGTTGTGGTGGGAATTTGTGGCATGTGGAAGCATTGTGGTGCTGCAGGTGAATACTGGAGTGATGCTGCTGCTGCCCTACGAAGATCCTCTCTTATTTTCTAGTCCCTTTCAGGGCACTTTGTTCTGATACAGCACTCTCTTAAGAAGCACTTTTATAGCTGTAAATGGGATGATACAATGCTTTGAAGATGTGGAGAAGATCAGATGGTTCTACCAGATGTCGTGTGTGAATGGGGTGCTGGTGTGAAAACCGCTTATAGTGTTGTAGTGTCTGATGTATCGGGGTCCTATTGCTTGGACCATTCCCTGTTTATAAAAACAAGGAAGAAATGCACAAATGTGGCTACCCTCTCTGATTTTTTTTTTTCTACTTAAAAGGTCTTCTCTAACAGCCCAAAGTCTTGGGTTTTCTTCAGCCCATCTAAAGAGCACTCAAGAGTTTTAAGTGAGACCTTTTCTCCCCCATACTATGTTATCTGTTCCCACTGGATTATAAAGGTGCACTTTATTTTACTTCTCTCTTGGATCAATGGTGCTTTACAGACTGAGAAAATTGAGCACTCCCTCCCCCAAATGCCAACTTTTGATCCATTTCAGTCAAAGCTTTCCAAAATACTGATTACTGAAGGGGAAAAGCTTGCTGAAAGGTAAGAATAGTTGGATATAAATTGGTAAAATTAACTCTGATTAATTGCCTGCTTGATGGTCTGTGTGCAAAAAAACAAACCACAAAAAATACCCATGTTACAGTTGAGTCTTGCCATGTTTCAGATGCTGTCAGTTAACTTCCATGTGCGCTGATGCCTGCGGCTGTGAGCCAGGGCCCCTGGACAGCGAGCACCCCCGTGTTGGGGTTGCCACTTGCTTCCCTGATAGACAGTAAGGTGGAGTCCATCAGTGATGAAAAATAATAAAAACAAGGATCCTCACAAATATTTAACAGAAATGCAGGGTATTCTGCTAATGGAAAAACTAAGGCAAATGAGCTGAGGTTGCCTTTGTGCCAGGAGGAGAAACGGGCCATTTTGCTTTGGTATTGCTTGCCTGGTGCCTTCCTCCATGTCTGATAATTTCAGTGTGGTGGAAAGTCTTGGTGGCTGCAGGTGTTTGCTCTGACGCATTAATGTTTATACAACTCCCTTTGATGCCACTGTATTGCTTTTCTGGGAAAATGCTCTTGTTTTTTATATCAAAGCAATACATTGTTATTAATATTTGCCACTTTTTTACGTGAGACGTTTTGGAGGTGAAACATTCTCTTATGAGAAAATGAACTTCACTGCATGCACTAATAAATTCTTAGGCTATTAAAACAGATACAAAGATTGCCTTTTACTTTTGAAATTGTAAATTCTGTTTGGCATTTTTCAATCTGTCACTCAGACCAGACAGCAAAAATATGTTACTTAACCATGGCTATGATATATGACTAGATAGTAATTTTCTCTTTTGACTGTCACTCACTATAAAGTTCAGGTCCTAGATGCTGTGGGGAATTAGTCCAAACTGTTTACTTTGGATGTTAAAAAAACCCAAACACCCAACCCCAAAAGCCAACTATTCTACATAGTTTGAGGCTGTAGTAAAACATTGATTCCAAAACACCAATTAATGTGTTTTTATGCACTTGATATTGAATTCTTCTCTAAATCCATATGTCATTCTAACTTAAACATGAAGTCAACCTGCATGGTAATTATTTTAATCGTTATTGCATATGGGGAGGCTTGCATTATCCAGTAGAGTTGTTCACGGGGTTCAGGTATAGAACTAGTAAGCCATAACAAGCTTCTGGGTTTTATTTGATATTGCAGGCTAATGCAGCAGTTACTTAAATGTTTCTGTTTTTTCCTTTAAACGTTGGAGTGCATGATTCAGCAGAGCTGTGTGCTGAAGGAAGGGAACACATGAAGCACCAGTCAGTAATTTGTACTGCACCTGAATAGGTTTCCATAGCTTTAGGCATACTGTGCCAGTTGAAGACATTGATGCTTTGCTATAAGTTAGGTGTTTAGTTTTATCACCTTCAAACACTTTTCCCCCTTTTCTTTTCTCCCAGACGTTTTCTAACATTTGCTAATAATTCCTTTTTTTTTTTTTTCCTGAGCTGATGATCATAGGAATGAAATGTATTTTAAAAATAGTGACCTCTGGGAGTATAGTTTAGAACTGACCATTTTTCAAACATCTGTTCAATGAAAGCAGGCAGATGCAGTCTCTCTTTGACCTGTTTGTGTTGCCTCTTTGGAGGGAGAAGGGAAATACAGCTAATAATGATCTTTCTTTTCCCCTCAGAAAAAGAGACTTGCTGTGGGTTTTGTATAACCTTCCTAATATCGGAAGGCAGCCAGGCCAGCTGGGAATGGGAGCTCTTCCTCTGGTAGGCTGTGGCTCAGTGTCAAGCTACAAGGGAAGAAAGAAGGGTCATGGAGAATACAATGAGGGACATGAGTAGTGGTCAGTACTCCAAGTGAAATAGCCCCCCTGGGAGACAGCACCTTTGACATAGGCATTGGTACCTCTGGAAGCATTCTGCTTAGCCTGGACAAGTTTTTGTATCCCTCAATTCTTCTTAACTGTCTCACTTGTCTGCAGAATTTGCAGTTTGCTGTTTGCATCTGAGCTGCACTCCCGTACCCATGCAAGCATCTGTGGCTTGCACTGGGAGAGGAGTTTGTTGTAGTATCTCATGTATGTTAAGTGCATCTCTGGCGCATGTCTCAGCCTAGCTGACGGAAAGCCTGTCCTCTGCTAAAGAAACAGCCTAAAAGAACATGCACCAAGGCTGTAGGATGTATTTTTCTTACTAGCTTTTTAAGCACCACAGGAAGAAGTGGTGGCTGGTCCGTGGCTCTGTCAGAGTCCCAGAGCAGTTAATTCAGCAACCGTCTTGTCTCCATTGAGAGTCCTGCACAGACAGCCCCTTGTTGGGGAATTGCTCATGGCCCACAGCCTGCTTCATTCCCTCTGTTTGCTCATTTTTTGAGGGTCCCAGAGTTTCTTCTTGTGTGTAGGATCAGCTTTCTTTCCGTGCCTGTCCCTAAGCCCTTTCGCATATGACGTGAGGCAGTTAGTGTGGTTAGATGGTATTGCATGCTTGGTTGCATAAGGGATGTCTTGCTGCCCTGAGCCTGCAGCTGTGACCTGCCCGGCTGAAAAGTCTGAAGTCACTGACATAGGAAATCTTTGAGGTGGAGAATCAGCTAATGCCAGAACTGAGGTGTGTGATTGCTTGACATCCTGGTTGTTTGGATACTTTTTGTTTTTTAAATAACTTATTTTCAGAAAAAGCTATTTTGGTAGAGTATTTTTTCCAAATTAACTAATCCTCAAAATATGCATGCTTCTATGGTTTCTGGTCTCCCTGGGTTTAAGTATGAAAAGTTCTCATGTTTCAGGTAACCAAAGGGGACCATCCCCCCTTCTGAAAAAGGGGAAGATCCAGCGCTACAAGCTAACCTTGGCAATTGCTTCATCCTTTTCATAGCTTTTCAAGTGTGTGTGACATCATATCCAACAGCAGGCACCCCTTTTCTCCGTGCTTGGGTGCTGGTCTGACTTCTTCCCTTCTGCTTGGGCAGTACAATCGGTTTCGATGAGTCCCAGTAAATTTGCAAAGTCCATTTTGACGGGATTATAGAAAACTTTTGGACTGATTCTTTCTCAAGTGGGTTTGGCAACCAGCTTGCAAGTATTTTTCTTCTTCAAAGTAGAACAAAGCTTATTAAGCGTGTATGCAGGCATGGCAAGAAATGCAGCCTTTGCCATCAGCCTCTGTTCTTCCAGGGGCTCTGGAGTGGTCCTGTTTGAAGCCCGGTGTATTTCAATGGCGGTTTTGAGTTGTTCTGTTTACTCCAGGGCAGACACAGCAAAAATATAGCTGGTTTGGTTTTTTTAAGTTTTAGCTTACAATACTTGGAATGCTTCTGAGTAGGCTGCTGCCCTAATTTACAAAAAAAACATTCCCTACCTAATATTTCTTACTTATCTTGCTTAGCTGTGTGAAAATCATGGTTTCAGCAATTTGGCTATTAACCCTTTCTCTAGGAGATTCATATTTTCTTCTCAAAACACAGTTGGAACACATCTGGCCAGCCTCAGGTGATGGTCTGCAGCAATGCTTCCCACACTGTAATGGCAGTATATTAATTACCCACCATTTACAAGCTACTGTGATCTGCAAGAGGGCTTTGAAATTCTCGGCAAGAGGTGCTTGGTTTCATTTTCTTTTTAAATTTTCTTGCTGAGCAACGACAAGCTCTCTGTTGTGGCTGTGCAGTGCATGCTGCTTCTAGGCCAGCGAAACTCCACACTGCTAAAGTGGAAGAAGGGAGCAATTTGTGTCATAGATGCTGACTGATCGCCTGTCCCTTTGGGCATCTTTGTAATGGCTTCCGAAAAGAAAGACTTACTGTATCGGGCGGAAAACTGGAGAAGCCATTGTGTATTCAGCAGTGTGCAGCAGTTGTGACTATGGACAACACCACAGACGCTCTTAGATAGAAAAGCATTGAGGGCAGAGTTAGGCAGTCCTGCTCCATGACCTCCCCCAAAAAGGGTCTTTGATTTTCGCATGTGGGGTTAGTGGGAATGAGGAAGAGAGATTCCTGTCTTGTGTTTGCTAAGGCTTTTGATTTTTAAGTTAAATTCCCTATGTCTTCAAAGTGAGGAGAAGGTTCTAACATATTTAAATAGCCTGCATATATTGGGAGGGTGGCATGGAGCAGGGACACCTGGGCTTTGTGCCAGGGATTCAGTTCTGCTCTCAAGACTTGAGCAGAAATGGTTTGTTTTGCTTGATAACTTGTCAAATGCAGTGACTGAGCATTGTCTGGCTGCAAGTACCTGAATCTCAGTTCTCGTACCAGCAGAGTAGATGACCATCTCTACAGATCTGCCTAAATTGGCTCTACCAATTGCAGTTCTTGACATTTTGGAGTATAATTAGTAGGCCACTCCAGTCTCTTATCCTTGGTGTTTCAGGATTACTAGAACTATTCCCTGTGTGGCCAAACCAGCGTTCAGAGGCGTGGGCCTTTCTGAAAAACCCCAAGTATTTGAACTCTGCTCCTGCAGGAGCCAGACTGACTACAAGTCTTTGAACTGAAGTCCAAGGACGTGTCTAAACTATGGGGCATTGCACTTTCTGGTGTCTCCACATCCAGACTGCCCACCATCTAGAACAGGGTATTGCAGTATGCTCTGTCTGTTTCTCTGCTCACATACCTGGGGGTGTGTGTGTCCCTTTCTTCCCAAAGTAAACTGCAGCACTGGGGGCTGATGAATGCACAGAGTCCCATCCCAGCCTGTAGCTTGATGCTTACTTGGGCTGGGACAATGGAGCATACTTGCTTTATGGGGTTGAATCTGTATGTGTTTGCTTGCATGGCTGCTTGTGTAATTTATTAGCTTTTCTTTGGGCACTGCTACACGATGTAGGGGTTATTGCCTCTGCTGAGGCCAGCCACAGTTAGGTCTATCTGACACACACAGTGCAGTACCAATCACCAGCTGGAGTTTAAAATAATTGTAGTTTTGAGGCACTGCTTCCAAAATGGATCATCTGTCTTGAGCAGTGGATATATGGGGCTGTATCTGTGATGGAGTTGCAGCAGTATGACGACACATCTGGGCAGGGTGCTCCAGCTGCAGGGCAGTCTCTCTGTTCTGGACCTGACCTGTGCCTATACCCTTCCTTTGTCCCCTTCCCTGTTCTGTTTGCAGGGCTGGTCTGTGGAGCCAGCTTGGGTATTCTTGTGCTTGTGATGGAGACAAGCCATGGGACAACTTAAAAATTTCTTGGCCGGGGTTTCAAGCAGAGAATAACTGATGTGAGTCACTGTGTGTGTAGCTCTGCAAAGCATTCTGTGTACCAAGGTGACAGGGGTAGAAAAAGTCTGTAAATAAGAGGATAAATGGCTGCAAGGTGCTATGTTCGTTCTCCCATACATTTATGCATGTATCTTTGGATCAAAATCAGAGATCTATCAAGCATGTGGAATGTGCTGTGGTGCAAGTCATACACTCTGAGGACAGATGAGAAATGAAGAGCAAAGTAGAACTGACTAAAATTGAGATGCTTCCTCCCTAACATCAGCCACTTCCTACCTCTGCTCACTTGGCAGCTGTATCAGTCCCAGCGGTGCAGCTGCTTAGTACGCATCTTGGGTTGCTTCTGAGGCCATGATTCAGAAGCTGCTGAAGTGCTTCCTAGGCAGGGAATGGAATTGAACAAGTGCATTCCTGAATTGGAATCAGGTTCATTAGTGCAGATTTTTGTTGTTTGTATTCTAGTATGAAGCAATTCTTTTCCATTAGTGTTTGTTTTTACATTTTCCCCGTGTTTCCAACATTAACCATTCCCCTTTTTTTTTTTCTTTTCTTTTCCAGGAAAAGAGGAGTAGAAGTAGTACAGGTGAGTAAAAACTATATTTGATTTTTTTGCCCTCTATTTTCTTATAAAGAAGGCTTACTGATTTTAAATGCTGTCATTTAGATGTCAACATGACCTGGGCTTAATTATTTTTCTTTCTTTTGCATTCAATTGTCTGCTACAGATACTGTTTTTGGAAAAAGAGGATCCCCCTTTTGTGAAGCATGTGTTGAGCCCATCTAGTCTTAAGTCAGCAGGTGCCCTGGTGAAAGTGGGAATGCAGTTAGGCTTTTCTTGTGTCTGTTAATAAGATCTGATAGTTGATTAGGCGATGTTACTCTGTGTTTATTGTGTTTGTGGACAGTCAGGCTTAACAGAAACAGGAGCTGGCCTTTGAAAAAAGCTATGGCACGAGGAATGTTCTTGTAACCTAGTGAGCAGAGAAGTGATACTGAAGTGTCTTCGAGTTGTAGCCCATCTATAGATAAGCTCAGGTGTTGGCTACATTTGTTCTTTCCCAGGTCTGAATGGTCATATTTAACACAAGATGTTACTTAAAGGATAATGGCAACTTGGGAAGGGAATTATGTTGCATGACAGCTGTAACATAGAGCACTGTAGCCCTAAAAGATTGAAGAGGGAGCATGCTTTTTCCTTCTGGCTTGTTTTGTGTACTTAGAAGAGCTGTGTGTCATAGGTTTCAGTCTGGCTGATGCTTACCTAGTGCTCATTTTGCAGTCTAAGGTGGTCAGTGTGTTCCTCACATTTGTATTCTCATATCTCAGTAGCAGAGATGGAACTGCTGCAATAGAGAGGACAGAGGAGAGAGGAGGAAAATGGAGTGTTAGCCACTGATAGTTGAGGCTGCTCTTAAGTCTATGTGAAAGGTGCTTCTCAACACCAGTAGGGAATAGGAGAAAAGCACTTTAAAAAAAAAAATTGAAAAATCAGCCCATGTTATTTTAAAGAATCCACTATCAGAAAAGGCTTGAAAAAATTCTCATTGCTGGTTAAACTGGAGAATATGTCTTTCAGGTATGTGTGGTTGTCTGAGAGCTGCAGGGTATTCCAAGGAAAAAGGGCATATACTTGCTGCATTTAACCGTTCACCACTACAGCATCTTCCATACTTGTACCTCCTATTGCTTAGAGCTAAGGAGCAGCTTCTTTCATCAGTTGTGATAATAGCATCTCCAGATTGTTAAATACAAACCAGCATTTGCAAAGCACAGCTTCAAGTAGCAGAAGGAGAAAGCTAGCCTATATTTGTGTCGCTGTCTAGGGGATACTATTATTTTAATAATACCCCAGTGTATTACAGTCCAATGTCTGCATTTGTTATATGTGCCTTGCGCCTGCACTGCCCATTTAGGGAGCAAGGTGCTTGTATGAGATGAATTCAATGATACACCGATTAGCTGAACAGAGGGCAAATTCCATTTTCCCTTGTAGATTAAAGTTGCTGTCTTTCCATGGGTTACCTGTTAGTCTTCGGATGTTTGTGTAGCTTAATGGCTAGTCATCAGATAGACACAAAATGACTGGAAAGGATTTCTTTATTGGAAGAGCATTTGGGGAAACATTTGGACAGAACTAGACAGGATTTTGTGTAAAATTACTTTATGGTCTCAAATTTCGCAGCATAGTTGAGATGTCAGACTAACCTATACTGGGAGTCTGTGGCCCAAAGGCATACCTGAAACACTGATGCCTGCTGCTCTGCTAGAGCAGGATGGATGGCTGTGTGTGATCACCCCTTGCCTATCACTTGTGTGTTGCTTCATATATCCTGATGCATGTACTTGTAGGCAGTAGGGCATGTGTGAGAAATGAGCTCTTTCTCCATCCAGTATTACTAGAAAGCTTTGCTTGAATGACCTCGCATGATCTGTCCCACTAGCCCTGCTTCTAGGTGGAGGATGTCTTGGTGTCGATCTGCTGGACAAAGTTTATTTGACAGAGGGAATATTGTTTTCCTATGTTGAGCAGCAGCATTTCTTTGATTTGTTTCCCCTTCTCCTCCTTTAAAGAACCTATCCTGTTCAAGAGAAACTAGCTTTTACACCTGACAACAGACAAGTAACTCAAAACACAGAAATACACAGGCTGTTTATCTGTTTTCTTCTTTATGTAAATTCAGATTTTTTTCTGAATGTAGACGTGCTTTCCAATAGTAAGTAGCAAGTCGGAAGGTAAGGTACAGTTACTGGCTTCCAGATAGCAAAGCACAATGGACTGGTATGGGCTGATTTCTGTGAACAGATGTCAGATTATTGTTTTCCAAAGATGTTTCACAGGAGCAGGAAAGAATTTCCTACTACTAAAGGGAAGTCTTCAAAGTCTTCAAATAAGCACCTGTGCGACTTCTGTTTCCTTCCTGCAGTGAGGAATTACGGTGGTCCTCTATTCTTTACCTACACCAATGAAATTCTCTTATTTTGCTATCTTAAGGCTAATTGTGCCATACAGATTATCAGCGAGCTGCTGCTATAGACAGCAATTAATGCTCTGTGACTTGTGTTCAAGTTCTGTGTTTTGTCTTGTCTCAGACTTTCAGTTCCAGCAGAAAGAGTGGTTCCAGCTTTCTGTTTTTATTAAGTGGGGGAACATGCACATCCTCCAAAGAGAAATAATGGAAGAATAGGAATGGCAGTGGGATGCTAAGCAGTCATGCTCCTTAATCCAGCAGTAAGACATTATTCAAGCATAACACTGAAAACAAACAAAGAACCTCTCAACTTGTGTGGTGATAAGTAATAGGGTTTTTTTAGAAATACTGATTAAACTCTAATGTAATGAGAATTCACTGTGGACTTAATGCACAGGAGCTGAAATGTGTGACATTATATAGTACAACTGAGTAACATCCATCAAGCTATCTGGCCTAAAAGATAGTACAGCAGATGAATTAAAAAGCTTTAAAGATGATGAACTTTCCAAAGACAGCATGAGCCTGAGCCTGCACCCAAACATTTGGGAATATAAATGGGTTAGCTCATTTCTGTTTTTCCAGTGGGCAGCGGCAGAACTCAGAGTAGCAGCATCTTTAAGATCTGGCAATGTTTTGGATCTAGATTTGCTTTCTGCAGCTTAAATCCAAGTCAGTGGGGCAGCTACAAACCAGTGTTACATTACAAGAAAAAAACAAATGTCGTCTTGGCTTTTAAATACGGGCTCTTAACAGAATACTGTGCTATATCTCTTACCTTGTGGCAGGTCACTTGCTTAACTTTTTTAAGTAGGCATCACCCCAGTATCAGGCTGCTTTTTGAATTAGGGTGCTTACTTGTTTGTACCCTGTGAGGTAAGGAAGTGCTCTTGTTCCAGTTTTGCAGGAGGGAAGACTGAAGGATGTACCCAAGCTCCTCTAGGGAACCTGTTGCTGTACCAGCCCCAGTCTATTGGGAGCTGTGCTGGCAAACCTGCGGGACAGGAGTTCCAGCTGCCGCTGTCTCAGAAGAGGCATGGGGCCACATGCTGCTCAGCTTTGGGACTTCCCTGTACTGCTGTGCGGGGACCAAAAGAAAGGGAAGAGCAATTAAAGGTGGTCAGCAGACCTGGTGTTGCTGGCTTTCTTTCAGTGAATGACAGCACCAGTTCAGCTGCATTTAATCTTAAGGCTGCATTTAAAGTATTCTGAATGTAATGCTTTTGTGGTTCCTGTGGCAGTTACATACCTCCCCTTTCTTGCCAGCTCTTGTCACCCCTCGCAGCTGCCTGCTCAGCTGGAGTGGCTTGAGCTGGTAGCCAGAGGAGGAGTGGAGATGCTCTGAACAGGTGACAAACATGACTGAAGCCCATCTGCCATGTCCTGCAGGCAGTTACTGGGCAGGCAGCAGCTGGCAAAGCTGAGGCGAAGCAGCTCATACACTGGCATTGGGGTGACTTGCCAGTAAATGCTTAAATTGAAGCATTTCCTAATAAATTCTTTCATCATTGTTTCAAGGGAAAGGCTGCCTCTGAACTTATGCGGTGGTTGTCTGATGAGGCATTTACTATTAAAAAAAAAAATCTATTTTCTATAATGGAATATAGGAAAGAAAGGGTTTAGGTAGTTTCTAAAAGGTAAAGCTGTTTTTGATCTTTTTAAATAAAAACTTTGTTTTGTTCAATTTCACCCCTCCATCCCCCAAATTAGCATAGGGCCAAATTTAGAATTGAAAATTGTCGGTGGTTCTTGAGCCAGTAAAGTATCCAGTTTCTTATGACTTTGTACGCCGGTGAGGGAGAGAGAACATCTCCATCTACCTTGTTTTTCAGGAAAAATCTGTTTGGCTTAGTTTGAAGAATGTAAGATTGAAAACATGTGCAGTGAAGTGGAAATCATCACAAGTGCCTCTGATGGGGACATGCATTTATTTTTGTTTCACAAGCTATGCAAATCCAGAATAATTAGCTGCAGCCCTTTGGCTTCTGACAAATTGCCAGTTCGGTCTTTGTGTGACAAAGTTTGGAGCCTTTGCGTTTCTTGTGACTTCAAAGCTGTTTCAAGCACTTCCACACCCAAGCTTTCCTAGAGCTCTCACTTATATTTTTTAATTTTAAAATAGCGAAGATTTGCTATTTTCAGTGGGTATTTTTTGGTTCAAATGAACACTAATGCTCTCTTTTATCTTAGAAAGATGTTCTAGTCAGTTGGCTATAAAAGTGGAATTAGTCATTGTATTTCAAGCTGCACATTTTTTAATAGCAGTGGGATATGGAGGACAACATGTTTTCCAGTGTGGAACAGCTGATTGTGGTAGTTACAATGGTCTCGGCTGCTGTTTTGTTTTTCCTTTTTCCCCCAACTCTCTGGAAATTGATATTTGAAATCTTCTGCTTTGGAGAAGAAAACTGTCCTTTGAGCCGTGTGTTTTAGTGAAGCCTATGAAGGAGAATTGAGGGTCCCCTCCCCCCCCTTTTTAGTTCTCCAATCAAAGTAAAATACTAATGACAACAGTTTCCACTAATTGTTGCCAGGGAACTGTTGTTTTCTTGAAATGCGGAGAGGTTTATTTTCACATGAAGTATTAATGGAATAAGCTTGGAACAGCAGTGTTCTAACCGAGAAAAGCTACTTATAAAATATATACCCGATAGCATGTACAGAAAGATGTGACTGGAAAGCTTCCAAAACAAGCAGCGTTGTTGAGATGTTGGAGAGTTGGCTTTCTAGTACAGGGAGAAGAAAGTTTATTTTTACATGCATGCCAGCCCCTCAGTAAAGTCCATGTTCTCCTGAGAATGGCAGTCTGCTTTGCCTTCAGTGCATTTTTGGAAATGATGCTACAGAAGCCCTCCAGCCCTCCCCAGTCTGGATTGTGTTAGGTACTTTGCATGTGCTTGAAGGTGAGGGGCTGCTGGTTAAAATCTTGAAAAGATCCTGATACTTCTTAGCATCAGTGCTACTCAGAGTATGCTAACCACACAAAGTGGGGTCTTCCAAAAAAGTTCCAACAATCTCGTTCTTCCACAGTCCTGCTGTTTCTGGGTTTGAAGCCAAATCCCAGGCAGAATCCTCTCTCTGGTCCTTCTCAGTAGGGGAGATCCCTCTGTGCGAGACCTTCTTGGTACCTAAGAAGCAGAATTGCCTAGCAGGAATGAAGCACAGGTTCCAGTGCAGGGAGAGATGTTTTTGGCATGCTGTTATATATTGCATCAGCAGACTGGTCAGTTAGGTACAGTATGACCCTTTCTGGTCCAGTGGGGAAGAAGAATAAGCACACATCTATTGGTGCAGGGAAGAAAGAGAAAACTACAGAACATTTCCACCATGTGGATTAAGCAGGTTAAAAAAATAAACACTTATTCTTAAAAATCAGACAGAGTAAGCCAAACAAATCAAAATACATTTAGATCTGATTTATTTTCACTCTTGGCGAGTGAATTAGAGAACCATGAAGAAATTTTTGTGGCTCAGAGAGTGTCTCTTACTGACTGGTTTGACTGCTTTCTTTTGACTCTGACTCTGAATCCCAGTGGCCTAGGAGAGGTGGGCTCCACAGTCACTTGCAGAAGTCATCTGGGTGAATGAAAACATTGCTAAGATTTAGAAATCTGTAACTGATGTGTAATGAATGGCTGTCAGTTTGAGCTTGTACTGCCTTCACCCTTTTGTCTTCTCCTGACTCCTTGGTATGTAGTGATGAGGCAGTGATTCTGAACAGTGCTAAAAGCTGGGAGTTGGGATGTTCTGGGTGGAAATCCAGTCCCTGTGGGACCTCTGCCAAAGATATTGGTGACTGTAAGGGGACTGAGATTGCAGTGGGGAGTTGCCTCGCTTTGTCACTTACTGTAGGTGCTTTGGGCAACTCCCTTACAAATTCTGCCTCTGTTTCCTAATGAAGGTAATATTCCATGTAGTGGAATGCCATTTAAGTTGCTTTGAGGTATCAGAATGGAGGAGATGTAGAGTAAGGTGAGTGTGTGAAGGAAAATGAGATTATTAATGGGGGCTGGTAATTTCTGAAGATTGCTGTGTATAATATTCTTCCAGTCATCAGCATATAAGAGTCTTCCCAGATACTTCTGTGACCTGCAAAGCTTCATAAATCCCTCCTCAAGAAACAGTATGGATAAAAATAAGACCTTTACAGAAATGCTGAGGAGCAGAACTCTCTATTTGCCTCCTTTTGGCTAGCAATATTTTGCAGCATACAGTCCCAGTCTTTGCACAAAATGACAATTAGACATTGCTTTTATTGATCATGATTATTGCAGTGGTGCTTATGGGCCAGCAAAGACCAGGCTTTAATTTTGGGCTGCGTTAAACAATAGGATTATTTGTCTCACTGGATGCAGGTTTTGTGATATAGTATCAAAGCAGGGCAGATGGAGTGTGTTTGGAGACATGTGACTTGGGAAATGCCTTATTTTAAAACCCACCTGTCTCATTTGTGATTTGCTGAAACTGTAAAGTCTGTGTTGAAGTACAAATATGCATGTAGCTCTTTTAACCTTCTCTGAAGTTTTTTCTTGGGGTAGGAAGGATGGGGGGTTAATATGATACCATGCCAAGGGCGATTGTACCTCTGACGCTAGTATTGAGGTGTCCTCTCTCAGCTGAATGCCTCAACCTTTGTCTGTTTTGGGGGTGAGATCACGCAATTCTCTGCTCAGGCAGAGCTGCAAGCTCATTCCTGTGACAGCAGTTGTAACCATGTCTTCAGTCCTGGGGTTTTGTTCCACAGGGACAACGATGCTCCTTTGGGAGCAATGACTCTGGTGTCCACCGTACTTCAGAATTGCTTGCTTCGAACCAAAGCTTTATAGAGAGAATATCATCAGAACAGTAAAGGAGACTATTTGTATGCCTGCCTGCCTCAGTGAGGGTGCTGGTAGGTCTGAACCTCCATAGGACTCTGCAGAAGATCGGTGGAGTTGCGGGAAGTCTTTTTAATATATGTTGTTGACTCTTCCTTTTTCCAGCTTCTGCAAAAGTTAGTTACTCCTTTGATCTGAGCTGTGACCTGTAATAATTTTATCTGGAGATCACTGCATACTCGTTTGCTTTTCTAGCACTTCACAATTAAAGGAGATAAATGTATTCATGTCACAGGATTGAATGGGGTTCCAATAAAACGTGGTCCTTAAAGACATTAGGTCCTAAAGTGTCTTAAGTTATTTGGTCTTAAGCTTTAAGTCAGAGAAACTCTTAGCACGTGTACTTCAGCTGCCCCTATATAAAACAGGGCATATTCAAACACAACAAAACCTGGAAACATTTTCCTGAACCTGATTTCCTCCATGGAATTATAGCAGAAGAAAGCAGAGTGTCTTCAACTTAATCAGAACAGCTGAATTCTTCCCACCCCCTCCTCCCCCCCTTTTTTTTTTCCTTGAAGGGACACTGTTTTAAGAGTGATGTCTTTTACTAGAAGGAATATTTATTATTCACTTTAACTCTGCATTTCTGGTGAAAGCAATACATCTGCTTTTTTTTTTTTTTCTTCAACAGTGTAGACCTCTTTGCTCTATATCTAAAGGTAGGACAGAAAGGGTTTCTGCACATGCTCTATGCCTTTGGGTGCTATTTTGCTATATCTCTCATTGACCTAGCATATCGATGGAAAACACTCATTGACTTTTTGACAGTTTATTTTTAATCACTGTCTTTGTCTAGTTTTTGAGAATATGTACTGCTAAAGGTCATTTTGCACTGCTACCAAAAGCAGTGCAATTAATAGCTTAGGGTGGGAATTGTTGAATGTAGGATTTCAGTCTGAGGAAGAAAGGAGAGGGCCAGGAGAAATTTAGATGATTACAAGCATAGTTTCTACAAAGTGAGGTGGAAGTGGGTTATCCAAAATGTGTGTTTCTTTAACATAAGGTGACATTTATGGAAAATTTGAGACTTGTGGTATGTTCATTTTAATTTTTTATTTTCTTCATCCCTCTTCCCTCACATGACTTGTCAAAAAGGAGATTGCTGCTCCAACTTCCTACATGAGGTTAGTGTGGTTCTCCTCTGGCTATGCCAGGAGCAAGGGTGGGCTAACCATGGTTAATAAATGGATCGAAATAGTCATTGGATACCTATGGGTATATGATATGCCCTAAGCAGTCCCTTAGCAAGTGGTGGAAATAGAGTCCCTCCTTTTGGAAAGGTCTTTTAAAGGTAAGAAGGTTGCGGGCAGGAGTTAACTTTCTTCGCATAGACCAGGGGGCAGCCTGAAGACAAGCCTCGTCTGGCAGGTTCCTGTGAATATATCTCTGTTGCTCAGATTTATACTGGGGATGATACCGTCAGTATATTTAAAGACAGCGTGCTGCTGACATAGTGACGAATCTGGATAAATCCCAAAGCCAGAAGAACCACAAAAGCCGCCAAACTTTTTCCGTGCAGTGCTGTGGGGCAGTTTCTTTCATGGTAGTCACAACCTGTGCTCTGCTGCTTCCCCTCCTGCTCACCCGTCTGTAGAGCACTGTGGTTTTTGTTCTTAGGAGGCTCTGTATCCAGGGGAGCTCTCTCTGACTCAACTGCACATTAAAAACAAAGCAAAGCCAAGCCTGACTTTGGTATACAGCATAGATTCATCACTGAAACGGTGATACTGTAGACCATTTTATTTTAATTGTTCTCTTCTTATGTTAAGGTTATTTTTGTAAAGGAGTTGAAAGAATTAATTGTTGCTCACATTATAGATGAATAAAAGCATGTCAAGAGAACTTCTCCTCTGTAGTTTTGCTTAAAGTTTGCTTGTTGACCTGTAGGATCCTAAGACAATGCTGTCAATTAACCAGTCATTAAGATATCTGATGTGATAAAAAAAACTAAATCAAACTGTGAGTGGTGCTCCCTTGTCTTTGAAAAATGGCACAACAGAGTTTATGAGCAGGAGACCAGAAACTATACCTATATGCAAACCACAGACCGCTTCTGTCATTGCTAAGCGGTGGACTTACCGTATGCTATTCTTAGGCTGTTATTTTAGGATCCAAGGTATTTCAGTGTCTTACTCGAGTTCACTAATAATTTTTTCAACCTGAGGTTGCTTCAGTAAATTATGGTTGCCTCATTTAATTTCCCAACTGGCGTGCTTCCCTGAATAAAAGGGGGTTTGAATCTAATTTAAAGTTGCTATACATGTTAATTTATATATATATATAGTGTTCTCATTTGAGTGTTTGTTATAAGATGGGTATTCAGTAGTTAGTGAAGACCTTTTTAAAAAAAAAAAATTCCTCCTGATACCTTGCCAAAGTGCAAACAAGTTATTTACAGTGTTTTGACAGAATCATCTGAAGACGGGATGGAAAAGATGCCATTGGGACTGAGCTAATACTGTAAGAGGCTGAAATGTAAGGGAAACAACTGTTGCAGAGGAGTTTTGGCTGACTTTGCAAACCAAGAAAAGCTTTTTAGCTTTGTTTTTGTAGGAAATTGTTGATTGGAGCTAAGAGCTTCCTTTACTCAAAGGTCTAAGTGCATCTGAAATTGTTTTCTTGTACAAGAAGCTTCAAAGAAGCTTCATTGCACAACTCTACCGTCCTGTAACCTCAGCAGCATAGTTATTGTGTTAAAATTGTTCAGTGACTTAATGATGGCAAAGATTAGAGGACAAGCTAACTGCAGTCTGTAGAGAATTTGTTAATTGTAGAGAGATCATTTGTACTTTAGGTTAGCTTGGAAAATGTTCTTTCCTGTAACCTAGACAAGCTTATCTTGTAATACCCTTTCCTTTATGATAACATCATCAAGTGGCTGAATAAAGAACCGCAGCTATAAAGGGGGAAACAGAACTTTTTAACTTCAAGTACAAAGCAGTTTGAAGCAGAGTCAAAGCAGATTACATGTTCATGAGCCTGCTGTGATGACTTGCATACCATTCAAGGTCTTAATGGCTGGTTATCCGTGACCTAAGTGACTAAACAGGAGGTAGAGAGAGCATTTGCTCCCTGCTGGTGACAGATCCTCCCACCCGTCCCTGCTCCGGATTGTTTTTCCGCCTCTGAGCCAAAAAGGGCAGGTTAGAGTTGCTGGTGGGTTTCTAACAGTGACACTTCTGCACTGGCCAGAGGACCTTTTTCCTGCCAGTAATGTAAGTGCATTGTCCTTGCACTGCTTTCCGTTCCTGCTGGGTGAGGAGACTGCACTCCAGCTGTCCCTCTTGCCTAACAGGTGTATTGAATGCTCAAGTTCTCTGCTTTCTTTTGATAAACGCTGTGATTGCTTGTCTTAGATGTTACTGCCTGCTGGCTCTTCTTAGCTTCTTCAACCTGCTTGTATGATTAGATCAGTGCATCTCTAGTTTTTTCTGTGCTTCCTAAAATCTGGGTCTTTTCGACTGAGCCCGTAGAATTGGATACGCACAACAGGCGCGTTGGCTTTGCGAACACTGTGTGCTGCATAAGATGTGATAGTGCTGTGCCTGAGCTGGTACGGCTGGTCTCTGGTTTGTATGTAGCTGTTAAGGCCACAGTGTGTTCAGTCTATCCAGTATGCTCCAGGCCTTGCAGTGCCTTTTAAGGGTCAGTTGGTGTAATGTCTTTTTACTAATTTAGGGCAGTCAGCCCTTTGTACAGCAGGTCAGTGGCTTATATTTAATTCTGTATTAGTATAGAGTAGGTCTGACTTCAATATAGTGCAAGGAAGTAAAAGAGGATAGCAACACACCCTGATGGTCAGTGGGTGGTTAGTCTGCATTGTGGAAAGTTAGATAGCAAGTGGAAATGCATTTTCCTAGCTGTCTCTTCAGCTTCTGCATTGTCGAGTTCCTTTTTTCTTAAATGGCGAAGCGCTGACTTATACACTACTAAGGTTTAAATGATGTTTTTGGGAGGTCTGCTTTCATTACACTCCTGGCTTTAGTTACCAAGTCCCTGCTCTGCCAAGCAGTGTACGCTCTTGTGTGCAAGGAGGACCTCTCCAGACAGTAATGGAGGAGAGGAGGCAGTGCCTTACCCAGAGGTTGCCCCAGGGAGCCAGCTGGAAGCACCATGCTCCGTTTGGAGGGACTGAGCTCAAACCAAAGGTGCTTCTAGAAGGCAGGTGTGGCCAGCCCCCACTGCCCTTGAGCCACCTGGGACTTGAAAGCTGTTCTCATGCAGCTGCTAAGCCATGGTCACATCCCAGGAGTTGGGGTAGTCCCGAATCAGCTGAGGTTGTTGTGGGCTGTCCTGTGCTTTCTTAACAGCCAGAAAGGGGTCTGTTGTGTGTTTTTTATAGCTCTCAGCTCTGTGACTCTTTGGATGTGTCCTTTTCAAATCAATGAATCTGAGTGGTTTTGCCTTTTCCTTAGTGCTGAATATTCCCAGTTTTTGAGGATAGTTTTTTATAGCTATTGTCTGAGGCTCTCCTAGAGTGGGTGCAGCTTAACTCTTCTTACAGCATAAGTGATTAGCAAGTAATACTATGCTGTCCTTTTTGCTTTGTGAAAGGAATTGCAATGTAAATGGTGCATAATCGTGCATGAAAAATGATCTGTCCATGGAAATGCTGTCTTGAAGGTTGTCTGTTATTGCCCAGATATGTCTTGTAGCCAAGTTTTGGTGCGGTAATAGCATCAAGTTAATGTTTAAAAGAAGAGCTAACAGAGTTTATTTCATCTTCATTATATAGGACTACCAAGCATAGTTGCTGATGATTGGGAATCTTAATTTCTTATAAATTTTCTAAAGATTGATGTGCTACAACTTTATTTATTGAATCTGTCAGCATTGTTTATGATTTTGTCTCAAGAACTTCGTGTGTTTGCAGAGGATCACTTAGCAACAGCCTATGGCACAGTGAGGTTGCCTATGACATGCTCATGCTAGTACGATGAACCATAAAACAATGAGGAAACACCCAGAAACAGCAAGTAAATAGAAATTTAAAGCAAAACAAAGCAGGTCACTGAAGAGTTCCATGTTTCTGTGGGGCACTGTTTGTAAAATTCTTTGCTTTTCAGTCTTTACTTATGTGTTTGTCATCCTAATCTAATAATACTTTCTGCTTCTGTGGTGTTCATGGGATGTCTGCAGCTGTTTTAATGGAGCATCTCCTGAGTATTTAAATAGAAGCAACTATTTGATATTAAAGCAACTCACACTTTAATCTGTTAAATCTTCTTAATTAGTGCTTCACCAAGTAATAGCTAAGGAGTAAAAGTTCTCTGGAGGAGTCTGGGATCTAGACTGGTGTTCCAACTTTACAGCTCTGTGCTAATGCTATAAGACTCCGTTGTTTCTAATAATCAATATGTCTTTTCCTGCGTGGTGGGGTTTTTATCTTGTTCAGGGTTTGGGGTTTTTTTTGAGATAGAGAGGGATTATAAGTTCAAGTCTGAATGTCTGCATATTTCAGGCCATTTATTATTGTGTATTGATACCAATAACTTTCTTGACTTAAATGACTTAGTTTGGACTGGAGGTGAAAGCTGAATGCAATCAGAAAACATTTTCTTTTTTAAAAATTGTCCTCAGGGTCTGAGGTATAGACAGTAAATACATGGGAAATGCCCCACATCAGTGTTTGGCAGGTAACAGTAACTTGACAGGAACATAGCTGACATTGTGTTTATGGTTCTTATTCATTCAAGGGTTACGTGGTAGGTTGAGTATCGAAGTTGTTGTTGAGTGTTGAAAGGCAATGCTTTATTTTAACAGTTCTTTCTGATTCTGGGATGTGGGATGAAGAAATTCTACCATTTCTTGAGCTTTTCAAGAAGAAACCAAACTGCAATATTTGCATTTAGGTCTAGTGTTACCTGAGTTTTCAAAGAGTTTGGGTATGAATCTACATTTTGATGGAAAAGGTGGTATTTCAGTGGAATTCAGTTTGTTGCTGCTGGTATTCCTGCAATCACTTCAAATTCTTAGTGCTCTGACCTTAGAATCCGGTGTCTTCAAGGAGGAGAAAACAGGGAACACTATTATTTTGCTTGGAAAATATCCCATGTAAAATACATTCTTATAGTAAGGAAGATAGAAGGTACAGTGCTGAGCATGAGCAGTGATATTTTCTACTAAAACAGGGAGGCTGACTTACTGAAGGACCTCAAGTCTCTCCTCAGTTGCTAACTTACCCTGCCATACAACAAGCCTGTAAGTTGGAACAGTTCAACATGAGAACAGGCAGCTGAATTACCTCTCTCAGTTTGCAAAACCAGTCTGCTGAATTATCTCTCAGTTTGCAAAACTAAAACTGTGTCAATAATATACTTTAACACTAAGGGGCTGAGATCTTTACGTATAGCATACTTCACTGACTTGAAGGTTGTCATGCTGCATGCTTACTTTGTTCGTAACACTACGGATGTTGAAAGTCATACTTCACTGTGTTGTCAAGGTCATGGGTTTATCTGAGATGAACCAGCTATAAGGAGGTAGGACAAGGTGTTGTGCCTTTACACATGTAGTCTACTTTGGGCAGGGTTGTTGCACAGTTTGTTTAACCTGACGGGATAGGTCAAACCAAACCTGTCTTGGTTGTCTTGTTCTGTCCATGGCATAAAGAGATTATCTAAGGTTCTGCTGTCCTTTCTGCAGATGCATGCAGCAGTCATGGATTTGAAGAACTTATATTTGATGGGAATGAGAAGCCATTAGTCGTGGCTAGAGCTTTCAGTTAAGTCCCCTCATTGCACTTGTTTGCATTTAAAAGCACATACAGTTTCCTGTCATTTCAGTCTGGTTTTGGGAACTATATAGCAGACTTCTCACCTGTCTGATTTCTGTGCAAAACAGTGGACACTGATCTGCTTTAATATCCATTGCCTCATGTGTTTGTCATTTCACCTATTTCAAAAGCTGTAAATTTTACCAAGATAAATGGGTAAAAGAATAACTCTATACAAGCTAATTCTAGAACTAAAGACAATTAAAATGGTATTCGTGTATGTGTTTTATTAAGGCTAACACTAAAAACATTAGATGATGCTTTTCTATGTGTTGTAGTTTTGGAATAAGATGCTCAAAATGGAACAATGGCATGTCTACCAAGAAGTTCAAGTCACTTAATCTCCATGCTGAAAGCCTGTATTTATGTCAAGGACACAAACAAATTGCTGGTCATTGGTTTGCGTTTTGTCCCTTATTTTATGGAGTTTTACTGGCTCATTTGTTTAAGCTCTTCCTTTTGAGCTGAATGTTTCTGCAGTTAGCATAAGCAGGTTAAGCCTGAAGGACAGAGCTCTTGAAGAACAAATTTCGAACTTCAAACCACTCTTCGCACTGGCTCCATGTCCCTCTTTGTTCCCCTTCACAAATGTCTGGGCTGTGGTGTTCAGAACAGGCTGTGCTGAAGGACGTGTCTTTGGGGCCTATCCTGTGCTTGTACTTGAAGTTGGCTGGAGGTAAGCCAGCTCTTCATTTTGAGGTTGCAAAATTGTGCTAGCGCAGCAGAGGACTGGCTTTGTTTCTCCGTGGGACTTACTAGCCTCCTGAGCCCTGTGCCACATCAGTGAGGCCACGTAGCATCCCCAGCAAAGCCACGTTACGTCTGCTCTGGCTGTGCAAAGATATAGGCAGAGACATGCACGATCTGCCACCTGTGGTGACAGACCTACCCAAAATCTGTTAACGCATGCAAGTATAGCATTTGAATGACTGTTTATGTAGAGAGAGCACTGATGATGGGAAGGTTCCTGCAGCATGATGAACTGTTAGGACAGTCCCCTCTAAACTGCTTGGCTCCTTTCTGCTCCTTGCTAGTTGTGTACCAGCTTATGCTGCTGTGTTTTTCACACCTTGTTTCCTGCACTGAGACAGGCATAAGAGTGCTTTGCACCTCACGTGTTACTGCAGCACGTCCTGGGTTGTAAGCTATAGTGCTAGCTGGTAGCTAAAGGTGGAAGCCAGTATGTCTGAACACTTGCAGTAGTGTCCCACAACCAGCCTCAGTGTGGAGTCCTGCCTACTGGGCCACTGCTGAATGCTGAATTACAGCCTGAGACTGGCTGTAATGTTCTGAAAGAAATATGTGGCAGAACTAATGCTGCCAGCACTAAATTTGCATGTGTTTCTCCAGATTTTGAAAGGTGGTTTTTGGTTTTTTTTTTATGGTATAGAAAATGTAGTTGGAACATGAAATTTGCAGGATTACAATGGCAATGAGGTGCTCTAGTCAAGGGTAAATAATCATTAAAAGATACTCCTAGGTATCAAATTAGCTTCACAGTTAGTTGAAACTGTTTAAAATAATGTCTTTGTTATTTTCGCAGTGATACATATTTTGGCTGGTTGTCAGTTATGATGTGGGTCATGGCGAGGGGAAGTTCTGTGCCTTGGGCCGTAGGACAAGTCAGTTGACCATATTGGTCCATCTTGTATCTGAAATCTGAGGTTAAATTGCAAAGTAATGAACCTGTGTTTCAAAGGTGTTGAGCCGCTGTTATTAAGGTTCATGGAGAATGCCAAATGCTCTAGCTGTTTCCTCTGGTTGTAAGTATGAATGCAGCAGCCTGCTCTGCACAAACTTTTCTGTGTGACTCCTGTTCCATCTGTCAATGTCCGTCCATTCCCCCCACCCCCCAATCTTAGCTGAGAAATTTTTCTGAATGAATTCCATTACTGAATGCTGGCACGTTTTCTGACCATCTTCACTGTTGCACTGCTTGTATTTGGGTTGCTCTAGACTTCTTTTATTACTTAATGATGTAAATGTGCATGGGTGACTTGTAGTTTTGGGGCACAAGAAGGCAGAGCCTCTCAGGTCCCTGTGCTGAAGCTAATCCATTGGTGTCCTTCCCTCTGTGAACATTTATAGAAATTGCAGTATTTTTTTGACCACTTTTGGGGGACTTCTCTGACTTCAGAGCAAAATATACAAAGTCCCACATGCAGCAGTCTGTGTCATCAGCAGAATTACAGTCTCAATGAAATTATCGTAGTTATACTTTACAAAATAGCATGATTTTGGTATTTGTGTTTCTCATAGCTCTATTAAAAAAAATTACATTTGTGAATCTACTACGTAATGGCAATGCAGTAGAAGAAAGCTAAAATTACAGGCTTTTAAGCTTTTATTTCCTAGTAGCTTCAAGAATGAGAAATTTCTGTTAGTTTCAGTGATTACACTCTTTTTCCTTTTCAGTTAATGAGATACCATATGCAAAAGGAACTCATGTAATCCACATGTATGCTAGTTACATGGAGGGGGGGGAAGGAGGCAAGTAATACAAATTTCAGGATGAAAACTTTTTTTTTTTTCTTTCTAAAAGGTTTTCCCTACAAGATGAGATACTTTTAGTATTCAGTGAGGGACTTTGGTTCTGTAGGAACTGGTCAGATTTAGGAGACATACATACAGAAGCCGAGCAGTGTGGTGACTTGCAGAACCTATGCCCCTATAAAGAAAAAAACAAAACACCAGCAGCTTATTGCCACACTTTTAATATGCTTTTTTGAAGTGGTTTGAGGAGGTGACAGATTGCTCTTTCCAATAGTATAGAGAGCTTTCTTGCCTCAACACCTCTCTGCAAGCAGGGTTTCAGCAGGATGTTTGGTGAGTCTACACCAGGGCATAAAAAAATTAATGGGAAGGATCTGAAGGCTGTTCTCATTGCGTAGTTGAATTTAACATTTTAACTTATACATGGCTGATGTGGATTGTTGCTTAGTTTGGTTGTGCCAGAGGGGACTGGGCCAGTCGTGTAAACAAGACTAGCTTTACAATGCCAAGATCCGTGCAGGTTAAAACCCTTTTCTGTAGTCTGGTATGTCCTGTGGTCAGAGGAGGCAGCTCTGGGCAGGAGCTGTGTGAGTGCCCCTGTGGTGGAGCCAGGAAAGTGGGATTTCAGGATTAGCCATTATGGGTAGCAGCAGTGGCATCTTTTCCATGTGGACTGGTCGATCTGTTGAAGAGCATGAAATACATGATTATGTTGCTAATCTGAACCAAAGTCGATGCCACTCTGTCCTCCTTTGCTCATTTTCCTAGGAGGATTCAGGCTAACACAAGTGTGTGACTATGCCACAGCCACTTCTCCCATTGCATTTTAAAATACCACGTATTATAGACAGAGCAGTCCTGAACATGTTTTTGACGATACCACCCATTTTCTCCAAAACTGTGGACAACTTTCTGATTCTAAAATAGCAGACTAATATCACGAGCTTGGTATGTCTAATGTAAAGAAAGACTGGGAAAGAAAACTTTATTACCAAGAAAACAAAGGTCATGCCTTCTGCAGGCACAGGATGAAGAGGAGAAACATTATATTCCCTGGTAAAAATAATACCCTCGCTGTTGATTCCTAAAGTAAAATCCAACAAGATCAAAGAGCCCAGAAGTCATCCAATAAATTGTTACTCTGCTGTTGTCACCTTTTGTGTAGTAGGTTGTTAGCTTATGTCTAGCTGTCTTGTGTCAATCTGAGATAAAAATGATAAAATACAATTTATTGGATGGGCTGGAAATTAATTGCTGTTAGATCTTAGTTATTTCTCATCGTACTTGCTGGGAACTCTTCCCTAGAAGGAGATAGCTTGAAAGGCACCAGTTTTTCATAAACTATTTTTAATACTTAAAAGTTACTTGAGGCACTTATTTGAGACGTTTATTTTCGGCAGAGAAGAAAACAGCTGAATTCTCCTGTATATATTCTTAGCCTCTGCTGCAGGGTGAACCTTTTTTTTTTCTTTTTCTTTTTCTTTCTCCTTGACAAGCTCCATCTGTATTCTGTCTCCTGCTCCTACTTGTCTCATGGAGAGTAAGAATTTGGAAGCTTTACCAGGAGGAGAAGGCAAAACATGCTGTAACTTCCTATTCTACACTTCTTGCCTATTGATCCCAAACATATCGCCATAATCCTGGTTCAGGTTAACCAGGAGGACATTAGGTCAAGCATTTGGCAAGTTGCCTTTCATAAGCTTTAATTTCTTTGCCTGCAAGCACAGGGTTCGGAGTGGAGGTGCCCCTTTCAGTGACTTGCATCCTGCTGGAGCAGAAAGAAAAAACTGCTGGAGGACATGAATGGCTGGAAAAGCTGGTCCCTCTGCATGGTGGGGTAATGCAGAAGGTTTCTGGAAGGGTCAGGCTGGTTGGCTCGTCAGCAGATTTTGTTGTTCCCTGGGGAGATGGCCAGCTAAAGGAAGCAAAACAAAACCCTAGCCACACACATGTTTTAAGCCAGTTTGTGGTGGGTGTTCCAAGCAGTTAAAATACCTGTTTTCATTCCCACATTGGAGACTTTGGATAATTTTTCTGGGCCTTAATTTGGCCAATTAGCAGTATTGGTCTGAACCTCATCAGGGATTTAGGAGCCTTTAACTGATTGAAGAGGTTTTAAGATCCTCTGAGAGGTAGTGAAACACTTTCCCCAATGGAATTACTATATAGTTTGAATTTTATATTTACCCTGTATTGCTTGGCACACACCTTTGCACAATGAGACTGTGTTTTCCCTAATTAATTCACCACATCGCCACTTGTTGCACAGTTGCTTTGATAAAGACAGAGATTTTCTGCATCGTGGGCACTGATCCGTTAGTGACCACGAGACAAAGAGGTGACTAGAAGGAGCTACGAAAAGAGGAGGGGAGGAAACTGATCTACTGAGGAGGAAAGCTACAATGATGCGTGGTGCTAATGGTCATCTGGGGGGTTTTTGGCTTAAAAATCCTTGTTGCAGAATTGCTCCCCTTCATTCTGCAGGCGCAGCCTGTACCATCAATGCTCTGTGCAGCACGGCCTGCCAAGTGCCAGGCAACTGAGAGAGGAGCCACTTTTCTCTCCTTGTCCCTGCCTTCAGGTACCACTCATTGCTTAGGTGGCTGTTTACAAAGCCCACTGCTGTGGTAGTAATACAACTAGATTGCAGTGCCTCAGCTCCACCAGTGCTGACTGCCCTTTCTGCAGGAGAGCACCTGGTTTTCCATTATACCAGCCTTGATGGTTCCAGCTGCTGCGTTCTCCTTTTCTTTTCTTGAATTTTGTTAGTTTTGCAACACCAGCTCTGTGAGATTTCATGCGAAATCGGTATGTTTTAAGAATGTGCTCTTGCAATTGTAGCTGCCTGGGGAGTTTTCTCACACATTGCACCCTGGTGCAGGTGCTACAAGCAGTGGTTAATTTTTGCTCTGGGGTGGTTCTGCCCTTCTGTTTTCTTGCTGCACCACTAACTGTGGCAAGTGTAAATAAGGTGAATACAAAATAAACATAAGTAACTTTTTGGAATTTTCTGGATCAGGTTGTTCTCCTATTTTCTTGTATATTATAGGATCAGCTACATTGAAGACAAAAAAAGATTGAGGCATCTTACATGTGTACATATGTTTTGTGGGTTTTAATCATAGAAACAATTCCTGCTGCATATTATCTGGATAAATTTAATGGTACTTAGCACGTTTCAGCTACTCTTCCACTTTGCATGTCCACAGGCAATAAAATATTTAGAATTAAAATTGCCACTGTTAGCAGGAAAGCCAAAGGTGAGCCTGCCCATAGCATAGTACTCAGTCCCAGTACAGTCTGGAGATTAATTGTCTAGTGCTTGCACTTTCTGGGGTCATCCTGGGTTGTAGGGTACACAAAGGGAGGAAGGGGAAGAAAGATGAGAGATTCCAGTAACAAAAGATGACGAGCCTTGAAGTCTTATTGTCAGTTACTCATTATGGTAATAAATATGATAGGGCATCCTTTTCATGACCTACCTTCGTCTCTTACAGCATCTTTATCAGATGTAGATGCCCACAGTATTGAAACACCTGACTCAGGATGTGCTGTGGAAGTGCGTGTTCTGTAATCTTTGCTGCCTAGCTACTGGTGAGCCAAGGGTGCCTCTGAAAGCTCTTATCAGACAGTAAATAAAATCAGTTACGTTGCATAGGGCGTTTCCTAACTGCACTGGTAGCCTGTTTGGTGTCAAAGTGCACATGCTGTAGAGACTATGAACTTGCCAAATATTAAAAACAGTCACTTCTTCAAGTTTCTGTGTGAAGGGAGAGGCTTTTGTCCTTTTGTGAAATGAATTGGACTTTTAAAAATCCTGGTTGTTGGTAGCTGATACAAGGAAATGCCTGGAACCACAGAGCACATTACAGCACATCGCACTTACCAAAATACATTTACATTGCTATGTCTCTTTGTAAATAGCTATAGCTCACAGCTAATAAACCAGCAGTTACTCAGCCCTGTATTGCTACAGGATAGTTAATGGGCTGAACTCTTAACTACGGTAGGTCTTCTTGTGTTATTAGTGTATTTGGATGTACTGCTGTTTACTGCATTGTGAATGCCACAGAGCTGAGCTGTGTAAGGGCTTGTTAAACTTCAGAGCAGATTTATTTGGAAAGCTCTAGTTAAAGATTGAATGACATATGTCTGTAGCAAGCAATATATTAATATCCCAGAACACTAACCCTGCAAGCCTGCCTTGGTGAAGGATGTGGCAAATGTCTGCAGTCTACAGAGTGGATTAAGTCAGTAATTTTCAAATGCAGGAGGTAATTTTTCTTGGTCTTAGTTTCACGTCTTGCAGGCTGGCACGGTCCAGAGCTGACAGCAGGCAGTCCAGAGATTGAAGCTGGGCAGCCTGTGGTCACAGAACTGGTGCTGCCTTACGGAAAGGGACAGGCCTGACTCCCCCACGGGGTGGCTAGTGTCATACTTTGCTGGGAGCAAAGCTGCTCACCAAAGAAAGGACCCATTATAAAATGACCTGCGTAAAGCTTTTCTGTTTGAATTGGAGAGGGGGGCTCTGTAGGTGTGGAAATACCTACACTCTGTTTCCCTGAAGTGCCGGAGTCTTTTCGATGTTTTGTCTATTGTTTTGTGTAAATTTTTTCAAAAAGCTTCAACCAACTGGGCTTTCACCAGTTCCTGTGGGAGATTGCTCCATGGTCTAACAGGTTTGTCTGTCAGGAAGTCTTTCTACTGATCAGTCCAAACATTTCCTTCTTTTCGTCCCATCAGTCCTAGTTAAGCTGTTTTGTATGCTGCTCATCTTAAGCATTATCTCTCTTTTAGGGAAAAGCACCTTTCAGATGCTGATATTCTTTTACCATACCACCTGTTCACCTTGGCTGAAAGTAGGGTTGTTCCACAGCTACCTGGCTGCAGCATTGTTGATGAGCTGTAAATCCACAGACTTTATCTTAGGTAACTTGTTTGCTTGGTTGTAACCTAAGATTTTAAAGCTAACTGCCTAGGAAATTTAGGTACCTAAATAAACTTAGCTATAACCTGGGAACCTGAATCCTTATGTTGCCTTGGATATCTTAGCTATGTTTAGCTTTCTTGGTGGAAATTGAGCCCTTTTGCCTGTTTTTTGTTGCTGGTCACCATGTTCCTTCCAGTGTTCTAGTGCTCTTTTTCCTGGCAGACTTGAAAGGTGCAGAAAAGAAATTGTTTCCATTCCATGTCATTAGCAAGGATATAGTATATTGACTTAATGGTGTTTTAGAAAGGGCTATAATTTACTTTACATAAAGCTTGATGTCGTACAATAGAAGTTTGTTCTCCTTTTTCTCCCTTCCCTCCTGTTTGCACTTGAGAAGACTCTCCCAGTCTGGCTCCCACACCCTGCAGCAGAAAAGCTTCCTGTATTGCTGGTCTGGTCCTTTTTGCATGTTTGATTATATTACCACCAGGGTATGTTCCTGAGACACCCACACTTCTGCTTTCACTTAGTATGTTCCTATTGAAGCAGCCATGTGGGGATGGAAGTGGGGTAGGAAACGCAACAATGTTGGTTACGTTGCAGAGCACATAGCATTGTGAGGGATTTTATATTTTGATTCCAGTCTTACACCTTTCCCCAAAAGGTTGACTTCGCTGTGCAGCAGGTTTACAAGTAGAATTACAACATTAATTTTAAAGCAGGTATTAATAAATAAATACCAGCCACTTGCTGGCTTTCCGCTTCTTTCCCCTGTTATGTCATGAAATGCTCAAGATGTTTTCTGCCACTCAGAAGTTCCCATTGCAGCATGAATAATCATCCTGCAAACTGTGGGGAGTGTTTCAAAGGGTTCCCGTTTGCTCTTAGGAAAATACTCTGTTTTCACAAAATACCATTTGGGCATCTCCCTTGTTTTGGGATCTGCCCGCCAGGGTTTCCTCGCAGGATTTCAGGCCGATTCAGATGAAGCCTTTTAGATGTTGATTCATTTTCACTCTCAAGTGAATTTGGCAAAACTATGTTGGCAGGTTTTTGCATCCTTAATTTTTCTGCTTCTCCTAAGGAACACTTAGTCCTTTTTGAAAAGGTTCTCAAAGGGCATTCATCTAACTTGTCATCTTTTATTCTTATGTATTGCACTGCTCCTGGGAGTAATCCTCCAGCTGTAGTGTGGTGCTATTTTATCCCCCCAAGTGGCATCCCCAGCTGCTGCTTGCCTCTGGCAAAGAAGACAAATGGTTATTGTGTTCTGGAGCCATGCCAAGTCTTCTGTGTCTCCGCTTGGTCAGTATTGTTGTGTTTTATTTAGGATCTAGCAATGTTTGAATAACACTGGTTTATTTTCAGCCTTTCCTCTCCATCTCCCCCCTCCTGCCTGTTGATTATTTTTGTTTAGAGACCTGGACTTAACTAAAGAGAGGCAGCCCAGCCCGATGAGCTGAGACTAAGCTGCTTTGGGCTATTTTTCCTTCCTTATGTTTGAGATTTTATAATAATTGAGGAGAATGTCTAGTCTTTCATGCAAATTTGTGAGATTATTTTTGTCTTTAGTTAAACTGGTTCAGAAGAGAAACTTTACTGATTTTGAGTAAATTGTTGCACTCGAATTTCACTTAAGAGAATGTGAATAAGCAGCTCAGCCAGACTTTTATATACGCCTTTCAATATTTGTTTCAGAGCAAACACACCCTCATCAAAATCAAATGACTTCTCTGTTTTTTCTGTCCACTCTTAACCCATGTCCGCAACGCTCACTTCCTTTGACGATGCAAACAAGGGTTCAGTCGTGGTCCCTCTGTTACTGCTATGAATAGCAGCTGACTTTACAGGACTGTTCCCCTCGCTGCTGAAGGTTGGTTATCCCACACGCATGCTTGTGTAACCCCCTTCCTTGAAGAACCTGTGCTACCAGAGTAGTGACACAAACCATATGGGCGAAGGGTTTGCACACGTGGCTCTCACTTAAGGTAGGTGTGCTCCTATCTTCTCTTTAGCCAGGCCTCATTTAGTAGTCATAGCTGTCAGTAATGATGTGGCCTAGCTAAGGGTGTGATTAGCGGGTATTTCACTCATTTTCTTAAGAAATTGGGAATGTCTCTTGGCCATCTTCTTAGCCATAAATTAGGGAAATTGTTTCTGTGCTGGTGTTGAAAAGGGCATACTCAGTCAGCGTATTTTAAATATTTCTTGAAGGATGTGAAAAGCTTTGAACAGCTGAAATAACTGGAGGAAAAAAAATGGAATAGGGGAAAAAAAAAAAAGGAATGTCAAAACTCAAGATCCATCAATAGTGAAATGACTTTCCTTCTTTCAAATTGCACAAGTGAAAATGTCACATTGCCATAAATATGCTGAATGTAGTTACAAGTTTTCTGTCTCCATGTCTTCCCATCTTAGAAGGATGTCTGTTTATGGGTGTGTAGAGATGGGAAGGGGACTTTCAAAAAGAGCTTTAACGTTTACCTGAATGACAGAAATACCTGGCCTATGCCAGCCAGATGTTTTAAAACATATTTTTCACTTCTAATTTTAACCCTATAATTAAAGCTGTGTTTAGCAGCAGCTTGAGCTCAAACTTGGAAGGTACTCTGCAGACTGACCCGTGTGGTGGGTTGACCCCAGCCGGCAGCTGAGATGCCAGCCAGTCGCTCGCTCGGGTGGGCTCAGCTGTCCCGGCCGTGTCCCCTCCCAGCCTCTTGCCCACCCACAGCCACCAGCCGCAGGGGCAGCCTCAGAGGCAGAGAAGGCCTAGGCACTGTGCAAGCACTGTTCAGCAATAACTATAACATGGGTGTCTTATCAACACTGGTTTTGTCACCAGTCTAAAACACAGTGCCATACAGGTAAGCTGCACTTCAGAGTTGCCTGATGCCATGGCTTGTTTCTCATCGGAGAAAACAATAAAGTTGTCGGTAAGTGAAACAGGATATTGAGTAGACCACTTGGGTATTACAGTTAGTAAATAACCAGTGTTGAGAGATGTTTTTGCGCTTCCAATCAACCACAGGAGGGTGAGTTAGCTCGCGCTATTGCCATGCAGTTGGGAATTAGTAACAGACTCTGCTCTTGGCTAGTTGCAAAAGTGGAGTGAACAAGTTCTGCTAAATACACTACTGTAACAACCTACAGGATCCTTAAGTTTGGCTGATGGTCCAGAGACCTGAAAATCTCAAAGGGTTGAGGCATAATAAAAGAGCCTGGGTATCACCTCTGTTCTTGTAAGGCTTGCAGCTGCTGTGGCTTCATGAGCACCTCTCTGATGGCTTAAGACAGTATTCAAACACCAAGTAAAGTGGGCTAATGATCAAAACGTATGGTGGAGGAAATAACTTGGAAGGGCTTAAAAGACCTTCTGGATGGTGAACTTCCAGATGTGAGAGCACAGCAGGCACTGCAGCTTAAAGGAAGCCAGCCTGATAAAACTAATTAAGGTAACGCTGGTAGTATGGGACAGAAAACAAGCCTTCTCAAGGTGTGTATGATGCCTTGGAGCATAGTTTATTGTGTTTTAGTTAAAACACTGCAACTTGACCAGTTATAATGCTAGTATTTTTCCTCTGAAAGGCTGCTCTGTGGAATAAAAATCATTGAAAGCTGGCACCAAAGGGCACTCCCAGAACCCACAAGCAGGGCCGAACTGGCCCTACAGCAGGTCCTGATGTACATCAGGAGGAAGCTGGTATGGAGGACGCCTCCACTGTTTTTCAGTCTGTGTGTTTTTCTGAGGACTTGACTTAGAGTTCAGCACTTCAGGACATGCACGTAGATCCTGCAGTGCTTTGTGTTTGCTAGCAGTTACATTTTCACTGCGGTGTAGGTCTTGTATGCGTTAGGGACTGCATATGACTGCCATTGCATACAAGGCATTGGGAAGGTTTACCTCTGGTTTTGCATGTAGGTCTGTGCCTTTCCCTCCCCCATAACCTGCCTCTTGCTTCCATGCAAATAGGAAGAAATAATGGTAAGTTGCCCTTTATTAGCACAGCTATGGAAAAAAAATCTTTTATTAATGCAACACATGGCCAAGGTTTCCTGACACAAGCAGCTTTCTGATTCATAGTTCTCCAACATCCCCTGTTCCAGCTCAGACAAGTTGATTATTTCCTCCCACCAGCAGATGTAGACAGGAACAATTGGAGCTGTGATAACATTATCTTTAATAGGGGCCAGCTGGGTCACACACCTCGGTCTTTCCTGTCTGTAAATAGCAGCAAGGGATGGGCCTGCAGGCTGCCGGTGGGGAGTCATGGCCACGCAAACTGGCTGAAGAGGAGGGAGATGCTAGTTCGGCAGTAATCCTCAGCTGCCAGGGTGGGATGGAGGGAAATAAAGGGGGCTTGCAGAGAGATGCAAAGCACTGGAGATGGAAATCATGGTCAGAAAACTTGAAACACTCTTTTTAATCTCTCCGGTAAGGTGAGAATCAGGAATTGGACAGCTCTAGATTGACTGCCTTCTGGTGGGAGTCCCTGGCCGAGCACAGCTCTGCTCACATTGCAACACATCTTAGAGGAAGCAGCCTTTGGAAATTGCCTTACCAGCTCCTGCTGCGAAGGAGTTAGCTTTTTTACACTACTGCAATGCACAGGGTAAACTTCATCTGCAGGAACTCTTTTTGCTAGTTGTCTGAGGTTTTTAAGTCAGCTTTTCTGCGCTAGTGGATTGAGCAGGTACGGTAAGTCAAGGGATTCAAAGGGGGCAAATTCTTCTCTCCTTTTTTTCAGCATGGTCCCTTAAAATCCTCGTTAAATAGAAGTTTTCCTTGAAGTTTTATGAAGCTAGTTCTTACGTGACTGTTGCCATAAATTAAAACAAGAAGTTTGTTTGCATCTTTTGCTTGCAATAAGGAAAGGATTTTTCATTTGGAAACTGAGATTTGTCCTGAAAGTTTCAAGTGTGTGCGCAAAAGGTTTCAAGATACTCTGCTTAGACTAACAGTGGAGACCAAACAGTCAGTCAGGAAGCATGTGGAAGGGGTTTTGTTGTCAAACAGGCCCTTTTTTTCAATTGTATGTGAAAACTTTTGGCTGTGCCAGCAATGATACGTGGTTTCAGTGTTTCCTGCTCAGACAGCTCAGAGGTGACTGCTTACAGTGAGGTGCTTGGCTCCTGAGTGTGGGACAGGCAAGGGAAAGAGTTTTCATGTCATAGCTCAAAGGGTTAGTGTCAGAGAGGATTTCTAATTATGAAGTGATGTCAGTTAACTGCATTATAATGGTTTCAAGCCCTCTTTCCTCCCCAAAATGTAGGCATTTAAATACTACAGTGGTGAAAATTGACTATGGGGAAATGCACAGAAACTCAACATAAGTTCTCAGTTTCAGAAGATGGCTTAGAGTAGCAGTGTGGTGGTTTCTTCTGTGCCATATTCTAAGTGAAAGTAAAGTAGTTCAGAAAGGAAGAAGAAAAAGAAAACATGTTTGTATATCCTCTCCAACAAAGGCTGTTGGAGAGGTAGAAATATTTATGTAAAAAACCCCCCAAACCATAAGATGTGTTTGTGTATGTTATACTTTCCTTTTTTTATGAACAACTTTCTTACTGGCCAAGGCTTTAACTTCAGCTGAGATGCCTCTCTGCTCAGCTGCTCCCTGTGAATGTTATTCTGCCCTTACTAGTTTAGTGTGTCCTCGCTGACCATCTGGAAGCTGTGTAGCCATGTTAATTTAGGTGTAGTGTCACACCAATACTCCTGTTTCTTTTTATCTGTGTGTGGCTGATAGATGGAGTCAGGTAGCCCTTTGGAGAAAAGGCAGGAGAATTTGGGGGGGGTTGGCTGTTTTAGAAGTGACTTTATGTCCCTCCAGCAAAGCAGCAATGGGAAATAGGGATGTGAAGTCTAGCAGTGACAAAGCTTTGTAAATATTTATGGCAAGAATCTCTGAAGTGGAAGCAGCAGAATGGAAGAAAATGCAAAGGCACTGGTTGGATTTTTGAAGTGGGCAGTAGAAGTTGGCTTTGTGGGTAGGTGGGAGGTGGGAGGGAATAAGTTCAAGAGTTTTGAAGGTGAACAGAGGAGGGCTTTCCTCTGATCCAAAAGGAGGGTGATGTGGTGAGGGATACAAGGGATCTGGAAGGTCTGGATTGCAAAAGAGGGAGAGCTTGAGAGAACTGGTGATGTCTTCTAAATAGTAGGCCTGGTAGCTCGATGATGATAGAGTTCACAGAGACTGATGAAGGGGGGGAAGCTTGGAGGGCTAACTGGGACAGGAGCAAAAGCAGAGGTTGAGGTGAGAGCCAGAGGTAGAAAAGCAGAAACTAGGATTATGGTCTTGAGGTTCAATTACAGTGAAAAGCAGAACTGAGGGGAGAAAGAGCAAAGTGCCAAAAGAGAGGCTTCTGGGGATGTCTGGTAGAGCAGGGACCTGGGGGGAGACAGGAGCCGGGCTCAGCCCTCTCTGTCAGTTGACAGTCTTGCCTGGGTGAAAGCATTGCAGAAAAGATACCAAGGTGAAATTGGGAAGGAGTTTGGAGCTACCCCTGTGCAAAAGAGTGTAGAAGGAAAGAGAGAGCAAATGAAGCATCATCTGTGCTGATAGATGAGAAGCAGGGGAGGGAGGCAGGAATTTGTTAGGGTGTCTTGACAGACAGCTGCATGATGGTCAAGACAAGTGCCGTGATATCAGAGCTCAGGGAGAGAGTGCATGCAAACATGCTTTGAAAACTAGGTTATCACATGAGACCTTCTAGGAGTTTATCTGGTTTTCTCTGTCATGAGGTTATAAGCTACACAGGTTTTTCACACTCTAGCTGTGTCCTTATATTTTAACTGTTTTCTCCTCTTCCCATCTTTGCCTGTTAAAATTAGTATGAATACTGAGGATGGGATTTGGTGTCTGTGGAAGGCATACCAGCAATTTATAGACTCCATTTTCTGAGGATGTTTTACCTGTTGCTGTGACAGGAATGCTTGAGATTCCTGTAAACAGAGTTGAGTGAGGAGTCAGAACTACAATTTTAGCTGTTCTTTTTCTAGCTCATTTAATTACTGCTGCATTCACCATCTTGCCTGAATAGGAAGTCATTTTCCTGTTTGTTTGAGTCTTTCAAACAGTGAAAGGGAAAAGAAAATGAATGGGGGGGGGGCAGGTAATGTCATTTTTAAAGCCCCAACAGTCAGATGGTAGGCTTGGGAGATACCACCTGAAGCTGTTATTAACCAATTAAAATGAAGTACTGACCTAATTTCCTGTTGCTGATACTCCTTTAAGTCAGCACAGCCATCTTATTGGGACAAGGTTTCTGCAGGACCCTTGCAGAAGTCCATCGAGGCCTGCATGCCTTGCCAAGGAAGGAGCTACAGCTTCCTTCTCCATCTGGTGAGGAAGGCTTGTCAGTCAAGGTGGTTGAGGAGAGAGCCCAGAATTAGGGAGTGTGCCAGACTTGATTTACAGCTTGATGACAAAGTGCTTCTTTGCCTGCTTCTTCCTGAGTGATATTTCTGATGGTCTTTTTTTTATTCTTGCCTGTGTGCTGCTCACTTCACGCTCTGTTTATGATGGAAGTGAAATGTGAGTTTGAATAATTTGAAACCAGAGATTTTTCTATTTGATCTCCATTGTTGCACCTCCTAGTTCTTTTGTTCCTAAAAGAATATTTAGGGAACTTCTGGACAATATGTGTTCCTGGGTAGCAGATTTCTCTTCATTTTGCATGCCCCAGAATGCCCATTTATAGCATAAAGTAAAGCAGTACTCAAGTGCAGCAGCAGTATCTATCATTATGGTAAGCTTTTTCTTGCCAGAAAGTGGTTAACACTCTAAGAATCTGCATTAGTCCAAGTGCTCCTATTCATAGTTTTTAAGGACCCATGACCATGGGATGTAAGCGTAGAAGGGATTTTCTAGGCTCTTGAGCCTGACTTATGAAGTTTGCTTGAATTCTTAAGCATTTATTTTCATTTTGAGTTTATATTTGTAGATACAGATGCCCTAAACTGGGTGCAGCTGTTCCATGGGGAGGTCTCAGTAGTGCCTTCTATACTAGCTTGGCTCTAGCAAACCTCACCCAAAATACCCTGATCCTGGTGAAACTGAGTTTATCATTGTCACGGTTGTACTTCAGCTACCATACTAGCATCCTTCTCTAAGCATAGGGCAGATTTTTTTTTGCATTTTGAGTCCAGCTACATGTAGCCTTTCATTTTGTATTTAGTCATGTTGTCCTGTTTCTGATTCTCCTTTCTGCATGATACTTCTGTCTGAGTGGCGATGTCAGTTACACTTCTGTGTATTAAGGTCTATCAGTAATCTGCTTACTGTGCTAAGACCACTAAGGAAGATATTAAATAAAATGGTTGCAAGACTAGTGCCTGAGGAATGCCACTAGCGGACCCTCTCTGGTTTGCCACTGCTGCTTTCAGCATGCAAGCCATTGTCATCTTCTCCTTCATTTAGCTCTTCATTCACCTTCCTGTTCTTCTACTGTTCCTTGTATTTCTCTACTTTAGCTGACTGCATGCTTTACTGAAGTCTGAGAAAAAGCTTTGCTGCGTTTTCTGTCTCGCGCATCAGTAGTCATAGAGCCAGTTAGATGGGTTTGATCCGTCTTTTGTAGATTCATGTCATGTCTTACTGCCTTTTTTTTTTTTTTTTTTTTACCTCTGGAGATCTGATTATTTTTCAATATCTTCAAATGTGTTGAAATGCGCATAGTTACTAGGTCAGGTGAACAGTCAGCAGCTGTCATTTTTTCCCCTCCTACTCTTTGCCTAATATAGTTGTGCTTTTTTGATCCTTGGGAAGTACTCCATAATGGATACAGATACTCAGAACCCTTGTATCACCATCCTATGATTTCCTATGCCGTGTTTTGGTTAATTGGATTTTGTTTTCTAGAGGCTGGTTTGTTTGTTTGTTGGTTTTTTTTGTTTGTTTGTTTTTAAATATCCAATTATGGGAGGGAAGCATCTTCCCCTCACCTTGGCACATTAAACTCTTCAGAGTCATCTGACATCTGTGCCACTCCACAAGGCTCCCTCTGATCAGGCATATTTCAGGTGCAATTCCTCATATCCTAGAATATGAATGTAAAGCAGGCTACATGAATTTAAAACATCAAGGTATTTATTCATTTCTCTCTGCAAGGAGAAGCCTGAAATTACAGTGTAGTTATCAACTCCTTAAAATGAGATGGAAGTGAATCTCACTCCGTGAGTTCTGGCTTTGACTGCTTGTACCCGTTGATATATATGTACCCATCTTTGTTTACCAACTTGCCTTGCTCCCATGGTCAGCATTTTTATTCTTGCTGAAAACTGAAGCTAAATACCTGTGTAAAGTTTGGGGCCATTCCTATATCATCTTTAATATTAAACTTCCACTTGATGCACAGAGATCCCAATTTTTCTTGTTTTTTATGTATTCCTGAAATACATTTCTTTGGCATGCCTGTAAGAAATGCCAAGCGTCCTTTATGATCAAATCTTTGAGCTTTTCACAGCTCAGCAGTCTTTACTAATTACTTTCTTTAATTTATCAATTTGTCATCCTGAGATGATACGAAAAAAATGCTTGAGCTGTACACTGTTTTATCCTGTAATTTAAACTAACTCAGCTTGATGTATTATTCTTTGTATTACTAAATTTTATGTTAGTTTTCCTGCTTTGGAATAGCTGAGCCATAACCTCAGTTGTAGTGTTTTTTCTCCTGAATTTAAGGAGCTTATTTCCCCTAATGATAAAGTTCGTCTTGTTTTCATTCTCATTAATATCTGACTATGTCCAAATAATACTGTGGGATTGTCAGACCTCCTCAGCACAGCAAAAGAAAGACTTTTTACCAGTCATTTAAAGGGTATTTTACCTAAAATGTTCTGCCTGTGCCAGTTGTTCTCTGTATGTGTTAGGCAGGTGCTGTGTTGGAAGACAGTTCACCTGGGTGGGAGAAGATATATGATGCATGGTTGAGCCATGGAGCACTTGCGAGGACTTTGTCAGACATGGTAGAAAGTAAAAAGCAAAGATACCTGCAGTTGCTGAGAAACGAACTGTTGGCCATTAACTATTGTGATCACCTTCTCTACGCCAGGGTGTTTGCTGAAGCAATGAGTCAGACGTGCTGCACTCCTTTTCCTCATGTTAGAGCCTTGCCTGTGTCTCAGCCATCTTCTCCTGGCTTCGCTTTCTGCTCCTTTCTCCAATACCTTCTAGCAGTGCAGCACCTGAGAGGGTGGGCCATGATGGTTGTGATCTCCACCCATGCCCTTCTTCCTCAGTTTGAGAAATCATGGGATAACTGTTTTATCTTTGCGGACATGTTCATTTCAGACCATTTCAAATGCCTTTAGATTCATCCTTGGAAGCAACAGTTTCATCATTTTGTCTCACTGGGAGCAGTGGTTTCAAGCTGAAGTAATTCTTTGTAATTGAAAGGCAACTTCAATCTCCCATAAATAATACTTGCTGGAACAGGATGGAAGGGAATGCCACAATCTCTTCTATCTCTTCATGATGCCTCTTCTGATTTCTGCTCATGCAGCATAGGGGTATGATACAGATCAGCCTAAGCATGGCCTTCTCTTTGTTCAGAAGCAGCCTTACTCATTTTCATTTCCCCCTTAGGCTGACTAAGTCTTCTAAAGCTTCTGTGTTTCTTCCCTGTTGTATTCCAGGGTACTTCTCCCTCTCCTCCTCCTCTATCCTTCACAGTCGCACAAACATTACTAGCTGCTCAGTGTCTGTGGGTAAGAATATGTTTAGATGAAGGAGTATCTTTTGTTAAGAGAAATATGCTTCAATTTTGTTTTTCAGAAGGGTTCCTAGTTAGTTTAGGCAGAGGGTGAATAAAGAGCATAAGAACTTTCTACCCTGACAACTATTGCTCTCTCCACATGTATTTAAACTCCCTAATACACAATAAAGACCACGCAAATGCAGCAAAGTGATGAGCAGACTGGATTAAGTGTACTTTGGGAGCTACCTGTATTTGCTTACAACTCCCCATCATCCAGAGTCTCTTGAGAAAGCGGAATGCACCTTAGAAATTCAGCTCTCCTGGGGCTAGTAGGTAACAAAGTGAAGAGGGTGCTGGCAGACTGGCTGTGCCTCTCAGCTCACCAGCTAGAAGCTTTGTTAAAGGGACGATTACAGCAGAGACATTGACAATCTCTTGGGAAGTGCAGCCATGCATACAGGAGCACCCGACTGCTCTTGACGTTTGACAAGTGCTGCTGAAGAATTATTCTTAAGCTGAGCCCTGTGGTGCAAGTCCGGAGCTGAGCTTCCTCAGCCCTTAAGATAAAGGGTGGTAGCTAGGCTTTCTGGGGGATGTTTCTTATATATCAGCTTTTCTACTTATCTAATCCCATGGCCGAAGGGAGAGAGTTTATGCAGTACACGTTTACATGGCTCCAAGAGAAACTTTCAGAAGAACATGTTTCCTTTATTTAACTTTCTCTGTATACGGTAGTTATCAAGGAAAAAAAAAAGTATTTGTAGTACTGTCAGATCTTGATATTTTGAATGTTTATATGCTGTTACAATTAAGCACTGAAAGCTTCTGAGAAGTGCACCCCTCTCACCCTCCTTCCTTTGCTTACCCAGGCTGTACTGGCTTTAGTGCTGCAGTATTTCTGTATTCTGCGTTAGTTGGACTGTTCTCCATGGATGGCTTCTCCATTCCACTCCTCTAATGTCTGCTCTCCTACAGGATTGATTGAGCTGTCAGTTCAATAACTGGGCTAGAGCTGACCCAGTTTGCTCAAAGAAACATTGAAAATCTTCCTTGTAAAGTCTTTTTAGGCTTTCTGGATCTGATTGGCCGATTCCAAAGTTTTATGTTCAAGAAGTGAGCCAGAAGTTTTGTGAACCACTTAGTGGTTTTCCTATAACCTTCTGCTGCTGGGATTACCTATGTAGCCTTCTAATCTGGTGTATGTGGACACTATCTTTTTGATGGTTACAGAAAGTAAAGCAAGGCAGTCTCAGCAGCAGGTTATGCCTACTGCTCAGTCTCCTGGGTTCTTGCTTTTCTATGACTTGCTTTTCTTCTTTGGAGCACTAATCCTCCCATGTCACACATTTTCTTTTCAACTTTTCTCCTCTGCTAATTTCTGGATTTGTTCTGCTGCCCTTCCTAATCACCAGGAGCCTCGGTGACCTCAGGAGACACCCTTGGCAAGAGGCTTTTTTGGATTTGAATAATATTGATTATTCCTCCTGCAGTGCTGAAGATCAGCAATTGCCTTTCAGACCATCCCTGAACAAGACTGAACTGCTTAACCACTTGTCTACCAAAACCTGCTCACTGCAGTCCAGCCTGAATGGGACGTGACCTCTCAGTTTAATATTGTGCTCAGAAACAGCCGTCCCCACATTTTTCCAAGTTCTGTAAAGAACTTTCTGCAACTGCCAAAGTATTGTACAGGAGATAAGGAGATAAGGCAAGCTGAGTTACAGTTTAATGTCTAGAAATGTTTTTTGTGCATTGGGCTCCAAGTCAAAAATTATATAGTAGAAGTTCTAGTCTTGGGTTAAAAAATATCTACTGAAGAGAATTTCTGTGAAGAGCTTTAGCCGTAGCCCAAAGATGGGATTTCTTGTTTTGCTTTTCAAGAAGTGAAGGGGCAAAACTTGGTGCCTACAGGAGGGTGGTGCTCAGTTGGAGGTTTATGTAGCAGGGGCAGTGGGAGAGGTTTGAGTAACTGAGATGCAGTAACTTATCCCAGTGTTATTCTGCACACTGAGTAGGAGTCACGATTCACTGTCTGTCACTGTTGCTGTACAGGCGACAGCAGTGCTGGCTCTCTGCTTCTGTGGGAGGGTGCAGAGGAGGCTGTGGGGAGGTGATGGTCGCCGAGGTCCGAGGGGATTGCGTGACTGCAGGACAAGCTTTGAATATGTCCGTGTATGTTAGTACGTGCAGTGTAAAAAAAGGCTATGAGATTCCTTTTACTTCATTTTATCTAGAACACAGCCAGAAGTGAGAACTTGCCAGACATTTCAGAGATTGTACCTAGCTTCCAGGGGAGCAGCAGCATGTGACTCCTGAAAATGCACAAAGTGCTCACTCTTTCTGGTAACCTGTGCCAAGCAGAATGCAAAGTAATCCACTCTGGCACCAGTGCAAGAAAACGCAAAGAAACCATCTGTTAAACCCAGAATCTTCTACTCTGGTGTTAAAGTTTCAGTATGTGAGAAAATAGGAACCCAGCAGGACTTCATAGCTTATGTTGTGCTGCTCCTCACCTTTAGGCATGTCTTGCTGCTTGGGATGTCGTTGGCACCTGAGATTCTGAACAACATGTCCCAGTGTGGGACTTGCTTTCCTTCTCCTTTGGTGGTTCTCTTAAACTAAGCTGGGCAGAGCAGCAAAAGATAACCCGTAGAGTTAGCCTCCTGCAGTGGTAGAAAGGCAAGCTCTTTAGTCGGTCTTCAATTTCCTCAATTCTGAGAAGACTAGCAAAAAGGTAGGGTATTCTCAAGCTACATTTCCTTCCTGCTTGGGAAAGAGTTCCTCTCTGACATGGTGGCTGTTACCGATGCTGTGATGCCCTCTCCTCTTGTCAGTGTGAGGGGAGAGCAGGAGAGCCGAGGAGGGGGAGCCTCCTCACCGCAGCGGATTTCCTTTCTCAGATTGCCATCGCCGCTGTGACAGGACATGCAAGTTAATTCTGCACTGGGGGAGGATCGCTGGGGGAGGGAGGCGTGGAGAGAGAAAATAGGGCCTCGTGATGAACTTTTTGCTCTTTCTTTACAGCCTTTGATGGTTGGGTCCATGTTTGCCCTTTGCAGTGGGATAGAGTGGGTGTTTCTGTCGTCTAGAGGGGTTTATGTTTTCCCTCAGTATCCTTTGGCCCCATTAGCAGCAGCAGCAAGTGCTGAATACTTACTCTAGCTGTGCATGACGACACCCCAGATCACTTTCTTCCCTGGCCAGAGACATGAGGAGGAACTCTCTTAAATATGTAAATGTTTATTTAGTTTGATTATGTGATTATTTTAGGGTCTATGGAGAGCCTGTATATCAGTGAAAATACCAGGCAGCAGGTAACATAATGTCTTTCCTCATGAGGAAATGTATACCTCTATATAGTTTGTCACCTTCCACCAGCTTTGGCAGGGAGTCATTTGTCTCAGTTTTGTGTAGACCTGACAGCAGGGTTTGTGGGAGCGTAGTCCTGGTAGAGGAACAGGACTGGACTGCTCCTGCAGGATTTAATTTGGGAAAGCAGGATGTGCTAGTCTTGTTTGGTCCTGTGGATTCACCTTGGTTTGTCAAAAGAGCAGGCAGGCTTCTGCGCCATTCTGTTCTGTCGCTCCCCACGACTAGGTCACGCGCAACTGTTTCCTTGATTTCTTTCAGGAAATTTCCGCATTTCCTTTCAAATACAAGCACCTGCTCTCCTGTAATTAGACTATCCTGTGTATTTTTGTTTACTTTTTACAGCAAGGTGAAACATTGAACTTGGCAATGTTGATTTTTGCTGCTTCCCTTACCTCTCCAGGGCACTTAAGATATTTTGAGGGTCTTTAATCTCTGAGCTTTTTGGGGAGAGAACAGCATCCACTGATACAACAGCTGTCAGGGTTTAGCTTCTTGAAGACTTGGCTTTCCAACCCAGAGCTTGTGACTTTTTTTCATTATGACTGGCTCAGCATTGATGCACAGCAAAGGTAAACACTGGGGTTGGGGGAAGAAGGGGAGAATTTAAAAAGCTTTGTTTTAGAAGCCTTTTGATATAAATGTATGTGGTGAAGATACAGGGTAGAAAATAGCCCCAGGAGAGAGAGATGATGACTAAAAACCTGAAGGTCTATGTGCAGTGGAGTTTAAGAAACTGAAATAAACCCCACATGTTTTGGGGTCAGTGCAGCCTTAACTGAGTATCTGAATAACAGGATGCAATAGATTTGTGTAGAAAATTCCATATACAGCCTCAGGAGTCAGGGAACAGAGAGATCAGGTCAGGTGGGTGCTGGATGTCTAGTTCACAGGGAGGAAAGTGGTTAAATTATCACAAAGGGACTTTTGGACTATGATTTGTGAAATGTGTAGCAGAGCATTGACAGGTCCCTATTGGAAAATTGGTTGCATTCTTTCCCTTTTGTGGCATTTTTATTAAGCTTTCTAGCACTTGAGATAACATCTGATGGTTTGGTGGTATCTGCCTGGTGAGAAGGCTCAGAGCAAACCTGTCATCTCTGATGATTTTCTTCTTATCTTCGTTCACCTCCTTTGGGTGAAAGTTTCATGAGCTTCTTCCTCATGCAGCAAGACAGGCTGCTGTGGAGGTACGTGTGCTCCTGTTGCTTCTAAGCAGCGCATCAAATAAACTGAAACATAGCAAGAGCTTAATGCAGCATCCTGGTGAGTGGAGTTTGTTAGGCAATTGGAGAGTGGGAGCCAAATGCTTAAACAATAGATTTGAGTCTTTTTTTTTTAATGAAAATATTTTAAGAGAAAAGTGAGGATAAATAGAAATGGAGAGATGTGTTGTTAAATTCCTCAGGGATATAGCAGTGGACAGATCTGCCTTCAGTTTGGAGAACAGAACAGGTTGGTATTAAGAATTCATTTCAAGTGAACGATAATCCAAAAACTATTTCTGAAGAAGAGCTTTTAAAAAAAACCACAAATCCAGTTCAGCCAGATTCTGAAACACAGTTGATGATAGCATGGACTGGAAACACTGAATAAAACAAAAAAATACAAAACTATTTTTAACCATTTAGATAAATGATATTTCTTTTTGCTAAATCCAACATTTGCAGTTGTTTGTTTTTGGTTTTTTTTTCTCTGAGTGAACGAATCCAGATTTTTTTCACTTGGACATAGTTTTATTTTTAAACACAGCTTCCAGAAATGCATGCGTGTGGGATTGCAGTTGGGACAAATGGAGAGCTGTGGCACTCTGCCAGGCACTCGCCCTGTCCCTGCAATATAGATGGATTGCCAGTGTTCTGGAGAAAAACAACCCCAAAACTTTAAACAAATTGTGCTTAATGGAAATAAACTTTTTTTTGCCCTCCTGTGTAATGATTTGGATAATGCCCCGGCTGTGTGTTTCTGGAAGACAGGGAAAGGGGAGAGGAGGGCAGAGATGGAGCTCTGTATGCCTGTAACTTGCTCTCTAGTGGATGCTATGGGGGAGAATATGACGTTTCTAAGCTTGGAGTGTTTTTTTAAATCCCAGCCAGTGTTTCTGTTAGAAGGTGAGCAGACTAGCCACAGCCGGCTATGATAAGAGCATTTATCTAGCTTTTTTTTTCTTCCATGTATGGGTTTGTAAGACCTGGAAAGGCCTATGTCTTGTATCTGGCATTTTCTGTGTACAGCTTTGACACTGTCTTCCATGTCATTCACCTCAGTTTTGCTGGGTTTTGCTGGTGACAGTGCCATGAAACCAATACCTGGTTGGTTGGTTTTTTTAACATAACAAAGGGCGAGCAGAGTAGGCTATAGCCTACTTCACAGAATAAAAAGCATCATAGCCATATCTCTCTGGTTTTTTTCAAGCTGGGTCTGATAAATTTTTTCTCTTACTTCTGTTGCTATGGTGTTAGTTCTGTGCAAAAACAAACCTTTGGGTGATTATGTCAAATGCAAAGATCATTTGGAGAGAGAGATGCTGAAAGAGAAGGGAAGTAGTAGGAGGGCTCAAATTCCAGCTGATGACAATGAATCAGTGTTTGTCTCAGCAGAGGACCATCAGAAATTTTGCACTCTACTTTCACTGACTTCTGCTTGGGTCTGATACTCTACTTGAAAAGGCTTCTTTCCCCTGCCTCAAATCTTTTTTTTTTTCCCTTCTACTTTTACTTTTTTTTTTTTCTTCTTAGTATATAAAAGGAAGGTGGATCTCTTCCAAATTCCACACAGCCCAGGAATATTTGCTTTCTGCAGCATGGCTCAGAACACAGAGAACTTATTCTTGCAAATGGTTTGATCCTCCTATCCACAAAATACTGGGTCAAATTTTGAAGGTTTGTATGGTTGAAATGTACCTGCTGTCCTTGTTAAGCCAATTGAAGTGGTCATTGAGCTTCCTACCAGAGGAGCTGCCTTAGCATGCTGTCATTTCTAGCAGCGCTTCCCTGGTGAAGGGGAAGCAGAGCACTGTTACAGGGGGCCCTTGTTAACACTTTCCAATGTGCAAAGTAGGTGCACTTTGTTTCATTCTCAAAATACGCCAGTCGCTTTTAGCTGGCACAATGGTTGTGAAGAAGTTATCTTGCCCAGATCTCTTATGCTTCTGGAAAACTCTCTGCTGAAAATGCCTGGATGTGCCTTGAAGGCTTATTTCTATTCTTGGGTCAAAGAAAGTGAGGACTGTTTTCTTGTTTTCTGAATGTTTCTGTGCAGATTGAGCTGCAAGTGCAGGAAGAACGTAGAGGGGTAACCAATCTCAAATACTTACTTGCTTCTCACTGTTTTTTGAGACTGGAAGTCCTGAAAATGGATTAATTCACATTTTTGTACCTTGGCAACTGGGAACTTTCTGACCTAGTTAAATGGACCCTTTGTTTTGCTGTTTCCTTCCAGATGTGATAGGCAGATGAAAAAACCCCAGGAAAAGCAGTGTGGCCATCTGAGGTTTCTTTTAAGGATATTAACTGATTTTTTTGGAACTTGGTTGCAGAAGTAGATCATCTCCTTGCATGTCCTTAGCCAAGCTGCAGTTCACATCGTTTTGCCTTAATTTTGCAAACACTTGCGCTTAGCCTTCATGCTGCATTGCTTATAGGGGTAAAAATGTAAGTGCCAGGACAGCCAGACGTTCTGTGGACTGCCTCACCCAGCCACAGCTTACCGATCACTGAGCATCCACATCAAGTTGTCATGTTTGTCTTTACCATTGTGTAATCTTCAAATGTAGAGAGTCTGCTGCCCACTCTGTTAGTCTCCTAGAAGGTAGATGCACAATATGTCTTCCAGTTGTATTAGAATCTATGTTACATACTTACTTCAAAGGTAGTACTAGAGCCTTCATTTGTGACTCTTAGTAGGAGCATATAATAATAGGCAAGCAAAGGTGGTCTCTGTTGGGAAGAATTGGTGTCTTTAGGTTTGCTTTTGTGCCATAGGTAATTTCAGTTATTCTGCTCAAGTAAGCCTGACCCAGATAAGAGTGCCTACACAAGAAAAGCCATTCGGCCGCATGGATTGTTTAGATTAGCAACTAGCAAATTATTATAAGGCTGCTAGATCTCTGCTGGTTTAGTTTTGTTGGTGCTTGAGCTCCAGCCATCCTGTCTTGTTAACTTCCTTAAGGCACTCCTTAATTCAAAGCAGGGCTATTTTTGTAGGGTGGGCAATTTTATTAGGATAAAACTCAACCTAATGAGGCAGTGAAGACCAGGCTTCTGTTGAAACAGAGAATCGGCAGCCTTTTCTGCCCAGCCCTCCTTTCCCTCCTGTGCCCCCCACCCCCTTCTCTGCCAGAGCTGAATAAAAGGGATAGCAGCAATGGAAAGGAGCATGCATGTAACTGTAAAATCAGATGCTAACTTTAGTTTAGTAAGCACACATCTGTCTTTCATTTCAAAGATGTTCCTGGTTTGAAGTTTACAAGGTTAAGTTATCACTGATGCAGTAGATCTCACAATTGGTTAAAGAGCAGTGCTTGTTAAAGTGGCAGCTTTTGTACTGTGGGCAGCTCAGTGTGTTGCCTAGAACATGAACCAGTTCTGGTACTTATACTGTACAAATGTTGAAATCTGGTAAGTAGCTTCACGGGATCATTAAGTTTGGTAGGGACCTTAGGGGTCCATAATACATCATCTTGAAAGCAGATTCAGCATTAAACTCAGACCAAGGTGCTTAGGGCTTTGTCCAGTCAGGTCTTGCAAACCTTGAAGGATGGAGATCCTGCAGCCTCTGTGGGACTCTGTGGTGCAACCAGACTGTCCTCATGGTGGAATTTCTTTCCTGATTTAGTTGGAATCTCCGCAGTTTTGATTTATGTCCTGATAAATCTAAACCCTCACAATGACACCGGCTAGTTCTCTTAGTACTCTTGCATGCATCCCATCAGGTCCTGTAGCCTTCTTTGCATTAAGATTTCCTCAAGAGATCCCTAGCTCAGTCCTTTTCCAGTACAGGTGGTTCCTCTGCTCCTTGAACCCTGCCTTGGTACTGGGGACCAAGCCCTGTGACACATCACCACCACCTTTGTGCCTTCCTATGCTGTCTGGAGCAGAGTTTCTGCAGACCCCACCCCAAATCTTTGTCCCCTGTCCAGCTAACTGCCAAGGTCTACTAGTGGGAGTGCTCTGGGACCTCCTTACCAGCTAAAATAGCTGTCCCTGCAGCAGATGAATTTGCAAAGATCCTGAGTCACTTGCTTTTGTTACCTGTGTTACTGTCCTGAGTGCCATTCTGTGCAATCCCAAAGGGTGAAGGGTGCAGCAGGCATTCCTTTTATTAGTGATGATAATCTTTGTTGCTCATTCCTTTTGCATGTATGTGTAAGTACCAGGAAAGAGAGCTGAAGAGGGAAATGTTAGCTGAGGGTGGAGAGGTACAGGAAGGTGTTTGGATGAAAGGTGCTTGTCAATGACTTCACTGCTTTTTCATGGAATTAGATCTACATTGCTGAGAAATAAATGTCTGAGTAAAGTTTTTTGACTTTCAGTGAAATGTGAATTTTCAGGGATTTGGGCAATGTACCAAAATACAGGCAGCGTGTAAAGTAAATTATTTCTGTGTGGCAGCAGTACCTTGGATGGTGGTAGGGACAAGAACCTCAGATCCTCCATATATTAATAAAAGGTTTCTCTCTGGTTTCTTCAGCTTGACCTCACCAAACCCATTGAAGATCAGGGCCCTTTGGATGTGATCATACATAAACTGACAGACGTCATCCTTGAAGCAGACCAGAATGACAGCCAGTCATTGGAGTTGGTTCACAGGTTCCAGGTAAGTGATTCTTTCACAGTCCTTCTGCATTTCAAACAGGAGGATGATCTTGGTGCAGCAAATTCAATCTGTTTCCTGTGAAGTTGCTAGGGTTTGATGAAAAGAGCTCCCTGGCACGCTGCTGCCCTGCTACTGATAGCCCAGCAAAAATAGTTTTGTTAGTCTAAAATGGGCTTGAACCATTGGGTAGGTTTTATGTTGTATTGGTAAGGTTAGTAAGAACTGGTTTCCCACCAAATGTTGTCCTGATGTCATTCCAAGAGCATTAGTGCTATTCACAACAAGGAACAGGTGTTTGCAGAGTCCTTTACATGCATCTTTCTGCAACAGAAGCCACTAAATTAATTTGGCCCAGTTCTGTCTAGTCTTCCCAGTTCCTGGCATGCTAATTTCTGTAACATCAAGGTTACTGTGAGTAATCCTGTCCTTTAGTGCTGAGAATCCTGGTCTATTAATTTTTCTTCCTCAAGTTTACACTGAAGGTCAGAAATATGCAGGGCATAGTGGCACAGAGAACTGTTTCCCCAAAGAATTCCTGTCAGTAGTCCGAATGCTGATGAAAATGATAAATCAACACCTCTATCATTTTAATACGAGTTGCTTCTGGTGGCTATCTTTGATCAAAGGTATATTCTATTCTTCTCTTTCAAAGAAAAGCAAAATTAAAAAAGATATTTTCAGAATTTTATGGAATATGCTTATATCAGGTGGAAAAAGGGCTCAGACAAATTCTGCAATTTTGACAACTTTGCTTTCTTGGGAAATGATGTTCTCTTTGTTCTGCTTAATGTTCTACAGCTAGTAATGCAAAAAATATTTTACTTAATGGAGTCAATATTCTCTTTGCTCTAGTTACAAAGCTTTTCTGCCTCCTCCCATCTGTGTATTACTCAAAACACACACAGGAGACAAAAAGGTTTGACTTGCGGGTCTGACCCTCTGGCACCAGTTCTCCGAGTAGCAGATAACTATTCATCACTAAGTAGTGCAGGCATCCACTTCTCACAGCACTGGAAACTTGTAAATGTCCAAAGAAAAGCATATGGAGAGATGGACTTCAGGGGCTTTCTGCTTGCAGTCTTTCCCTGTTTCAGATGTTAACTAGTTTGCCTTCACAATATACCCATCCTATCGATGGGAAAAACTGATGACCAAAGAAGCAAAAGAGCACATGTGTTAAGTTGCTTGCAGCTGATTAAGACTCATGAGATTCCTCTGTCCCAATTCTTACGTTGTTGCCTGCATTCCTGAAGGCCAAGCTTTGAGGCACAAAGAGAGCAGCTCTGTGTAATACTGTGGCACCTCCCTTGTCCCCTGGAGAGCATGCTGGTAGGGAACTTGTGTAAGCAGTTGTAGAACAACAGGTGGTGTGTAGCAGTAAGTACAATTAATATCTAAAACACCTTTCTTTTATTCCTGAGCAAGAACTCTTCAATGGATATGTAACATTTTTAATAAGAACTCCAGCTTGTCAACTTAGCGTATTTAATAGCTTAAGGTCACAAGCTCATACTTTCTCAAGTACCGAAGTGAGGTCTGCAGAAAACAGTAGTAGGTACGGAGGATGCATTTTCCTAAAGCTGCATTTAACCACCAAGGTGAAGTTTGGTATGAAACAGGGTAGAGCACTTTGCAGCTAGAGCCTTTGCTTTGGCGGAAGACTTAGTGGGCTGTTCTCGTGTCTGTGTGACAGCTGCTGCACTGTGAGAAGGCTGTAGAGGTAAAATGACCTGCTAAAGCTAAATTCCTTACCCTGATAGACTCCTTAAAGTAATCATAGTATGATAACTTGACATTATTCTGTGTAACTTTATTACCATTTAAATAACTTAATCCATTATTTTTGTACAGGTTAAATATTGAAACTTTGTTTTTAAAGTTATTTAAATTAGTAAATCTCAGTGAAAATACGGTTTTTATCTAATGAGTTTGTAGGATAGATTCTGAGAGTGGTGAGAGAGCAGCAGTATATATGGATATATGATCCATATATAATTATGGATAAATATCCATTTATTCTTTTGTTGAGGGACTAGTTTTTTGTACCTTTTTTTGATAGCACTTAGAAAAATAATAATATCACCTGAATAGAAATGCAGTGGCCTAAAAGCGACAACAGAAACATCACCTTATGAAAAAAAGAAAACCCAATCAAAACTGCAATTACAAACCAAAAATCCAACTCCCTCCATCCAATGTCTCTCCTAAAATTCTCAAATCCTACAGAGCTATGCAAGTTAAAAGTATCACTGATCTTACAAGTTTTATTTTCTTTCAAATGATAATATCAAATACAGCAATATTTTTTAACCACAGACTATCTGAAGTGAAATTACTGTTTTAAACTTTTAGTAATGGTATATAGTTAGTTTGCATATAACAGTTAATACAGCATAAAAATAAGAACTGTGTGTGGGGATATTGTTCCCATTTTCTAAGCTTTTGTCAGGAAGAAGGTGTATTATATAGTACAGTTTGGATTTTTTTCAGAAATTAAGATATAATCCAGTTTCAGCATAGAATTGTCTACTGCAGAGATCTCAAATTTCCACATTTTTTTCAAAGTGTACACGATGGTAGGGGTGGGAACAGGAGACTGTAGGCAAAAGCTTTGCAAAATTTGAAGAAATTGTACATTTCTGTCAGGCTTATTGAATCTTGCATAATGGCATTGATTTTACCACCTGGACTTTTTGGTAATGCTATTTATGCTTTCTCTAAAACTTCAGTTCTACCAGTTTCTCACCTGGTGCTATTTTTTCACCCTACAGGCTAAGTCCAACCTGTATGCTTAGGGCTGTTTTCACGCTCCTCAAGAGCTGACTGCAGTTAGAGGAGTGCTCTCCTGCAGCATGTTAGGCTGTAAGCCTGAATTTGATGTGGAACCTGAAGGGCTCTTTGGTTTAAGTGTAAATTTCAATGGCTGTTTGTTCTCAAACTTCTTGAGCCCTCAGCTGTAAGGGCTTTGAGATATGGGGGGAGCTGTGCAGGTGGGAAGGAGTCTGACTGTTGTGAAGGCGTCAGCCAAACTAATGACAAAACCAGGTATGTTCCCAGGAGGCTTATGTCCTCTGTATGGCAGTCTACGCTCCCGGTGGAAGTTTTCAGACATACACACATCAGAAAAGGCTGCAGACCCCTGATGTACAGGGATACTCTTATTGGGACAATACTATAACCTTCACTAGTGCTGGCAAATCTTACTTGAGCTGCCTCATCTCAGAGCAGCTGAGAAATAGTTGTATTCAAATCCTGTGTACTGTGGTACGTGGTGCTGGGACCCCTCCAGTTCTATGCCTGTTGGCAGGTGCCACCTATTAGTGGATGTGCTTCCTTGTCATTCCTGTATGGCTCACTTGTCAGGTTGTGCCCCTGATGAAAGTTTAGAGGCAGTGCAACGTGCTCCTGTTTTACTGCAATTGCTGTTTTCCAAAATGTGATTGTCAGTGTCCTACAGTGATTTTACTGAAACATTCCCATGTCTTACAGGCTGGTTAACTCCCCCGTGTTAAAACTGTGGAGCAACTTGTTGCAAACAGTTTTAAATCATAGCCTTAATAGAAGCTAAATAACCAAACTCACTTTGCCCTAAAAATCCCACTTTATCTATTTGAGTATAGCCTTGTGTGCAAGTTCAACAATTCAGCCTTGCTTCTCCTCTCCATCCCATTAGAAATAGTAAATCAAGAGTGTCACCATATTCAAGGTGATCCCCTGTTCAAGGAAGCTGTGTAATAGCATCCCTGTGCTGTGTTGTTTCTTAGGACTGTGCTGCAGCTCTTGCTATCTTTGTTAATCTTGGAAATCACAGAGCTTTCTTTTTAGTGGCCACTGAAGGGAACCAGTAAGAAATCTTCCCTTAAGATTTGGGGCAAACAAATCTTACTGCTCTCTGTTTTCTGACCCAGTTCTTCTCTCCCATACTGCCCAATCCATCTGTGTTAACATCACCTCCCCTGCCTCCTGTGCCTGAGTATTTTGTTGGCAGCGTGGCCTTAATCTCACACAGCATGTACAGTAATGGCTGAGCTGTTGGGTCATTGATTTGGACTGTGGATATGCTTCTTGTGATATGCTAACTAATGAGGATAGGTGAGAACAGTCGTTGATCCCAGGGAGTCATGGAGAGTACTGACAGAGGTATTTGATACAGCATGTCAAATTCTTCCTGTAGGATTTGCATAGTGATAAATTTATTTAAATACCTGCACAGCACAAGAGCATTCAGTTATATCAGATATTTTTGCAGACCTCTCTGCTGCCTTCTAAGAATAACAGAGAACAAAAGGGGAAACAAGTTGGGCTGGAACAGGTTTGGGTTACAGTAGAGTGAAACAGAAATAACTGTAATCCAGAGACTAGATAATAGGGTTGAAATTCAGTCTTCTGTCTGTTACCATTGCTGCTATTGCTGTAGAACATGTAAATCTTTTTGTGCCTCAGCTTACCACCACCCTTTCATAACTTGGTCTCTATTTCTTAATAATGGACTTCATAATTTTCCTGTAAATATCAGTATTCAGGCAAAAATAATACTGTGGGTTTTGTGAAGCTAATTTGCAGTAGGCTGATGGGAAGTTTAAACATTTTTTTATTTTGATAATACTGGAAATTTGGATTTTATGTCAAGTGTTGTAGAAAGCAAAGGTATTGTTCAAACACATGGGGCATATGCTGCATGTAACTCAGCACCCTTTAATTGTTGGTAGGTCTGTTAATCAATAAGCAAGTGTATCAACAGAAAACCTCTCTTTACAGTAATGCATGCTCCATATATATTTTTCCAGAGCTCAAGTAGCAGAGACAGATGGAGGCGAGGATAAGTTTCTGAGCAAGTTAGATGGAGAAGAAATAATTCCCTGTCTCCTGACTTGGTTGGTAAATACAGTTGAACTTGTTCAACTCGCAGTGTAAACTGTATAAGAAGGAAATAAATTGGGTGAAAAGCACCCTATGGATACAGAGCATTGTCTTATACCAGTGTCATCTTTGCAGAGGATGGTGGTGAATTCTGCTCATGCTTTGAGGACTCCTACATTTTCATCTTCATTTCATGTCCCTGGTGGTGGTGGTTTTAGTCTTTTTTGAACACTCTGCCTAGTTCCAGTATAGCATTGCTGTGTTCAGAATGGCAAGCTTCAGCCAGGCATACTCTAGAAAGGCTGTTGCAGGTCTGTGCTAAGAAACTTGCTTAATTCTTCTTGCAAAATGCTTGCATCCAGCTGGCTGGTGCCTTCAAGGCCTTCATTTTTAGGAATATTAAATTTAACCACAAATGAAAATAACAAAAAAGCCAAGAATGTTAGAGGAGAACTTGATGTTCTGTCTTCTCTCTCTGTCACTAGTTTAAACACTGTATTATCTAATATATCTATTCTTTCTGAGGATGCCATCTTCCTGCAAAGAAGTGCAATGTAATGCCTAAAGAATTAGAAGGGGATCCTGGAATATGGGTTCAGACAGACGCTTCTCCACAGTTTCATTATGTGATCTAGACCATCCCATTTGTGTACCTAAGTTTTTGTTTTGTAAGCTGTAAATTAAAGGAAATGGTATTAACTCAATTTTGAGATTAATATGAGAAGCCCTTTAGGTCAACTCAGAATGGCTGTCATAAGGACTTGAGGTTTTGTTTGTTTCTGTTTGGAGCTCTGGTATGAGTTTGTAGTAGCTGTGATGATATCTGATTTACAGATCATGTTACAATACAATACACTGATGTCTTGATGATCTGTCTTTACAGATAGAGCATTCTTTAGCATAGCCCAGTGGATGATTTGTCCACAATCATGTAGTGGAACTAGAATGTAGGTTTCCATTACAGGACTACACATACTTCTGACTGTGGGTATGGAATTATAACCTTTCAGTATCTTCAAAACTCATTAATTGGAAAAAGATCCTCTGCTGGTGCCTTCCAAACAGGGAGAGGATCTTTTTCTAGTGAATGAGATACAGGGCAGGGAGCCCTGTGAGCAGCTTCTGAATGATATCCTCTCCCCAATAAACCAAGGCCTTGGGCTTCTTATTCTGCACATGAAACTGAGTTGTGCCACATTGCTGTCATGCAGGAAACTTTCATTGTAGTAAAACATGTACCCAGAAACCAACAGAGCAGAGGAGAGGTCTATCAGCATTGAATTACATGCTAAAGTGTGTTTAAAGAGTATACTCTCATGTAATTTTGTATACAGGGTAGAAGCTGGCAGGAAATTACTGCCTGTCTCCATCTGTCCTGTATTATTTTTAAGATACTGAGAACTATTAGAAATGAAGAGAAGTATATTCCCTAGAAAAAAATAAATTGTAAGAATCCATTTGTATGAAGTGTATGGGGGGGGGGGTGTTTTGGGTTTTTTTAAACTAAAATCAATGAGCAACTTAGAAAATGTAAAGTGACCACCATGCAAGAGAGGTACTTATGTGTGTGTGATGTTGCATAAGCACTGTGGTATTTCTGGTACCTGCACACAAGTGGAAATAGTGTGGTTCTCTTATTGTTCATTAAATTGACCAGAAAGTTCTGATGATCTTAACCAGACCAAAAAGTGCAAAATTCATGATGCTAATTTTCCTGCTATTGAATATAAATGTAACAGCAAGATGATACCTGGCACCAGTCTTACTGTTGGTTCCCTAAAGCAGACTTCTGGGAAGCAGAGAGCAAAGGATCCTTGACCACAGGAGGAGGAACGATCTGCCAGGCTACATTTATAACCTTTGTAAGAATAACTTTTTTTCAGAGCTGTATTGTAGAAGCCTTGACCATCTCATCTGCAAGAGCCGAGAAGGAAACTGGCTTCACATTTACTTGAGTCTGTGTGCCTGCTCTCCTCTGGAGTCTGTGATGAACTGTTGTATGGTCTGGTGGAGAGTGCTAATAGACTAGGAAGCCTCTTGGCATGCCCTTTTTGTCTTTCTGTTTAATGACTGTTCTCAATTGCCTCGTAAAAAATAATTGTTACAGGAGACTCTGAAAATGGCAAGGAGGAGTTGCCTTTTGCCAGAGGGCTTTTTAGCTGTAGAAGACCTTTAGGGCTGAGCTTTCTGAGGTCTTCATGCTAGTTGGATGTGGTCTGGATGGTAGTTTCTCAGGAGAGTATTGGTGGGTGCAAGCTCTTCTCCACTACACTGAAGGTCAGTGATGAGTGCCTAGTGATCTCATCCAAAGCTGAAATGAAGGCTGCCTGCAGCACCTAGTGTAATGCATGAAGTGCAAAGTAGAGAAATCTTTCAATTTGCTTCGTAGGACACTTAGATCCTTATTTTGGGGATGATGACTTTGTGTAGAGATGATGATTAATCTCTCTTCCTACCCACTGTAACACTGGACTGAACTGATTGAACATAGTTTATTGTTGTCTAGTAAAAAATTGTTACAGTCCTTGGTGGTTCCTTCTTGACTAGCGGAACATGGAGAGAAGTCAGGTGGGAAGAGGCATAGTCCCCAAGGGTCCCTTTCACTTGCTGGTGCTCCAGTTCCTGTCTTGGTAAGAAAAAGAATGAAACTACCCCAGTTCCTGCCTTCTAGACAAAGTTTATGACTTTGAAAAGTGAGTATGTTTTGGCTTGTGTAAGACATTGGGGAATCGTTGTTATGCTCTAATTAGAGCAAAATACTCTCTGAGCAGCTGCCTGTCATAGCTGTAAAGGGCCTGAGTAGCTTCATTCATTGCAGCTTCATACTAATCTGTTCCATTCAAAATGATGGCTCAAGTGATTGAAAATCAATAGGGTTATTAATTTGCCTTTCAGAGGTTTTTCTTAACAGGTTCTCTTTGCATTAGCCTTCTTAAAAAGATAGAGCAGAAGCAGGTTTTATGCCTAGGCTTCTGCTATCAGGTTCGTGAAAATTTAAAGTGTTTCCTCCCCCGCCCCAACTGTTGACTGTCTCTGAAGTTGTCCAGGAAGGGCTCTTCTATTCTTGATTCATAAGCTTCCTTAGAAGGGTTTGGGACTGGAAGGAAGGAAAATTAGGGCAGTATTTTGGAAGGGAAGGAGTTAGAGGATTGGTCTTGCTTGGAAGGGGAGAAGTGCGTTTTTCTTGCTGCACTGATTGATTTCTTCAGAAGTCTTAGCTGCAAGAAAGTGATGTGAGTACGTACTCATGGACATTATGCCAGTGGATTTTTAATGCTGCCTTTTTTTTTTTTTTGAAAGATACTAGCCCTGGGTTTCAGCCTTGTACTCTGAAAATAGTTACACTTTTCAAATTTCTTTTCATGTGCTCTGCTGAGAAAAGGCAAGTGAAAAATCCAAGGAAACTATCAAAGCTTGGTAATTTTTTTCTTACTGGGGAGATAGGGTGAGACACAAAGTTGAAATGGTCTATGTACCTCAATTCACAGGCCAATACCTGTGTTTTTCCCATTTGAAAAATAATTCTGTCTTAGAAGAGCCTCATAAGTGGGCAAAATTAACTAAAAATTTGTCATTCAAGTGCTAACTGGTAGGATCGCTTCCTGTGGGTAGGCATTTGCAAGATGAAGCAGTGGTGGACTTTTGAAGGCAAAACAGGGAAGCTGAGTGCTTGGAAAGTTGCTTTGAGATGTACAGTGAATAGAAATGTAACAGAGAAGATCTGTCCCCACTTCCTCTTGCTGCCCCCCCTCATCCCTCCCAGCCACTGCAGGAATCTCTTTTAGATTTAGAGACAAGATGAGTGTTTGTTCAAGATCCAACTTGCCTACACCTTTCCTTTTGGAAGGAGGTGTCCGTGAAAAGAGACCTTTACAGCCCAAGACAACAGAAAGGAACTTTTAAGTCTGAATCAAATGCAGACTCTTTAGACAAGCTTGTGTCTGTCTTTACATCTGTTTTCCCATGGAAGATGTCAGTCTGTTTTTAGAAGTGGTCAACTTCATGTTTCTGTACATGGGAAAGCACAAACCCAAATGCTGGTATTGTTTTGTTTGCTAACTTTTTTTTTAATATGGAGCTTTTGTTTAATATTAAACAAAAGATTATAGAAGTTTTATTACTTAGTAATAAAATCGAGTCAACGAGTCAGTGAGTCTCTTTTATCATCTAATGACCTAATATTTGCAATAGATACGGTATCAACTTTCTGTTAAAATATAAAAAATAAAAATCATTAGCTACCTTTTTGGGTAAAATGGCAAACAACTCTATGCTCATCTATGCACAGGCTTCTCAAGAAAAGTTTGTTTGTTTGGGGTTTTTTTTTTAGATCTCTGGGTTATATCCAGAGGTATTTAATAGGGAACATGAACTACTTGGTTTCTCTTTGATTTCAAGTTTCATTGCTGGCCTTCTGCCAGTAACAGGGCTGGTGTACAGAGCATGACTGAATGCCAAGCCTGGAATACAAACAAAGGAGGATCTGCTAAAAGTCCTTGTTTCTTCTTGTTTTGCTTTTATTATGACAAAGATTAGAAAGAGGAAAACATAGATGTTGTCTGGGTCAAGCTGAACTGCAGCCCAAGGACAGAACCCTTTCAAAATATTGTTGGGAAGCCTAAATGTCCTCTAGATTGTTGCCTGGGTTGTTGGAGTCTGCTGTTGAATACCAGTCTTTGGTAAATCCACCAAAGGAGAGTGCAGAGTTGTTTTGTTGAAATGACCAGAGATTTGAACATTCAAAGTTGAGAGGTTGTGCTGTACTGAAAGCTATCTCTTGGCTTCAGTGTTTCTCTTTTCCTTCTGCCACTGCTCCATTTTCAAGTTCATGTCGATAGTAGTTCATCTGCTATCAAAATGCTTAGACAAAATCTTCATGTTCACCCAGATCTGTATTTCTGGTAGTGGAGCCGTTCTGTGCCGTGGGAAGAGTGCTGCTACTTAGGCTACATCAGGAGTTTTTCAATCTGTTAGGTGAACTTCACAGTTCAATATTCAGTAAAACGTGATGCCTGAGTGTGCAGCAGTTCTTCGTAAAGAATCAAAGTCTATGAAAGGTTTCACATTGGCTACCATAATTGTTCCTGTGAAGCTAACAGTATTGATTTTTCTTATTGTAATTTCCTATTGCGGGGAATTGGTGTTAAGGTTTGGATTTTTAAATTTGTTTATTTTAAGTTGTGTTCTGTGCATAGATATTGGAACTCTTTCTTTTGCATGTGCTGGTGACATACTGGTGGGAGACAGGCAAGGTGTTGGTAGGGTACATGCCCAAGGGGAGGCTGGAAGATTTGGTTTGGGGATCCTGGTGCAGCTTAATGATTCTGTTTTTGAATGCAGAATTAATGCTTTGCAATGGAAATCCAAGCAACACACAATACCATGAGAAGAGATGCACAGTTATAAGGACTTAAGTGCATTTCGATGCTTCTGTCCCCTAAAAAGCTTCAGCAGTTAACTGCTACCTGTGTTCAAATAGAGATGCCCTATACAAATACATTGACGTTGTTCTGCATTGACAGACACCTTTGCATCAAAGGGGAGGCTGTTTCTGGGTTCAGTTAAAATGAGAGATCTGTAGCTTGTCCCCAGGTTAGCTCTAGGAGACGCTTACTTCAGGTCCCAGTCCTTTCCTTTACTCAGATGATGCTGATCTTCACTGCCCTGCTGACAGTCTCTGAGTTTTGCTATTCCTGTGCCCTTTTGGCTGTCTGAGTACCTAAGCCCGTAAATGGAGAAGAGCTGGAGAATAGTACCTGAAATAAGTTTGATGCTGAGAAATCTCCTTGTTTTATAAGGAAAGCTTGTGTGTGTGTGTGTGAGAGTGAGTGAGTGCAGTTCTCGACATGAGTAGTTGAAGTCCTCCAGACTTTAAATGGCTTCTGGAAAATAGTCCCGACCTCCTGCATCTTCATCAGTTATTTCATGTTTGCCTTACAGAGCTTTTTGGAGGCTCCTTAAGGCACTGGAAAGTTAGCTAAGATGCTCACTTCTCTTGACACATTGCCTGCTGTAGAATGACCTTGGGATCATGCCTTCATTCTTGTTAAACGTCCTTGTGCTGTGTCAAGCTTACTGCCTGGATGATCTTTTAATACATTGTAATTATAAATAAAGCACTGTGAAGTTCCTTACAGAAAGCATAAAAAAACAAGTCTCCCTCTGGAAATACTTAGAGTAACATAAGCCAAAATAACAAGTGCAACACACCTAACCCAGGGACGTGAGGATAGTTCTCAGTGCCGAGGTGAGCATCAGGAAGATTTGGGAAGGTGCAGAAGGAGCTAGGAGAGGGAAAAATCATTCCCTCCTTGGAGGGGAGTGAAGGGGATGGAGGCCACAGGCAGGATGAATGTATGTGTGAGGGGAAGGATTAGTACATACGGAGCAGGGGCTAGGCCAGGATGGAAGTATGGGGAGCTTGAATTCAGAGACTGGTTGAGGTGGAGGGGTGGTCACCACAGTGTGAAAGGAAGAGCCAGTTCTTGCATCAGAAACACCGCAGGATGTTTACTGTCACATCTCTGCTGAGGTCACGTGTTGGAGCTGTGTCTTGTTCAGTTCGGTTACCGAGTGCACTTACCTGCTGCCCCACCAGGGTATTGGCTGTCTGTAATGTGCTCATCCTCTCGGTGTGCTCATGAAGATGCATGCTGTGGTAGCTCCCTATCTTTTAAGCTGAGGCATAGAGGGGCTAAAAGAGCTTCTTGTTATGCTTTAGATACGTTGCGATCCTAAAGTACAATTTCATGATCAGCAAGTTTAAGCTAATGCCCTAATCATCCTACCTCTACAAGGTGTCTTTTAGCTGCTGCATGAAAGGGTACAGTCTGCATTGACACATGTGGGTGTTTAATACATTAGGTGACAAGTTACTCTCTTAGAGAAAAGATTTTTAATTTTTTTTTTTTATTTGAAAGCTGACTGCTCTGCTTGAGACTCTGGAAGTACTGGGGGCAGGAGGCTCATGAAAACTGTTCTCTGTATGTTCTGGGTATTAATGACTTGAAGTGAACCCAGCTTCTGCTCCAGTGAGCCGGAGAGGCTTTTTATCTAGGCTACACTGCAAGGGTGAGACAACAGCTGGATCTGACAGTCTTGATGACTGACTGTGCAAAAGGCTCTGTCCCTTATTTTTCCCAAGTGGCAGTAAGGTTGAGCATCTCTTTGGGGAATTCACTCTTTATATTCTGCAGGGATTATTAAATGTCAGATGCATGTATTGCCCCTGAAGGGTGCCTCATGCCCTCTGAAGGAAAGCTACTTGTGTCCTGTGGGTGATGCAGGGGGTTCTTTAAACCCCAATGTTGGATCCTCTTAGCCTCAGAAGAATAATCCCCTTTTAGCAAGCCATCAGCTCAGACTATGTAGTCAGCAGAAAGCAACAGTTTGCCAGTGCTAGGAGGAGTTGGATGCGGGAAGTCTGCTTCCCCAGTCAGCGTCTGGAGCAAAATCACTTGCTGGAAACAGATGATGCCATTCTTTTCTCTCCAGCTCATTTAGCAAAGTGCATCTCCTGAGGCCACCTCATCATGCTCCGAAGTATCTTTTGGAGTATGTTTTGTTCTCTAAAGTAACCAACTTAAGGGAAGTAGGACTTCATGGAAGTCCATTACTTGTAGAAGCATTTACCATGCATTTGCATGAATGGATTTAAAGAAATGAGTGGAAATGTAAAGATGGCTTTGGGAATTTGAGTAAAACAAAGGCAGATGCTAACTTTGGAAATGTTTGTCTGATTTTGGATAGGGTAAGATGGATGCTTGTTTGTCCCACTGACTTTATGGGGCCAGGTTGGGGCAATGATAAAGGAACACCACTTCTGTTCTGAGAAACAGAAGGAAGTTTTGTTGGGCTTGGAAGGGCAACACCTGGCAGCTGAGTCTGTGTTCATGGCCAAGATGCAGTAGTGCAGTCATGACCTCAGGGAATGGAGAATTGAGTTCCCAAGATTAAGATGCATGAGAGCATTAACTTTGCACTGTTACTGTAGTCAGGAGAGGAGAGTATGCACTTAGAGAAGTAGCAAGATAGGGCTTTCAAAACTCACTGAAGACACAGTGAAGCAGCAATCTCTTCAGCTCTGCCAAAAAAAAATTCCAGCCCTTATCATCCAGCTCTTAACACTGTCTTCAGCCCAGCTAGAGGACAGCAATAATAGCATTAAAGAACCCAGATGTAGTTCTGAGCTTAGTTCAGACAGTTGTGATGTTCACGTGCAGTGATTCAATGCAAGGCTGACCCCAAGATAGCAGTGTGTCATCTTTCTTCTCCTAATTGCTTTTCTCAGCCCTGCTCACAGCTGTTACTGTGGCATTTTGCCACTGGCTCCCTTCTGAGTTGATGCGGTTGCAGCACAGGTTTTACTGCTGATGGTGAGTCCACAGAAGAAATTTGCCATCCTAAAACAGTTAGCTGTCATGTTTGTGTTTGTTTCAAATGTCAGTGTCTAGACTGTCTGGTGACTTCCTGCATTGCCAATGTGCATTTGCCTCTCCTTGAAGAGAAGCTGGACATTGAGGTTTTTAACGTTGTCTATTGTCTTCCCCTTCTCATTAGTTTTCCATACTCTTCAGCCAATCTAATGCCTTTTTTCTTTTTTTTTCTTTTTTTTCTATGTGTTTGTTTTGCAGGAGTATATTGATGCTCATCCAGAAACCATTATCCTGGACCCCCTTCCAGCTATTCGTACACTTCTGGACCGATCTAAGTCTTATGAGCTAATTCGGCAAATAGAGGCATACATGCAAGGTAGGCCAATACCTGCTCTCCCTGAAGGCTTTTATTGTGACTAGAGAAGGAAGCAGCTGGCTTCTAGAGGCTGGATGTGAGGTTTTTGAAGTAGTGGTTTTGGGCCCTTTGCGTTGTGTCTCTCCCTGGGAGTGCAAACGCTGAAGCATTCCTGTGTCAAGGGATTGCCCTCTGGAATCCTGTGCTCTTCTTTTTCCATGTACACAAAGGAGGTCAGCATCTGGTTAAAAATACAACGTGGATTTAATGGGGAGCATATTTACTACAGTGAGCACTCCCAGAAATCTTCTGGAAAATATTGTCTTTTTGTGCGTGCTGGTGAATTGAAATGACTGTACAAACTTAGCAGCTTGTCATAAGAATCCTGAGGCCTGAATTCGGGGGAGGTTTATGGAAGAAGAAAAATCAGTTTTGGAAAGGACTGAAAGAAATTAAATTGTAAATAGAGCTGAGGTCTTTGAGAAGCACTGGAAGCCTGTTGCACAAATTAATTGCTAGGAGGAACATAAATGCACTTCTGGTGTTGGCTAGTTACCTGACATAGGCTGTTGCCTTTAATTGGCATCATTTGAGTTATATTCCTGTGTTTAGAAGTCATGCCTTTTCAACCTGAATAATTCTGGTATTTTATCATTTTAACCATTGTAACTGTTGGGCTAAATTAGTCTTTCATTTCCTTTCTACTTCTGTTACTGTCATATTCTTGAAACATTTATTGGCTTTTGAGTTTAAATCTAGAGTAGCTCTTGAAGTAACTGTTTCATATGTTAGATTACTATACTCGGGGGAAATTGCGTTGCTGAAATATGTTCATTATTGCAATTACCATTGTGATTGTATTATCACTGTCTTGATAGGCAGATAAGCAGCTCATCAATTTGTATTTTCATAGTTGTGGATTTATAGACATACTGTTTGCATCTGACCTGTCCAGCCCCATTGGCAGTGTCTTTATGTAAAAATAAGACTAATAATTTGCAGCATTCTCCCTTGTCTTTTGCAATGTCTTTAGGAGAAAATGCTCAAATAGTTTAAAAGGATTTTGTTTTGGGGTGTTTATTGCTGTTTGTGAGTGGGAGAGATGCTGAGGGAAACCTGTGCTCTGAGGTAGTGGTTGGGATTTTGTTCTAGCAGCAGAGAGATTCAGTAGGGTGGTGGTTTTTTTTCTTAAATTGCCATCAGTATTATTATTGTTATCTCTATGAGAACAATATGTTTGGGAGAGCATCCAGTTTTTGCAAGTAGTTTGTCTTGCGTGTATTTTGGCCTCCTCTGGTCAAACTGATGAGAAAAAGGAATAAATGCTTAAGGAGGAAAAAGAAGAAAGTATGTATTCAGTTAAAACTGACACTTTGAAGAGAAGCTATTAATAAAGTTGAGGAATGAGGTAAAGAAAAGCTTCACCTGTTCTCCTGTCCCTGTGTGTCCCCCTGTGCCACCCCATCTCATCTTATTTCTGTCTTATCATCAGAAATACTGTGACAGAGACCTTGAACCAACTTTGTATTTAGCAGGGGGAGATCTCAGGAGAGCTGAGTAATTGGCTAACTTCTCGCTCTGGCCCAAGTAGGTCAGCCTCTGTATTCCTGCACATAATGATCTGCAGTGAGAAGAAAGTTACACATCTCTAGACAGCGTTGTGTGGGGTTTTTTCCCCTCCTTGTTTCTACGTGCTAAATTGTTTTCTACTTTGCAGCTGTCATGTCACACCCCAGGGCCATGAGCACGTAGAAAACACAAACAAGAAGTAATACATCTGTGAATGGCATGAGGTCTTAGGAGCCACATCTTTTTTTTTTTTCTTTATTTTTTTTCCCCTGGAATTTCAAAATGGAAGTCACTACCAAGAAAATAATATCCTGGTCTTTAGCTGTAGCTAGAGAGCCCAGTTTATCACAGGATACAAAATTGATGTGATGGGTTAAGTTCAGTGCAAGGGATTGTCTTTTCCAAGGGAATGCCATAAACTCTGGAGGGTTGAGTATGTGTGTAAGGAGAAATCTGCTGCTGTTTAAAGTCTTTCAAAAGAAAATTCAGTGTTTGTTTACAGACTAGTTTTGGATTCAGGTGATTGTTACCTCTCTTTGAATTATGTTTTAAAGTAACTATAAATGAAGTATAGTCTTTATTTATGATCTTCAGTTTACACTTCATTTCAACTCTGTAGACCTTACCAGAACTGGATAACTGAAGATTTGCACCAGTTGGGTTAAAGGGAGGATGATCCATGCTCTGCTGACTCCAGTTTGTACGGTGCTGAATCCTCCTCCCTCGTGTGTTGCCTGCACCTTTTAAAATGCCAGGTGTTGCCAAGGTGACTGCATTCTGCAGCAGTAGGGCCCCATGTTCTTCAGACAGCTTGATTTTAAATGTAATTATTTTTCACACATCCAAGTTAATGCCTTGCCTGTCCTTTTGACAGTGAATTCTCCATGCTTCCTGAAAAAGGGAATCCCTATTTGAAGTTTCTAAAACTGGGCATCTGGACATCATTAGGCTTTCTGAAAGTCCTGTAGCTTGCTCTGAGTCAAGTGTCTGAGTGATGAGTACTTTGATCCAGCCTCCTGAGAATGGATTGGAAAGATGCTTTGTGGCACACTCCTTGTCTCTGCTACCAGTCTGTGGCCACTAAAGGGACTGAGGTGGAGGAGAACTAGTAACTAGGGCAAGAGTCATACGTGTAGTCTGAGGGAAAGCACAGGGTTGAACCTGGACTTTCCATGTCCTAGACTGATGCTGTAACCACTCAGTCCTTGTGGAAACACAAGGTTCATAGATTTGCAGATTCATTAAGGTTGGAAGAGACCTCTTGAGATCATATAGTCCAACTCCCTGCTCAAAGCAGGATCGTCTACAGCAGGTTCCCCAGGTCCATGTCCAGTTGGGTTTTGTATATCTCCACGGATGGAGACTGCATGACCTCTCTGGGCAACCTGCTCCAGGATTCACCTTGAACCATGTGTACTAGCATGCAGCTAGCAGTTGCTGAGGTGACTTGCAGAGATTGTTTTCTTCAGTATAGATAGTGTTACCTCCATTGGAAGGAAGTGGGACTGTTTTCTGGAAAAAAAAAGTTTTAAGAGATATTTTAGCATTGATTTTAATGGATTCTTTTTTGGAAGCAATAGTCTGGTCAGGGCTGTGACTTCCTCTTTTTCCTGTTCTCTGTTATTTTGAGTGCAAGCTCTAAAAGAGCTAGTAATTCTGAAACCTTCACTTCTGAGTCTTTTTATAAAGATTTGAAAAGATTAAAGGTTGCATTCCTGCCTTGTGTCCTACATAGCTGGCAGGTGTATCTTGAAATAAATCACTGAAATAGATATTTTTTTTATTTTTTTTTTTTTTGAGATAGCAGTTGAGTTCTCTTGGCAGCTGTATTGCTTTGTTTACTTATCTGTGAAGAACTGCTTCTGATATAAAAGTGCTCTAGATCAGCTTCTGTAATGTTTGGTGAAAGATTAGGAGCATTATTTAACAGAAATTTCATTTTTAGCAAGATATTGTATGGTTGGAGCTGTGTCAGCCTTTTTTAAACCTTAACCTCATGAAAAATAACTAAATTCTCTGGTGCCATGTTGAAAAGCTGTGATCCTACAGACTCTGAATTCAAGATCTTGACTTTTTAAATTATGCTTAAGATGGTAATGGATAATCACTGTGATTAGGCACTAACTAACCTTTTTACATTACATTTTTAGTTTTAAGATTAAAAGCTTTTAAAATTCCTTGTGTATCTTACAAGTAATAATCTAAACTGAAGGAATTAAACCAAAACTGAGATAAACATGCTACTCACTCGGTCTTCTACCTAGTTAGTGTTCCTATCAGCTACTCGGCTTCGTTTGCTGTCTCCAGCAACTTAACAGGTTTCCTCAATAATGCTTGAACTTCAGATATTGCAGACCCTGGAGTTAATTTCTTTAACCACTTCCATGTGGCTTTTTTCCATGATTTTAAAATCTCACTGTTCTTAGTTTCTTAAATTTAACTCCAAGTCTAAAATTTCTACAGCAACTAGTCTTCAGGGGTTCCCCTAGAAGAGAGAACTCCTGTATGAGCCAAGCTGTAACTCCTGAATTTCTCTCTCTCTCCTAACAGTCTTTTTTGAAGTACTGGAACTATTCCCTTGGGACACTCTTAACAGTATAAAAACCTTTAGCTGTGATATTTTAATCCCAGCATGTAATCAAAGTTCTTTATGTTTGATTGTTTACTATTATATGAGATGCTGTTGCTGCTGTGTGCTCTCCATTCTGACTTTGGGGGATATTACAGAACAGATCATGGTATCCTTCTCTTTTCCCTGGATTTCTTTTTATCAGATTGTCTGTTTTAGAAATACTCCTTGAACAGCTGTATGTATCTTTTGTGACTAGGAGAGAGGCTCAGCATGATGTAATGGGTAAGGCATTCGATTTGGGGCTCAGGGTTTTCTGCTTGGTGCTGGTTCTGACTTGCTGCGTGACTTTGGGCACAGCATGTCACCCCTGTGTCTCTTTCTTCTCTTGACACTCATCTGCCTGTCTATTTCCTTTAGATGTCATATTTTTCTGGGCAGTAATCTCTTTTCCAGATATGCATGTGCATACTCTGATATAGTGAGTCTCTGATGCCAAGCAATCTGTGTAGGTATTGTTTTAACAAAAATTGTACATCTGTTGTTGAGTAGAAAACTGGGTATTTACAATTCAATGCCAAAGTAGGTAGTGAGGTTTTATTTTTTGGAAGTTAGGGAGCATGTATGTTGTTGGAGTGGTGCATACTCAGAACTTCTGAAAATCAGGCCACCCAGTTAAAAGTGCCTGAAAATAGTTGTATATACATAGCTCTAGGCATTCGCCTTTTGAAATTGTGGCCGCTACTCTCTGTGGCATACTTTTCATAGCAGTTTTGGTCAGAGGGGAGGGAGAAGAATAGTCACAGAGGTCAACTTCAGGCACCTCTATCTGTATTTGAAGCTCCTATTAAAATGAAAAGAAAATCTGGTTTTAATTTAAAGGTTCTAAATCACACACATGATACTCACTTGTTTATGTAGGGACGTATCAGTAAAGCATCCAAGTTAGAGGGCTGATGTTAGCTACTGCAAATAACCGTGCCTGGTTTTGGATGCAAAAGTCTCCCTTGTTGATTGTATGCTCTCTTTCCACCAAGAACGCACACAAACAGATGTCTCACTACCTCGCTCCAAGTGTGGTGCGTGTTCACGCACTGCATTTTAATTTCTGTCTGAAAACTAGTGTACGTGCGTGGAGGGAAGTAATTGGAATGGAACAGATATTCTCTGTGACTGGAAGGACTTTGTCCAGAGCGCATCAGCGCACAGCAGTGTTGCACGTGGCAGTGCTCTGTACCCCGGCTGTCAGCACTTGGTAGGTCTCAGCCCTGATCTGTCAAACTGGAAAGACTCTGGGACTTTTGACCCAGGGAGGTGTCACCTGACATCTTTCTCATAAAAGCTCATTCATGCATCTAGGAGGGGGTTGACAAAGGGGCATGGACATGTTGGTGTTATGATAAACAAGCCCTGGCTTTGAAATTTACAGCAGACAGTTGCTTCGAAAGGACTAATCCTGTCCTGAGAGAGGTGGCAGGAAGAGAAAGCAGGAAGCCCCAAAGAGAACCTGGAATCTCCTCTCTTGGACCATTGCTTGCTCTTGTTAAGGTAGTTTACAGAAGGATTTTCTAGGGTAAGAATGCTGAAAGTTAGCCATTTCATAAACAGAAAATACAAACAGACTCTCCTTTCCCTTTCTACTTCTCCTCCCTCTTCCCAGGTTTTCGTTATTTTGAGCTGTCAGCTCTGTCCCAGCGTAGGTAGGAGGGACCAGATTGCTGGGGGCCCCCATGGAAATGATGGGCACAGTCCCTGTGTTCCCAACCAGGAGTGGCAGTCTTCTGGCCTGCTAAGATACATCAGCTTGGTATTGTTCAAGCTGACTCTGGAGTCCAATAGACACAAAGCCCAGAGAATAATATAGAAAATACTTTTATCGTTCTGTCTTGGTGTGCCAGCCAGAATTCTTTGAACCAACAAACAATCTTCATCTTTGATCCTAGTAGTCTTGATGGTCACTGAGCTTTCAAAAGAAGCCTGTCTATAAAGTTCAGGTGTTACTTTTGAGTGCACTTAGGTTTAATCTCTAAATCTTGTGTGCTGTTGTGGCCAGATATGGGGAATCTGCATCCCACTTTCAGTCTCCTTTGCTTATCCGAATCTAAAAAGAAACAAGGCTGGACCTTTGATTGATTTATTGCATACCAGAGTTGGTAACTTTCGTTTTACACCTACATGCATCATTTCAAAGCATTTGTTTACTTGGTAAAGCTGAAGACGTGGAGAAGTTCATAGTAATTTAAGCAAGAGCTTCTATGAAATTTGTGTTTGGGGCTTGGGTGGATCTGAAGAATGACCAAATCTGCTTTAATGGGGTGAAGATATAAGCCATGACTGCACTCCATTGTCATGGGGCATTCCTAAGACATCTCCAGTTTGGGTTTTAAGAACAGAACACGGATTAAGTCTTGAGGATTACTGCCTCTCTAGAATTAGGAAAGGAGGAGCAGGGATTCTTCTCATCATGAGGAAGTCTTCACTGAATAAACTGGATGGTTTAAATTCCAGCATGGTTGTGTTTCAAGTTATTCTGATCCTCTTGAGCAAAAATTTCCTTGGCTGGCATCCAACAAGAGAATATACTTTTCCCAAGTGTCTGGGTGCTAGAAAAAGTAAGGAAGGGGCAATGAAAGATAAATTGCTCACAATATCAATGTAAAACTTAGCTGGGAATACTTTTTGCAGCAAGTGGCTTTTTCTGTGATGTTTCTACTCATTGTCATAAGATCAGAGGTCAAGAAATAAGTCTTGAAAAATAGGACCTTTCATCTGAATTGGAAACCAGGACTCGGCTAGTAGAACATTATTGCAGTTCTGGTGTGATGTGCTCATGTCACTTCTGCTGCTGAAGAAGCAGTTTATTTTAAGATGTGTTACAGTAGTCTAGCATGGACAAGAAAAGTAGCATCCCTCACATGTCCTCAGACAAGTGTCTAGCCAACATGTGAGACCCATGGTTAGATTCTAATCTTTCCTCATGAAGAGTCCAGCAGGACCTTAAGGCTTTATCAGGGTAGCATGGGGTCAGCTGATGATAACAGTACCCGAGAAATCCATGAAGAGGATGCTTTCCTTTACCAGGGCCACTAATATCCAGTCTAAAAGCACTGTTGGCTCCTGTTTCTGCTTATCTGCTGGCTTTGTGCAACTGTTATAACATCTGAGTGTCTTAGCAAAGAAATCATGAAAGCTTGAGTGCCTTTATGTTCCTTGATGTCAGTAGTTGGCTCTCATGAATTTTCCAAGTGGCTTTCTGAAGTCAGAGTGGAAGAGGCTACAAGTGCAAAGGTTGATGGGAAGGACTTGAGATGATCTGAGTTTCTTGTATAGTTTATGACTGAGTGGAACCAAACCTCTGTGGTTAGTTGCTTGATAGTCCTCCTGGACAAGGTCATTTACTTGTCATCGTCATTTGATACACTACACCACTAACATCTTGCTTTTCTTCCTGTTTGGGGTACTTCTCTTACAGTAGAGATTGGAAAGTGCTGGTTTTTTTGTTTTTCTGATGTGTAAACGCTGTATATGGGGTGGAAATAGAGAGATCCAAATGCATCCATGGGCTGGTATGTCTATATGGAGACAGTCAGCTCTTCTGGAGTGTCAGTAATCATGGTTCAGGTCACTATACTGCATTTGTGTAAAACAAACAAAACTGATTCTGCAGGATACAGATTAGCTCCATGAAAATGGAAGGATGCTATGCTGAGAAGAAAGAGTGGTAGTGTTACAGGTATACGTTGCATCCTTTCATACCCTGTTTGGTGGGCAAGGTGTATGTGGAGCATGTTTCAGAACTTGTGGCATTTGTAGGGAAATATGCAACTTGTTTAGTTTTGTACACTGAGAGTGAACCACTGCTTATTAAATTGGGCTAAAATAGTCTGACTAGTAGAAATTGTGTGTCCCCCAAATGCCACTGTGTAGCCGTGTTGCTCTGGTTGCCTTCAGGCCTTCTGGCCTATTAGAGTTCTTTGAAGCTGTCAGCTAGAGATTGGATAACTGGACACAAGTCAGCACATTGAAATAACTTTAAAAAAAAAATTAAAAATCGCTGCTCAGAGGGCAGATGTTAAGTAAACCAAAGCAACAGAAAGTGTGAGGCAGAGACCAAGACCCAGAGATAAATAAACTGCTTTCAATGTGGCAAGTCAAGCATCCCATACTAGTGGTGTTCCAGGACTTTTATTAATAACTCTGGAAAGGGCGGATGAAGACAGGATGGCAAATTTTTCAGATAAGTCCAAATTGTTTAGTTTTTTTCCAGGCAGTGGGAGACAGCAATATCACATGGGTCTACCAAAAGTCAGTGAGGAGTCAGCATGATGATAGATCCAGTTTATTGCAGTCTCTTGGGCCCATAAAGAAATAATATGGACAGCTCATGCATTGTTAAATTCTGCATTGACTCGCTGCTCAGGAAAGACCTCGGCGTCACAGTGGGTAGCTCATTGGAAACTTCTGCTCCCTCTGCCTCAGTAGTCAAAAGAGAACATGCCAACAGAACCAAACAAAAAGATTATGGTGGCCAAAAATAGCATTGAAGATACTGAGCATACAATTATGGAAATAAAGCACTTGCTTTCCCCTGAAGACTGTTTTCAGTTCTGCTTTCCTGAATTCAAAAATATGCATTAGAAATGAAAGGAATCATGGAGAAAGGGAGCATGGTCAGTGCCTAGAGGTGGCCACACAAGGGGTGAGTGAGATCAACTTGGGACTAGCAGAGGTGGAACAAAACCTAAGCAAACAAAGTATGAGTAAATGGAGAAACATTCCCCTTTTTCTCTTTCCGACTGTGTCAGAGTACAGTTCCACTCAGTATCTGTGCAGTTGCCATAAAACATCAACTAAGATCTTAGCTGGACTGAAAAGGGTAGGAAACATTCACAGCTAGGTTTAAAAGGTTTACAAACCATCATGGTTGGGGGTATATGGTACTGACTGGTGGGTGTTAAAAAGAAACTCCATTTATGAACTCTGAACTCAGTAACTTGGGATATTTTGGGGGACAATATATATTCCCTTTCCTCTGATTTGAAATTCACTGTCAAGCAGCAGAAATGGAGATGACATGGTATCAGCTGAACTGTGGTCTCATTTGGTTTGATAATTCCTGTGTTCATTTCTCATCTTCAGGAATGGCTGAAACTGCAGTAATGATATAAAGCATTTTCTAGTTCTACGTAACTTTTAAACCTGGTACGAGTAGTAATGTTTTGGCACTGTTACTGTCTTGTGAATAAAGTCTTGGAATTTTATATTAATTATTATGAGGACTCTGCATGTTAAATGGGAACTTCATATAAAGCCTGATGTTATTCTTCCAGAAATATGGCTGAATGATGTGATTATGACTGGGTTTTTTTCTTTCTTTGACAGCTTTCTCTTCTGCTGTATTAAAGCCCATACAAGACCCTGTAGAGCAAGGCAAGGGGGTGTGCACAAGGGGACAGAACCATGGCACTGCAGGGCAGGCACTTGTAATACATGGCATGGACATAATGGTACTGAACACCCTTGAAGAAGCTTGTCTGTTAGCTTTTGTTCTACTAGAGGATCAAGGAAGTCATCTTCCAGGTCGTCCTGGTGCATTGTCTGAGACAGGGCGTTACTTAGCACACTGGGACTTCTCAACTTTTACAAATTTTTGTTTCATTTCCTCCCTTGCTGCCTGGCAAAATCATGAGGACGCCTGACCAGTTACAAAATTTATCTCCCATGTAAATATGAAAATGATTGAACCGATAGTGTTTCACAGGTCTCACCCTCCTGCCCACCCTTACAAGCTTGCTCCATGATCAGAATAGCTGCAGCTTTTCCCCCTTGCTGCAGCTCAGCTGCCAGCTTCTTTAGTGTCTGCTGGGCAAGGAGGGAAGTGAGCATTCAGCTGTTACTGAGCGTGTTAACTTTAGACACGGCATTGGGATTCCTACAGGAGTGGAGTGTTAATATTCCAGGTCCTTCTTAGTCAGCTTGAGGACACCGTGGGGGTGTTTCCTCTGTCTCTGAGTGCCAGTGAGCAGCCAGCAGTGAAATCTATCCTGCAGAGACCAAAGTGTTAGTCTTTCAGACATCTACCCACCATGCATCTACTGACAAAGGGTATATGAATATTCTGAATGAGGCCTCTCTTTTGACCAAGAGACAGTAAACATACTATGAGGGTGATGGAAGAGTTAACATTCAGGAAGAGCTTTGTCTTTTCTGATCTGTATTTTATTAACGTTTGAAGGTCCACTAAGATCTTGGTCATGTGGGAAAGTTCAACTTCACTGAAGCAATTTCTTCACTTAAAACAGAGCTTAATCTATCATACCAGCTTACTTGCTGGTGTGTTGACAAGAGGCCCATCGAGGTAAGTAGTCGGGACGCTGATTATGAGCCCCATCCTGTGCCAGGTCCTGGTTCATATGTAATACAGCTAATCCACATGCAGCATTGTGGGCAAGGCATAGGTTAATATGGCTCTGAGACTTTAGGGTCTGTAATGCCAGTGCAGTTTCATTTCAGCCAAATTTGCAGGGATACTTACGTTTCTCTAATAGGCTAGTTTGACTTGTATTACCTGATGTTTCTGAAGAAATGGAGTGCATAGAGCATCAGGGCCAGGAACCAGGCATTTTTTTTATCTCCATTGTTGAGATTCAGGGCCTTGACAACAGCCCTGCTTACTCTCTTGATCTCTAAAACGCCAGCCCAACTTCCCTGCTTCACCAGGGGAGCCTTTTGAGGGTTAGTCAGCACTTGGGAAGCCTGTGTGTGTGGTGTTTGAACACTGGGAGGAGGGTAAGTATGATAAGATTTTTGGTCACAAGGCTACTGTAGTGCTGGGACAAATTAATGGAGTAGTTATGAACCTCTTGTACTGGAGGTTTTAGGAACAGGTTAGATAGTTAAACATCTGCCAGTGTTGGTGCTAGGAGCATTTTATCTTGCTGGAATGCAATGGGACTGGGGTAGGTAACCTGGTAACCTTTCCAGACCAGTATTTTCTGATGTTGATTGTCCTTCAGAATAAAAAACATCAGCTACTGACAGCTTGAGCCAGGGAGCTTAACGAAGTCATGCTGAAATGTTAATAGATACCTGTCCTGTGCAGGGCCAGCACAGAGGGAGACCCATAGCATATATGTTTACCTGTGCTGGAATAAGAGCTAAGCAGCCTGAGTAGTCTTGGGCTCCCACTGGGGCAAAGTCTCTATGGGTCAGTACAGCTAGACCTGGATATGTTTGGCTGTCCTCTCTTACAAAAAGCAGCATGTTTTAGCTGAACACAGTCACATTACTTTGGCTATATGACTTCTGGGCTGAAGCTGGCTTCATTCTGCTTTTTTTGGGATGCCGAGAGAGGAGCTGTGGTCTGGCTGCACCTGTTCATGTGGACATGGCACAGCAGGAGCAAGTATTTCTTCCCTCGTGGAGAAATTTGTGGAATGAGTTTGTCACTTGCTTCACAAGGGTGAGGCAGTTGAGCGATGCATTCCTGAATCAGCAGGCTCCTCTTGCCTTGCGGCGTTAGGCAACCGCACATTAAATCTAAAGCTATAAATTGTATAATTTGCGTAAGATATTAGGCAGAGAAGCACAATGGGACAGATGCTAATTGCTGATTTGGGAATCCTCACAAGCATTTGCTAGGAGATAAACTGCCATTTCTTCAGTATTGGGCAATTAGTGTTGGGTTTCTAGAAGGAGAGAAGTGTATCACAGCAACTGATTTCTTGTACTGTGTAATTTGTTGATGCTATTGTTGCTCTTGGGGACAGGTTTTTAGTTCCTATTTAGGAAAATATTTTAAAAAAACCTGCTAGTTTTGGCAGGAAGGCAGATGCCGTTCAGGAGGGATGCTTCCACCAAGAAAGCTAGCCAGTTCAAATGCACTTTCCTTGTGTTTTGCTGCAGGGAAGTGAATTCTAGCATAAATTCTTTGGCATTCCATGGATCTGTTCTAGGTTGTTGTGCAGGTATGCCAGATTGCAAATGGGTTTGGTTTTGGTTGATTTTTGCTGTCTTTGCAACCTGGAGTCTGGTGTAAGTTTGGGGAATGAAATCTATGCTGACATTTTATTGCAGTTATCATGAATTTTGACACTGAGTTTTCTAATCAGTTGTTAGGCTGCCAGTTAAGCTGCTAAATCTTGAAATATGTTTACCTAGATAGCAGAAGTGCTTAGGGGAGTGCAGAGCTCTACATTTGCTAGGTTTTGTAGTCATTCTGAGTGTTGTGTCTTCCAGCGCTGCCCCACAATGTTTGTATGCCTTCCCATTTTATAAACTGTATATGAAATACAGGCAATTCCGTAAGCATGATGCTTCCTCTCAAGGTCCTGTGCTGTGGGAAAGTAAAGGTCCTAGACACTAGAGCTGATTGCTTTTGGGTTTTGGTATTTTGAAAGAAAATAATGTTAGAAGAGATCAGAAAATACCCATTTTATTTTCAATGAAGAAATTATCATTTATAATGAACTTTAAAAGGGTGGTGGAGAGAGCATTTTTGAGATTTCAGAATTTGGAGAAGAAGAAAAGAGAGGAAAATATCTCCTCTTTTCCTCCCCTTCCTCTCCCACTCTTACTCCATAGCTTGCTGGCTCAAGAGTCCCTGGGAGAAAGGCAACTTGTTCTTCTGGACACCTATATGAGTTGAGAGTAAAGGAGCTTTGCTTTATGCTTCACTGAAGAGCATCTTGTTTCACACTGTGATGAAAGTGTGAGCCCTGTTGCAGGCAGTTTAGCTTATCCATAACATTAAGGACTTACTATAGCTGTAAACTAGTTATATGCAGAAGTAAAATACGAACTGTGCTCACACTGGTGGGGGGCTGAAGTTGCATGAGAGTCCCATCTAGGAGGGTCTGAGGGTTTGTCTGCATAAGGTGTGTTGCTTTCCATTCCTTCCAGTGAATGATGGCTGTAATGTGGATGCTCTTACACAACTTCCTGCGTGGGAGCAGGTATGAACTGTACCAGAAGAAGCACTTTTATAGTCTGTATAACTACATCCGTGCAGGTGTTGGGGCAGGGTTACCATTCCAGATGGTAATTGCACCTCTGGCAGGAATTGCTCTGTGGATGCAGCTCTTTGCAAGTGCATGCCTGTCTTGAGCCAAGATCATACAACAGTCTGCCTCTTCCCTTACTCCTTAGAGTGATTATTTTCAAAGATACTGTTGTGAATTAGGACAAATCCTTTGTGAGACAGGCTGAAGATGTGTAACCAGTACCATCATTTAAGTGGTTAGAGAAACTTTTAAAATTGTTTATGTAACCAAGCAGCTAAAACAAAAGCAGTACCTGTGCCAAACACACAGGTATACGTTGCTCTCTGGAGGCAGGTATGGGTGGAGGACCTTACGTGGTTGGTTTGTGAATGTTTGTCTGCCTGGGACTGGCTTCGTGCACCAGATGCAGAAGTAGCAGCCACCTAAGCTATTGCTGTGGGAAAAGATAGGGACTAGCTGAAACAGCTTCAACAAGTGGTACCTATGTACCTGTGAGGCTGCCTCGCTCCCCCAGAGCACAAAAAAGAGCATGGAAGACAGACAGACTGGTTATGCACACCAAACGCTCCTTTTTTTGTTCTTCCTGGAAGGAAATAGGACTTTCTGTGTTAGTTCAGTATCCAGGCTTATCAACATACACAACATAACCAAGCTTATCGAGTCCTGGCCCACCTGTTGTAGGCACTTTATCATCCAGCCCATTTCAGAAGCCCAGGGTGATCCAGTGGGAAGAGCAGTCAAGTTTTCCTGCTTCTCCTCACCTTATTAGAAAAATTTAGGTTGGAAAAGACCCTTAAGATCAAGTCCATCCATAAACCTAACATTGCCAAGTCCACCACTAAACCATGTCCCTAAGCGCCACATCTACACGTCTTTTAAATACCTCCAGGGATGGTGACTCAACCACTTCCCTGGGCAGCGTGTTCCAATGCTTGACAATCCTTTTGGTGAAGAACTTTTTCCTAATATCCAAACTAAACCTCCCCTTGTGCAAATTGAGGCCATTTCCTCTTATCCTATCCCTTCTTACTTGGGACAAGAGACCAGTACCTCCCGCACTACAACCTCCTTTCAGGCAGTTGTAGAGAGCGATAAGGTCTCCCCTCAGCCTCCTTTTCTCCAGACTAAACAGCCCCATTTCCCTCAGCCGCTCCTCATAAGACTTGTGCTTCAGGCCCCTCACCAGCTTGGTTGCCCTTCTCTGGACACGCTCCAGCACCTCCATGTCTTTCCTGTAGTGAGGGGCCCAAAACTGAACACAGGACTCGAGGTGCGGCCTCACCAGTGCCCAGTACAGGGGAACAATCACCTCCCTGCTCCTGCTGGCCACACTATTTCTGATACAAGCCAGGATGCTGTTGGCCTTCTTGGCCACCTGGGCACACTGCTGGCTCATATTCAGCCGGCTGTCGACCAACACCCCCAGGTTCTTTTCTGCCAGGCAGCTTTCCAGCCACCCTTCCCCAATCCTGTAGCATTGCATGGGGTTGCTGTGACCCAAGTGCAAGTCCCAGCACTTGGCCTTGTTGAAGCCTTATTGAACCTCATACAATTGGTCTCGGCCCATCGATCCAGCCTGTCCAGATTCCTCTGTTGAGCCTTCCTACATCAAGCACATCAACATTCCCACCCAACTTGGTGTCACCTGTAAACTTACTGAGGGTGCGCTGGATCCCCTTGTCCAGATCGTTGATAAAGATATTAAACAGAACTGGCGCCAATACTGAGCCTTGGGGAACACCACCTGTGACTGTCTGCCAGCTGGATTTAACTCCATTCACCACCACTCTTTGGGCCCAGCCATCCAGCCAGAGTTTTACCCAGCAAAGAGTACGCCCGTCCAAGCCATGAGCAACCAGTTTCTCCAGGAGAATGCTGTGGGAAACGGTGTCAAAGGCTTTACTGATGTCTAGGTAGACAACATCCACAGCCTTTCGCTCATCCGCTAAGCGGGTCACCTTGTCATAGAAGGAGATCAGGTTAGTCAAGCAGGACCTGCCTTTCATAAACCCATGCAGACTGGGCCTGATCACCTGGTTGTCCTGTAGGTGCCACATGATGGCACCCAAGATGATCTGCTCCATAGCCTTCCCTGGCACCGAGGTCAGACTGACAGACCTGTAGTTCCCCACATCTTCCTTCTGGCCCTTCTCGTAGATGGGCGTCACATTTGCTAACCTCCAGTCAACTGGGACCTCCCCGGTTAGCTGGTAAATGATGGAAAGTGCCTTGGTGAGCACTTTGGCCAGCTGCCTCAGTACCCTTGGGTGGATCCCATCTGGCCCATAGACTTGTGTGTGTCTAAGTGGTGTAGCAGGTTGCTAACCATTTCCCCTTGGATTATGGGGGCTTCATTCTGCTCCCCGTCCCTGCCTTCCAGCTGGCAGATGGCTCAAGAGTCTGGATATTTAAACAGTTCAGAATCCCTTCTAATTTCAAGTCCAAATTGATTCACAGTCAGGTTTACCCACAAAAAGAAGTACCATGTTCTTTTAACAACACAGATTTCTGTCTACATTGGCTGTTTCACCTTTTATTGGAGCCTGAATGCTGGCACAAACAAAACCAGCTCATATTGAGACAGAGCTGGGATTCAAAGCATAATGGGTGTTTACTGGATGAGAATCACTTCTAGACATGCACATACTTCTCTGAAGCTGGCAGTACTTGTCTTATCTTCCATATTTACATTTCTGATTTACCACAAGAATTTTATCTTTAGGAAAAAAAGCCCAGTCATAGTTCTGTATCTAATCCTACAATCACTTTTTTTTTTCTCCCCTTCTGTTTTAGGAATAGGAAAGAATCCTTAAACAAAATATCTCCTAAATAGAAATATATCAAATTTTAGGTATATTTTTAACTGTATAAGTTGGTGAATTGCATCAGATCATTAGTGTTTATTTAGTTGAAGTGAAAGTCAAAGCCTGCCTAGAACTGAAGAGTAGAACAAATGCATTTCATATTGAATTTAATGTGTCTTGTCATATGCAGCTGGTTTTGATCCATTTTCCTTCTGCGCTCTCATACGGTCTTTGTTTTTCATATTATTTTGTCCAAGAGAATTTTTTTTAATAACTTCCCATACTTGGTTAGCCTTTATAGGAAAATTCGGTTTTCCTTTTGTAAAGATAGATCCACATGCACTGAATGTTTGTTCAGGCTTATAGGGAAGTTTGTTTAATTTGAAACCTAAATGTAAGTGGGCTTCCTCTTACCTTCTTTTTTGACTTTAAAAAAACAACTGATTTTTTGAAAACGTTTTCTGGTTTGTGCTCTGATCGTGTAATTTTTTTCCTCTGTGTACATCATGTGCTGCAACTTCTAAAGACTAAGGTGCTGATGTGTGATTTTAGTGGCTGTAGGGCACATAGTGTTAATCTAGGAACTGCACCATCATTATCTCAGTTAGAGCAAGGGTATTGTGTCAGCCAGGAAGGTAAGGAGAGAGATTTGAAGTTGTTTAAGACAAACCTGTAGAAGAACTCCACTGTGTTAGGGCTTGAAAGGCTTGATCCTGTTCCAAGCCTTTCCAGCGGTGCCTCGGTATTAATTTCTCCACCCCCTTGTTTTTTCATTTCACACCTCTGTCCTTCATCAGTCCTATTTGTTTGGTTTGAAACTTCTCCAAGGGAGACACTACCTCTTATCATGTGTTTTGCACAGTGCTCAAAATATTTGCCTTCTAATGCCACTGTAATACAAATGATCCTATGATGTTAGGGGAAAATAGTAAGGCTTCCACGGTGTCCACATAGCTTTTAATTGTAACGGCATATAGAGGAAACGCTTTGAAACAGCATTTAGTGAAAGCTGAATTCTGAGCTATGACCTGGTTTCTTTAAACATTCAGGTTTTGTCATTATTTTGAAGCCTGCAGTATCTGATGCTAAAAATACACTGTGCTGAGCTTCCCCCGTGTAGGTAGTTATATAAATCTTGCCATAAATAATACTTGTTCACTTGATCATTATAGAAATATCTTGTCATGCAGTTCATAAGGGATTTGCTCAGAGCAAACCAAAATTGAGTAGAAAAACACAGATTAGAATGAGGGTTCCTAGACCTATTTAGATCCTGCTTTTATAACATCATTTCAATCATTTCATGGCTTAGTTTGTCATTTCTCCAATATCTGGACAAATCTGAAGAGGGCTAAGGAGAATCCTCCTTAATTCTTCAATCAGCTGTGAAATGCGAAAGGTTGGTGCTGCACCTTTCAAGTTGCATGCCTTGAAAAGGTTTAAGCTAAATATCTTAATAGTCTATCATTGTGCTATGAGCATAAGCATAGAGTTGAATGCTTCAGTCTTTCACAGTTTGGATTTCACAGCCATTTTGCAGAAATGTTTGAGACTGTAAAACTGAAATACTGAGTAGTATGAAAGTCCTGGTTGTTGTGTAATTATTGGGAAAAGGTGTATTTTATAACTGGGAGGGAAGAAAGCATAGATGAACTGTTGGTATGTGGGGCAGAGTTCTTCAGGCTGGCAAGACCTGTGCTCTAGTGAGTCTCCTGAATCCAGTTATCTTGACTAAACCAAAAAAACGCCCCACAATTCGTTTTCTGGAATGAAACATTCTGGTCACAGAAAAGTCCCAGTGCATTTGAGTTTTGGAAAAAAAAAAAAAAAAAAAAAAGGTTGGTGCTGAAGGAGGGGTAGTCTGGACAGTGGGCAGTTATGAACAATAACTCCCAGGATATCACATATAACTTGCAGGTATCAGTATAGCAAAGCACAGATGCAAAGATTAGTGTAGGCCCAAGCTTGTACTAAGCAAAGTGAAGTCAGTGAGATGGGAGCGAGTGGTACAGCTGAGCTCTGAAAGAGTATAAGTAGCAAGCATACACCAGAAAGTCTTATGGGATCTCAGGATTGATTTAATTAGGAAGCCAATGTTTTGGCTTAATTCTCAGAAATGAGCAATCCCTACCTGCACGAGTCCCAGTTTTGCCTTAGGTTCTTCAAGCGATGGATGTCATTGGTGCCCAGTCCCTCAGCCCGATCAATCGCCTTCATGTCTCTAAGTTTATTCTTGCACACCCTGCTTCAAGTTGAAAAATAAGATTGTAAAATCATTGTACCAGGAACTGCTGTGAATTTTTTTTCTGCAAAGAAACAAAACTGCAGCTTGTTAGACCTATTAGTAACGGCCAAACTCCATAGAACCTAATTCAGACCTTAAAATAAACCTCTAGAGCGGAAAATTACAATGCACAGAACAGCAAAGCAGGAATGCTCAGACAGCTCTGGAGGAGTGAGACCTGTCTCCCACGAAGGGTGGTGGGGTTTTTGGTGCCCAGCTCCTTCTGTCCCCAGAAAGGCCAGCCTGCCCGCTTCTTGGGACCCCTGTGGGTCATAATGGTAGAGCACTGGAGTGAGAAGGAACATGTATTGATTTTAAGAAGCAGAAGGATTGCAGTGTTCAATTTAAAAGTATGCCATTTTCTTTGCGGGTCCCAGATCTTATTCCTGTGCTGTGAGGTGAGAATTGTGCGTAGCTCTGCTTTGAGTTACCCCGGTCTAGCTGCAGTAGGGGTAGTTTGTTGTTTTACAGAAGGCAAATGGAAGATGAATGGAATTACTCAGGGCATCCTGGTTTGCCTCCAGCACTTCTCATCCAGCTGATTTGATTCTAACATTTGTGGGTCAGATCTGCGAGTTCACTGCCTTTTGATTTAGAATGATGTTGCGGAAGAAATTCAGTTTTCTGACCTTTTGCTGTTGTTCTGTCATTTCTCTGCCTTCCTTTTTTCATTCTGACTACGTGATCTATGAATGTAAGATTGAGCAGGGATCCTTTCCAGGAGGATACTCATCTGTTTCCCTTAAAAAGGAGGCAAGGGAACATGAGTGAGAGAAGACAGGTTCAGAGGAATAGGAAATTCAGGCTGTGTAATGGGGTTGCATTAATAATCATGAGAATAATTTGCTAGTCCTTGCACTGGTTTGTGAAAGGGATATTGCAAAAGAAGTCAGTAATTAAATTTTAAGCAGGTGTTGGGGTTTTTTTTGTGATGCTATTTAAAACCTAATTATTCAACAAATTATTTGATAGAACTTAATGGCAGTTATTACAAAGTAATGAGAGAACAGATACTTAGACGTCAGAATTTTCCTGTCAGGGCATGACCGTAGCAGTTAGTCTTTTAGGAGAACAAACAGTGAAAAAGATTTAAAAAAAAAATAAAAATCAAAAATCATCTGTTTTCTCTGTCCATATTAAATAACATGCTAAAAGAGGATACTAAGAGCAAATGAAGCAGGTTTTGGTTGTTTATCCTCAGTTCCAGGTGTAACCAGGGCCGGAAGCAGCTCTCCTCATACTGCAGCTCTCTTCTCACCCTAGTGAGAAGAAAAACATGATTAGAGAACATCTGCTCTAGTTCAACAGATTCAAGCATCAAACAAGGTTATTTGTAAGTGAACCCGAGGAACCTAGAATTCTAGGTTGTACACAGGTACAAGAGTAGAGCATGAATTCCACTGGAGAGTGCTTATTCTTAGGAAAAAAAAAACCACACAAAATGTTCCAATGTGTGAATGTAGATGCCTTACCTACATGCTAAATCTGGGTACAGAGCTTGACAGACACTGTTTGTCTTCTAAGTGTCTGGAAATGTGTGCATGTTTCCCCCTTCCCATTTTATTAACTCTTAGTTTTGCCAGAGCCCCCACTGGGGAGGATTTCTGACCTGCTCAGTATTTGCCACTTTAAAATTACAAGCTCATTCCACAATGAGCTTGAGTTGCTGGCAATACACACTTTTCCCACCAAGCTGGGGAAGGAGAAGTGCAGTTTATGTTCTCTGAAGGAAAGCCCTCTCTATAAAGACGGGTATACTGGTGACAGCAGGATTGCTTCTCCAGGCTCTTGTGAACACTGGCTCTTGAGCAACATCCATGCTATAAACTGTGGCCATACACACGTGAGGTCTTCCAACCGAACATCCCTTGTGCCCCATCCCAATGTGGCCCATTGCTGCAGTCACCTGTCTGCATGGGATGTGGCCCAAGGCTGTGCAGTTCCAGGGCACCATAGAGCTCAGCTTTTTCAGTCACTCTCGTCAATGAGGAAGTGTGTTTACAGAAGGATCAGGAGGATTGTAGCACAAACCCCAGTGGACTGACAGTGTTTAATAAAATTTTAGGGTTAGTTTTAATTTGCATCTTAACAGGAAGTTTATGAAGTAGCTGGAGTGAAAGTAGGCTCCCAGATCTAACCCGCGCCTGAATTAAAGTACCTCCAAACCTAGCCACAGATGCTGTGTTCAGGTCATCTGGTTTAAGACTATAATCTGAGTTAACTACGCAATATGCATGTGTCCTTCCGTACCAGCAGTAGATCTGTACTTGCTTGATAGCGCTGTAGTAGGCACAGGGTCTAATGCCTAGTCTTTTGATTTTTAGTCATTCAGACAGTGATGTTAGTCTTACCATTGCAGAATACTTCTGGCAAGCAAGAACAATGAGAAGAGATACTATTTAGGCTTCAGATCCCAATGTCCCCAAAGGTAGCCAAAACCTAAAGCAGTGTGATTTTTTTTTTTTTTCCCTGTCCTTATCTGTCAACATCTCCGAAATTGTAGTGTCCAATTCTTGTCTCCAGAGCCCTTCTCTATTCAGTTTGTCTCAAGCCAAGTAAAAAACTCAAGTGTTTTATGTGACCTCAGGGGTGCAAGAGACCTGGTGGGACCCCTGGCTACCTGTCTTCCTCCATCATCTTCTGCTTTCTCAGTGTTAAATTAAGGCCAGTGTCAGTGCTGGGCTTGGTTGACTGTTGACAGAAGAGGGGTTATGGAAATTCAGTACAGATTGTCATTCAAGCAATATAAAACATGTTTAATAAAAAGAGCTCTGGGGATCAAGCATGAAGAAATGTGCACAATGAAACAGTTTTCTTACGCTCACTGTCCACCCTAACTCACTTTCCTCTTTTCTGCTTCACCAGCTAATCTCCAAAAGTGCTTGTGGGCTTTCAAGTTTGATCAGATTGCAAGGAGCAGTCTCTTGGAAGAAGGGATCGGAGAAAGGTTAACACCACTGGGAACTTGGTATTTACCATTTCAGTGGTGTGATTTAGCTTTCTCCTTTATACTGATTGTCATTAGGGTTAAATAAACGTCATGGCTTTTAAAAACAGTCCAGAAGAGAGACATTACTTTGTAGTTTGAAATAAAACATATCTTTAGGGCTGGGCAACATATCCAGTGTTGAGATAGCCTGGTAATTAAAATTAATGATGATTTAATGTAATGATCCTTATCCTGTAGGAAGACTTGTTTGCACAAAATGAAGTATTACATATGCTAAAGTCAGAGTTTGATGTAGGGGAGGAAAAGTTTGTGGGCTGGTGATATGTCACCAGAAGTAGTTCAAATAAACCAGACTCTGTATTTGTTTTTTAATTAAGTTTAATATATGTGTCTGTGAAGAGTTGCAGCTAAGCGTTGGTAGACTGAGTTGACCAGAGAACTGCTGTTCCTAAAATAGGATTTCTTTGTTATTTTTCTATTGCATTTACCATTTGAGACATGTCTAGCTGATGGCTGGATAAGGTAATATTGGGACAGCTCTGCCATTTGTCACAACGTTTCCTGAAGTGTCTTTTGCCAGTGCTGACCTTTATGGTACAGAATGACAGTGCCCTTACTGAAGGGTTCTCCATAATGGGAGAAGGCCCATCAACCAAATGGTCACTGTCATCCTGCAAATGACTCTCCTGAGAACCAACACTTCTGATGTAATTACTAATTCAAGTGATACTACCGAATTCAAAGACATCTGTTTGCTTTGATTTTCAGTCTTACAATGTCCTGAAATACTACGCTTGGCTATAGCAGGCAAAGCCTAAAGCAGCAGTAGTCTTCTGTGTTTGCTGTGCAGAGCGTGCTGTGTGTCGCGTTGCAGGGGCAGGTTATTTCTATGTCATGGTTGCATCTAGCCATGAGCATTGCATGATGCAGGAGAAAGATGCTTTTCTTCTTCCAGGCTGCATCTTTTTCCCAGTAATGGGGTAGCTCTTGTTGTTGGGTATGTGTTAGCTCAGAATCATAGCACCATCTGAATTTACAGCTCTTTTTCAAGGTAAAAGGAAGAAGATGGGCTATGGAAGGGAGTTACACAGTCTGGTTCCTTTCACACTGCAGTGGACTAGGGATGCCTCTGTAATCAGCTGAGCACATCTCCTTTCAGAGGGGGGAGTGGGAGTGTTGTATGGAGTTTCTCTAGGATTCAAAACCGGCATCTGAGCAGCTTTCTGAGCTCTTCAAGCTGAGCCCCAAACCAGACACATACACTGCTACAAAGTAAATAAAACCCAAAACAATCCAGCTACAAAATCTGATTCTTGATTTAAAGTTAACCTAAAGTTAAAGCTTATTTCCAGCTATATGTTATTGCCTATGTTCTTAATTGGAATTAATGAGCAAACATGTATGGTATGACGGCTTTTATTTTAAGTGAGGCAAGTGGGGTTTTGGGGGCGTGGACGTGTATGGGGTGTATTTGTGCAGTGGAGGGTGTTAAGCAAAGTGATTCCCTGCAGGCATCACACTTGGAACATTGTTCCCTGCCTGCCTGCAAACTAGTCTTTGAAAACTCATATCAACACAACTGTGGATGAAAGTCAGGGTCTGACCAGCACTACCAAATTCTGAGCTGGGCCTGCAGCGCTTTTTGGAGCAGGAATCTTCTTCCTCCTTCTGAACAGAAGGGTGGGAGGATTTACAACCTGAGTTAACTGCACAGGTATTACACAGGAGAAAATCTCCTTGATGATGGCCCCTGATTAGTTTTCTAAATCACATAGAAGGAATGTGGTATGTTTAATACTCTGTGACTGCACAGAAGTACAGCTTCTGATCTTCATTATAACTCTGCTGAAATGCATTCCCTTCTGAATTAAGAAAATTTAAATAAAGAGCTAACTTTTAAGTATTTCATGATCTTTTTAGAGAAGTTTTAGTTCTTAATAACTGGGCTTCTTGGTTTAGTGCACTTTAATATGAGATGTAGGGACTTTGTGTAGGAGACTGTGTTCAAAATCTGACCTGCATCTACGAGCATAGTATTCTCTTGCATTTCCTCAGTTTCTTCCAATCAGATATCTCATTTTCTTTCAGAAAGTGGCTGTTCTAGCCTTACGCAGGCTACATAATAACCTGGTACATTGAAACACAACCAAAGTCCCAAAGCAAGCTCAGAGAAGTGTGATTTTTATTTTTTTTTCTCCAAGTCTTTTGCAATAAATACAAGATCATCTGGTTGCCTGTGCTGTTAAGAGTCTCTACGGAAGACTCAGCATAAGTCTTTGCAGGCAAAATCAAATATTTTGTGACAGAAACTTGTACTGTGTTACTGAAATGCTTCACTACAATGGCCAGATCCTTTCTTTTCCATCCCCAGTACAGTAGCTTCTGTAAAGCTTCTGGCAAAGGATTTGATCGAAGTGAAATGCAGAATGCAAAACATCTTGAAGCAGCTGAGAGGGGAGCACGCTGGAGGGATGTGTGAATCAGGAGCAGCATGCTGATGATGAATGGGAACAGGAATGTGTTGTTTCTTCTGGTAAATACAAAAGTAGTAGGTGGTAAGCTTAAAAAAAAAAAAATTCACTATCCTATACTGCCTAGCTAAACAAGGAAACTCAGTGCCACAGGATGCTGTGAATGCCAATTTGTGTGGGTTTGAAAAAGCAATTAGATTGATGACAGAAAAACCTATTGAGAACAGATAAACCCTTTACTGGAGAAGTCCCTATATGGCTGCTGCAATGGGGTATGACATGGACATCCTTGTAAGCTTTTTGTGGTTCTATACTCTTCCCTAGACATCTGCCACTAGCCTTTGTCTCTCGTGATTTGTCCTGTTATGATCAGGTAGTGTGCTGATGCTGGGGAAAAAAAACCAAAAGCAAAACAAATGAGCAAGGGCTGCTGAAGATCTCCCCGGCAAAGACCAAGGAGAAAAGGAAGTGGGAAACCTAAAGGGAAAAAAAAATATAGAGAAACAAAGTCAATACTGGGGAACACTTTCCATGAGAGTGTGTGAACACATACCCCATCACTACAAATATGCATCTGAGTGTCCATCCTTTCAAAGCATCATAGGGCTCTGCAAACCTGGAATACAAAGGATAAGTCTCATCCTGGGGGACAAAACCACCTTCCTCATCCCAGTTAGATGAATCTTTTTGGTTTCTTGGAGAGACCACTCTTCTTGTGTGAAGTAGGATAAGCCTAAGGACATAAGGAGAGCTAGAAACCCATAACCTGGTTCACATGGTGTGTTTAAGTCCCATCCTGTCTCGTTCCTCCTATTGGTCATGCTGTAGGCAGATGGGTATTGAAATAAAAAGCCAGCTGACATCTTTCTAGTCCTCTCTGATGAGTATTTGGAATGAAATGCATGTGAAGTTATTTTAAAGATGTTGGTGCTGGTGCCTGCAGGTTGTACCTGCTGGCTGAGGTGGGATGCTGCCTGTGAGGACCCCACCTTATGCCGAGGGGTGGCTTTTGAACCACTCCTGGGCTGTGTTCTCCTGAAGAAGTGGTCTGAAATTTGGCTGAATGCTGTTTAACCCTGGATTTTGGCAGCTTTATGTTAGGCAGAACATAATGACTAGCCTCATGCTGCAGAATATAAGCGCTTTTGAAATGGGATGCAAATGAAAATCCTTTAAAAATCTTAAGTTGGTTCTTAGAAAGATACATTATTAAATATGGGCTCTGAGACTTCTCTGGGATTTCCTGCCTAGTAGGATAAAAAGAAAGGGGAGAGGAAAGGGTTGTAACTTCATTCATACCTAACTCTCAAACTCTTGCAAGTGAAGAAACGATAACTGCCCAGTTGGCAATGATGTGTTTGCAATGCTTCATTTTTGACTGTGCTACATGAACATCTATCCCACTATTTGCTTTTCATACAGAAAATTAATTTCTTCTTGTCTGAGATAGACTTGAGAAGTATTTGTAGGGGAAGAGCTATAAAAGTACACCAATATTACGGAAAATAACATGAGTGTATTGGCTAGCTGACAGGGATATATTTATAGAATATCTCTTACTCAGGCAGGCTTAAGAAACGGGCATTGAGGACAGGGTATTCATTTCAATAACAGACCAATAACCATTGCCAAAATGAACATAATTACTGTTTCATGGTATACAGAGCAGGGGTCATCCTGCAGATTTAAAAGCAAATTCAAATAAGCATCTAGCTCAGCCTCATGGGCAAAGAATATCAACTGAATAAAGCACATAGTGTAGAAGAGTTAGTTTCAAAAGATGCTGAGATATCATCTGTGTGCCCTGGCTTAGACATGTCTTTTGTTTTAGCCAGCAGAAGCTGTGGCAATACCATCCTTCTCAGGATCTCACTTTGTGTACTTTCTGTGGCCAGGAGGTTGCATCCATCTAGGAAGCAGCCTACCTTTGCTCTCCTTTGCAGTAGGATTCAGTCTTGACACTACAGGAGGATCAAGCCCCCTGCTCCTCTGTGAGGTGGTTGCATTGGTTTCCCACTGGTTATTCCAGTGGCAGATCCACATGCTAATTGCTGTACTGTCATGGATAGCTTATGGTTGAATTAAGTGTGAATATCACAAGTGTCCTGTCCTCTCCTGAACTGTGGGTGGGTGCTTGCCTTCTTCCCCAGCCTCACACCAGAAAAATGCAGGTGAACGATGAGGGCTTGTTGGGAAGGAAGGGGCCTTTCTGGTTTTGTGGTTTCCTCATCGGTCAGTCCTGGAGCTAATATTTACCTTCCGTGAGTCTGCTGTACTGTAAAGTCTCTGTCCTTGTGCCGCAAACAGGGCTAACAGAAGAAAATAAGAGTTTAGTTCTACAGCGTGCATTTAGTTGGTGCAGCTCCAGAAGTCCAGTAATGACTACATTAAGTGCTCTGAACCAAGATCATATCCCTGATTTCTCATTTAGAAGGAGCAGCAGGGTATGAGTCCTGTTAAACTTTTGTCTTCTCTCTGTTCACAACTGCCTGTTCCTACTTGGAAGCCTGAACTACTGCTCTCAGATGAACAAAGCACACAGGATGCCTTCCTCCTCTATGTATTGGTATGAAAGTGGTCTTCGAAATCAAAAGCAGTAGTGACAGGTTTTTACACGAGCAAGGTAGGCTTACTGCTATGTGCTCTTTGCTGGTACCCTGTTGTCTTGGTTGTGGCTCCCTGGCACTTTCAAAAGCTGTGATAGCCTAACCACCGTCACAATCGCGGCCACCCTTTGCAGCATTACCCAATGTGCGATCAACTTCTTTTCACAAGAAACTTGGCATGTTCTCTGCTTCCCCTTTTAGTAAAGCACCGAATCTCCCAACGGTTTCCTGCCTTTGTACTCTGCTATATGCTGTGCAGACAATTCTTAAGGAACTTAAAGAGACTTATTGTTAAACACTTGACGAGAAGCTTGAAATGTTGATGCTGCATGCCTGAAGACTGGAAAATACTGGCACCTGCTGTGATTCTTTAGTTCTGAACAGAGATTCCCTCCCCCCCTTCTCAGTTCAACAGTACCATCAATTCCTCTTCCTGTGGAGACGTTGCAAGGAGTGCTCAGGGCGTTTCCTCCTCTTGTTCTGCTAAAACTAAGCGTTTCCCAAGGACAAGTGCATTGTCAGACTGAGCCATGGTACATTCCTGCCTGTTTTCAGGTCCTGTGTTGCCTCTGACTCCTGGTACATTTTTTGAAGTAAAATATCGCCCCTACTCTTGGAGTGACAATCCCCCTCCGTAACTGACAATGCATTGTATTTTGGCACGGGATGAATGAGTTTCTGGAATTGCCTGTATGAGTCTCGTATGTCGAACGACAGCATTTGGCTGCTGCAGTTGGTGCATAAATGTGACTAATAGTTAGACTTACTGGAACAAAATAAATGCTGGTGCTGCCCGGGTTGGTGTCCTGGTAGGGTGCTAGCACATCCTTGTTTGGCATACACAGTATTCCTTCCCAAGTGCTTTCCCTGTCTTGCTGATCTGAATTCAGCAGCATTGCGAAGCAGTAGCATTCTCCTCCATGTTGTATCTCAGATAGAAGGCTGTTCCCCATGAGACAGAAGGTACATCACTCCTGCTTTTTAGCACAGGGCTGAATTTTACAGCACCCTGTCTGCAGTGGCCTAATGTCTTCTGTTGCTCTTTTCTGTGGCGACATGAAGAAATTACCTATAAAAGCTGTACGTACTCAGCTTTGCTGCTTAACACGTGGTTCTCGGGTTTCTGCTAACAAATGGTGCCAGTGCTGGCCTTAGGGAAGAGGAAGGAAAGCTAAAATGTTCTTGTCAGGGCAAATCCATGGTCTCAGAAGTCCTGTGTTTGCATAATCTCATCTTCTCCAAATATGAGTTCAAGTCAGGAAGAGCAGCTTCCCCACCCTAGAAAACTGATGTGTTTGTACAGCACGTGTCCTGCTTGTTTCTGAAGTGCTTTGAGTGCTGACGTGCAGACCATTGTGTTTGAAAGGCTCTGCAGAACTGAGCATGTTTGGATACCTACGCAGTGCTGGTGGCACAATTACAATTACATGAAATCATCCGTGGGTACAAAGGCCAAAAAGGCAGTCTCTAGTAATCACAGCCATACAAGAATATAAAGTTAAAACCAAACAAATGGACAAGGATTTGAGCTTCCAGACGCATGAGGAAATCTCACATAAAGCTTGAGCTACGTGTCTGTGTAATGTATCTTTGCAAATCCTAACGTTATTTGGGATCGTGTTCTGCATTCTTGGAATAAACTAAAGTGCTCATACTGTATGTGCTGGTCATAGTTTTATAACCTTTTCCACTGTGCTTTTTTACTTCAATATTTGTTTCCTTTCTCCATATTTAAATGCCTCAACAAACATCATTCAACTGTTACATTGCGAGCAGCTAGTGACTTGGGACAGACCCAGGAACTGGTAAGTTCTTGCTTCACGTGGAGTGAGGCTCAAAAGATGATGTGTTCCACCCCTGTCCACAGGCTGTCTCTTGGGAAGTCCTTCTAGGATTTTATCTCTTGTTTTCACTGTCTGTAAAATGGAGTGGTGACGAGCATTACCTTTGTAAAAAGGGAAGGATTTCCAAATGAGCAGTGCTGTATGAGAGGAGAATTGCCAGTACATCCTGAGCTGCAGCCTGCTGCTGAAACCCATCATTGCTTTGGTCAGTTCACTGAGGGTCTGCTTCAGCTTCCCTGGCAGTAAAATGAAACCCCCATTGGATAGACCAGGGATGCTGGAAGAATCTTTGATGCATGTGAAACTGTGTATTTGAAAAAGTTTGTGTAAATGAAGCTTACATCAGTGACAGAAGCCTCGATTTTCTATGAGCGTTCTTTCATCTGCACTTTAGCTAGTTGAAAAGTTTAATCTTAGTATTTATTCTGGGGGAGGTTAATTGTTGCAAATAAAAGCTAATTCTTTTCATCTGCTAGGAAGTAGATTAGTAAAGTTTTGACTGAAAGACATGACCACATGTCTCAGAAATCTACTAATTGCCCTTGAAGTATTTAGCTTTCCCAGACCTACGGATACGGTCCTCATTTTGGAAATGCTATGTCTCTGAATGTCTTCTGTCGCCCTGACTTTGTTACAGCATTTTCAGCCTATCAAAAAGAAAATGAGTACCCAGATTCCTGAAGCCTGGAAGAAGGTCATTAAATAGATCAGACGAAAAGGAAATAGCATGTCTACTAAATCAAAGATGTTTTATACAAACCATGATGGGTCATGCTGAGAGCTGTCTAGCTTGTTGAGCTTAGCAATGTTTCTCTTCTTGAAAATTAGCCAAGAATTTAGCTCTTTCCATAACTTAGTAATCCACCTACACAGCAGAGTTCAGATCCTACAACTGGTATGGTATGAACCCAGCATTCTTCTGACTGGGTAGTCTTTAATGCTTTGATTACAACATAATTAAGAATAGAGTTTAGCCTGTGATTTTACTTATCCTGTTAGTAACTTCTAAATTCTTTTGTGCGGGACATATCATATGTAGAGTATAGGATTTCAATACAACCTTTGCAGCATTGTCACCCACCAAAAAGTGGGTTGGAAGATAGTCAGCAGGTGCGAATGAAGTATTCTTAAGTCTTTGCAGCTATTTACTACTCAAAGTGAAGACATGGGATGTTCCTTTTCCTTTGGGAAAGAATCTGGTGAAAACTGGGAATTGAAACTGAACAGAAGGGAAACTTTCCTCTTCACTGATCAGATACTCGGAGCTGCAAAGTATGGTGGTGTTTTCTAAATGGATGTGTCTGTGTAGCTCAAGGCATCTTCCAGAGGGTCCATCTATCAGTTACTGTTATGCATCCTGTCACTGGCTGTTGTGAAAGGGGAAACCTTTGTTATTTCATTACAAACTCATAGGGCTCCCAGCCTGCTTTGTGCCGAGTAGCTAAGGGGAGGTTATGATATAGTCTGGCCTTCTAGGAGTCTGCATTCTCTGTATTTCTTGGCGTAGGTGCAGTACATCTGGGGAATTGTGGACAGTTGACCAGGAGTTCAAAGGGCTTTCTATGCAGTTCCCTGCACCCACTCAGTGCCTGTTGTCTTAATAATCCAGTCTGCAGCTATGCTGTAGCTCAGTTTTCTTCAATTCCTTCATGATACTTGAGGCTTCTTCCTCTTGAGGTATTACTTGGCTTTTTCATATATACTTAACTGAGAAGACAATTAAATGTAAGGCATTTATTTACAACTTTAAATTTGTTAGATGGATTAACGAGGAGAGATGTAAAAAGGATCCAGCCACCCAGGGAAAGGAAAAAAGTGATTGTATAAGCTTGAGTTTTGGCAAAGGGGGCTTGAGGAAGGACCTGGTTTTAGAAATGTCATGGAAGGAGTTTATCCTTGAGAAAGCTTTTGACAAGGTGGCAGTGTAGGTGGGAAGGGGAAGGTCAGAGATGGTGACAGGGCTGAGTCATCCGTTAGAAGAGTAGGTGGAACTCTGGGGTGGGCAAAAAGGGCAACCAGCAATGTGCGAGAAGACCCAGGGACAGTCCTTTACCTAAAGGACCCCCAGTATGAGGGGGCCTAGACAGTGAATGTTTTGCTGCGTTCATAAAAGGGAGGGGATAAAGAGGAGATAAATAAAGACATGGCAATTGTATGGAGGAAGTATAGCAATTTTTAGAATGTTTTCATTTTCAGGGAAAGCACCTCTTATGCACCTTAAATCCTGACTAATCAGTTTTTAGGCATCACAGAGACAGCCATTATACCAAGTCTTAAATGGATAAACCAATGAAAAAAGAAAAGAAGTATACCTCCATACTTTTGTTCCTTGTGTCAGCAGATGGGAACTCCTTGGGAGAGGCCAGCACAACTCCTCCAGCCCAATGCAGTACAAAGAGATCCACAGAGAAAAGATTGCCCTCACTGCGTGAGTCCATACCAATCAGTTAGGCAAGAGCAGGAGGTGTAATCCACAGCTAATATGATTTTACAAGCCAAAGATTCAATAAGCAGCAGCAAGTCTGTGCTGAGGAGCCCAAGACAAAACCAGAGACATACCTACAGTCAGGTGGACTAGGGTAATATTTGCACTCCCTTTTAAACAAATAACATTATACTAGTAAGTTTATTTGGGAGCTAATCTTTGCCAAAGTGGAGAATATGATTCAGGAGACTATTTGTCCTAGCCAGTGTTGCTGGATATAAACTGAGGAAGTCAGCCACAAACTCTCTTTCCGTCCTGGGCTTTCCTTCAGGGAGCTTCTGCATGTAGACGTCTTTTCCACCCTTGCTGTCGTGCTTCTTTGACTGGAGGTGGTAGCAGGTTCATGTATTAGGAGTCAGTGTAGTAACTGAAGCCAGGAAATGATATGTATTTCTTTGTGTATTCAGACTATACAGGTCAGCATAGTTCCCTGCAAGACGGGAATGCACATTTCAGGAAAACAGGAAGATTAATTTGCAGCAACAGTTCTTGTGAAGGTAACTGTCTGGCAGCAAAGGGCAGTTCATTGCACCTGACACTATCTAGCTAAAAGTTGCATGTGTCTTCAGTACTAGGAGCCTACGGTTCTCTGCAGTCAGTGGGTGGAGTTAAGTATGTCCAGAAGTGATTAATCTTAAACTATAGAATATATAAGGTAAATCACCATCCAAATGTGCCTCTTTCCACTGACTACGCTGTTACACAGACAGCTAGCATAGGCAAGTTGGCTGGACTTAGGTGAGATGAATTCCCCCTTCTGTCACGGTTATCCATTGGCACATGGCTTCTGGGAGCTTACAGCTGCACTCAGGAGGCTGCTGTCACGGGATGCCTGGCTCCTGGTGCTGCCGTGTGTGCTGGTACATCAGTCAGGGACTCTGCTCTGGTGGAGTTGTCCTTTGTACTGGTGCCTTTTTATTGCTGTCTCCCTCCTGCCCAAGTGTTATTGGAGGAGATCAGATGCTGGACTTGCTGCTTTGAAGCATTGATGTTTTCAGGGAATAAGAGGCTTTTGGCTGCTGGTAGCTGCTTGACATGCCCAGCATCAAACCAGGGACTCAGGCATCGATTGCACCAAAGATGGTGCCAAAGACCCAGCCTCACAGTGCAAGAGAAGATAGAAGTAGAAACCACTTTGTTCTGGATGCTGCTAGAGGGTTGCCATCTTAGCAGATGACATCCACAGAAATAGCAAGCTTGGACATATGCCCCTTCCAAATCAGTGGCCACTGCCTTTTCATCATGGTGCTAGCCAGAATCTTGGTGCACAGAATTTCCTCCTTGCAGCACGTCAGCAGTGTGGAAGTAGTGTCAGCTCCCTAAAACAACACAGCTTCAGGGTAGCATAGCAGGTAAGGACTGCTGGTCCTTGCCTCCCAATAGCTTCTCACAGGTGTTGCACGGCGTTTTGATCGCCTGGGATCCAGTGTGGGAATGCTGTTCCCTGCAAAATCTACCCAGAGTGTTTTGCAGTTGTTTAGGAAAAAAAAGTACAGGGCTGTCTGAAGACTTTTTAACGGAAGAAACTAATCCAATGTAAACAAAGTGGTGTGTGTGCATTCCTTTGCTGTAGTTGTACTAAAATAACAGAAGATACACCAACAAAGCCTTCCCACATAGATGGGTCTTTGCTTTTTTTCTTTCTGGTGTTTAAAATACACGCAGCTTGTTTGTCTCAGAAGTTATTTCTTCTTGTTGGTTTCAGAGTAGGCCCTATCAACCCCACTGCAGAAAAATCATCAAATCACGCCAGTCCCTGTAGTAGGGAGCAGCCTTGGTTGATGCACCGTGTTCCAGTTAAGCCGTCGCAAAGAAGTGCAGAGCAGAATCTTTCAAAGCCAGAACGAGTGTTCGACAGTTACATTTTTCCTAAGTGTTTCAGGGTTGTCTAGAGGTCTTCCTTAAGCTTTTCATCTGAAAATTCAAAATGTTTCTTAATAAAAAAACTTGTTCATCTGGTGTTGTTCCTTCCACACCACAAAGTGCGAGCTCTGAACGATGAGCAGTGTAGAAGGTAAAAGTCCCCTGTATGTTAAAGAAGTTTGCTAACCTGTGCAATGACAGCGTTAGGGTAGGGCATTACCTTCTTGTTTCCCACACGTTACATGTAAACTTGGGACCAATGATCATTTGCATATTTAAGTTATTTAAGTCTCTGCTTAGGTTTCTCTGTCCTTGTTTAAACATATATTTGTTTCAGACTAAACAGTTCGTTCCACTGTTGTTGGAATACCATGTTCTTATGTTTCATCCCTGATGCAGTAAGAAATGCATTGCTATTGTATAGTTCTGTCCTGGGAAGCTGCTTTACATAATGAAACCAACGGTCACCAAGTCTCTGGAAAATCCTTTTGACCTCACAGCACAGAGGTGGACCCACAACATAGCTGACTAGAGACGCTCAGCCACAAGGCTTGCTGTCAGCCCTGCTCAGCAGTGCAGTGGCAGAGATATGCCTCTCCTATTTATTTATTCAGTGTTATCCCACGATCTTTCTCTTTTTTATAGATCTACGTGTAATCTCTTGCACTTCACTTTGTGTTCACATACACGTGGGTTGGTAAAGTAATTAAAGGCAGGTAGTTACTCACATTTCCCCTGTCGTTGGTGGCACAGTCTGGAACAGGAGCCTAAAGCCCTGTTCCTCCCTGGCTCAAGCTGGGGCACAGCTGCTGCAGGAGTCTTGCTGTACTGTGAAGGCTTTATCTGGGCATTGGCTGATACTGTCAGAGCCCCTTCCAGCAAGTCCCTGAGATGCCTCTCTACCTCAGAGTGAGTTTTGCCACTTTTTCGCCCTCCTTGTGGGCTGCTGCTTTGCTTCTGACCCAGCATGTATAGATTGGAAGTGGTATTTACTGAAAGTGTAGGCCATGTATTGTGTAGTCTCTCCCAGGATTTAGCTTCCAAAAGCTCATTAAACTGATCTGGTTAAGGGCCATCAACCCTGTTAGATTAGAGCTATAAAGAGCTTCAGTAGACTACTCTTCTGGGTACTCAAATGTCTGCAAATGAACTCTGTCATGGACAAGAAAAAGCTGCCTGTGTCATGTCTGTCATCATGCCCCCTGCTATAAATATACTCACTGGTGTTTTTCTTTTTTATTAGACAATGTACGCTGTGTAAGACATAGAGAGACTGATTCTTCAACTGAGGGGAAGTAACTCACTTAAGTCAGTAGAGTTACGTGCATATAAAATCAGTAAGGAGTTCAGCATTGGGCCTTCAAGGCTCACCCTGGATTCCTGGGTATGATTGGCATCCCGGTGCATGGAGCAAACTGGTGCTCTGCTGTGAATGTCTCATGTGCATCAGTTGGTTATGAGGAACCTTGGTGCTACATTATCTGCTCAAGCACATGAGGGCCCTGGTGCTCACACCTTTCCTTCAAGCTCCAACATATAGTGTATAACAATATAATTGCACCAAATCTGGTGCTCCTTGGCCATTTTCAAGCTGTGTGTGTTTATACAGGGAAGTGCTGTTGCTTTCACCCACCATCTAGGCCAGGGAGATGCAAACCAGCATCCCACTGGCTCCTGTCCTGGAAGTGTGTAGTTTGCAGATGGGAATTTAGTTTGGAAGTTGTTTTGTACTAGTCTAAGTAGTTTCTTAGCTTGGTATTTGAGAGAGGAAACATGAAATAAGCTGCATGTGGACCATTAGATGTATTTCAGAGGAAGGAGTCGTATTTGGAAACTGGTTCTTGGTTCTGAGACTCATTTATCATTCTGTGTACTAGGATAGTCCATGTTGGTAAGAGTACTAAAATCAGAGACTTATGTTGCTTCAGAATGGCAATTCTGACTATCATTCCTATATCCAACATATATGGGTAAGCATAGGAAACAGCAGAAACAAATTACTGTTTAGAGACAGTTGAGTTGGCTTTAATCAGCGTTTGGGTATTCACGCTGAACCTGATGTTTGCATTTTAATATAGAGCAGACACACAGAGCAGATTTTGTATTGTCTGTCTTCTGGAAATGCCTTTGTGGTTTCAGAGATAACAGTACTTCCAATGCCAGGGTCCTGAGTAGAACATTATTGGGTTAAAAATGCAGATAAAGTCTTTTCTGAGCTTCCCAAACAATCTCATTTTTTTCCTTGATGAGGAAAATTGCTTACTTTCTTTCTGTCATGTTAGAAACACTCCAGCCTATAAAATGATTCCCCAAGTTCTGGTACAGTTTCAGGAATATAAATGTTACTGTTTCAACAAAAGCCATTCTAGCAGGTTTTCCCCACCCTTCATCATTACTTATCAGAGAGTTTTGCCTAACATTCTTCTTTACACAGAGTCTAAGAAGCACCAGAAGGTTTTTTTCCTTCTCCTGGAAAGTTTGTCCATTTGCCTCTTTTTTCTGTGGTCAGGCATGCCAGAGTGCCTCCTTAAGAGCCTTTGCATGTGATGCTACTGGGAAACCTGAAAGACAGTGGAGGAGAATGAATCGAAGTTGGTAGATAGTCCAGTCTCTTGGGTAATCCTGTTGAACTGCAGGAAATAGGCTTTAGTTTTTGTGTACAGTAAGGGTATAAACATAGCCAAAATGCTGCATTTTTCAAACTGCTGAAGCCATGTGTTTTAATAATTGGCAGGGGGAGAGTTGTGCTTGGGTTTTTTTTTTAAATTCAACTGCAAAGTTTCCTGTCCCTTGCATTTGTAAGGTGGTGGGTAACTGCTCCTACCTACTGAAAAATGAGGCTGTTTGATGATGAACACACATCTCCCAGCCTTTACTCTGTCTCCTGAATGAGATAATCTTTCACCTTTTAACTTCCATGAGCTCACTTTTTCAGGCTGTGTCAATGAATGCGTTTCACCACAGGTCTCTTTTAACTGGAGGCATGTCTGTAGCTGTATTCCTCTACTGCCAGGTACCCATGAGGCTCCATCACCACGACTAAGCTGAATGCTTGTTTGCAAAACCTGCCTCTTTCCGCCTGAGCACCCAAGAGATGAGGTGAATTCCTTTCTTGGGAATCAGAAAGGAGCATCCTGCTCACTGCAGAAGGTGGGCATAAGATGAAAGTCTAGATCTAAAAGGTAAGGGAGGATCCTGTACAGACCATAGCTTTGTGAAATGGTTATCTCTGAAGAAGAGTTCAGCTGGGAGAAAAAACTCCCCTCAGGTTGGATTTACTTTGACTTTTGCCTTTGTTTCTTCTTTATCTTTTATCATTACTCTTCAATCTAAGTTGATTTCGTCATGTTCAAAAACCATAATTAGCACTTCTAAATTGCATGGAGATGGCAAGTTATTAGGAATTTTTTGAATAGATTCTTATTTATATTCAGTTGTGAGATTTCCTCACTCACTGCCCAGATGCTTCAAAATCACTACTTTATTGGAAATTAAGGCTGCTGCCCTGCAGATGTTCCATTTAACATAGATATTCAGTGCACAATTCATTGTATGTCAAGCTAGGGTAAGGTTAAATTGTGCCCTCAAAGCTGAGTCTGCTCTGCCCTCTTGTGTCTTTGGAACACGCTGCCAAATGTTCCCCAAATACAGCTGCTTTTTCATGAGAACTGGAATTTTCGCTTCACAGACTTGAGTAAGATGCAAACACAAGGCTATTCAGATATGGGTTGATTTTTCAGTGATGAGTAGAGATTGACATACGTTTGAACTAAAATCTGCTCTGCCAATATTCCTCGTGCACACATATGTCTGAGGGGAAGGCAAAACAACTTGAGAGTATTTTTAATACAGCTCAGAAGTGCTAAAATAAACATGACTGAATGCTCTGTAAAGTTGTGGGGTTTATGAATAAAGTTGTGGGGTTTATGAAGCTTCAACTGAAAAATTATCTACTAGAGGAACAAGTGAGGAAGGGGTTCTTCCAGATGATAGAGACTGGGCTGCTGTGAACTTGTGGGTTGACTTAGCTTGGCTGATTCCTTGACGTACCTTAGCAGAAGCGACAGTCCAAAGCTATGGTAAGTTTACTGTGATTAAAGAGATTCTGAAGGACAAAAAACTCTAGTCATGTAGTGATTTAAATTAAGATGCCTTCAAGGTCAGGTTAAGCTGCATGCTAAAAAAAGAACCTGCCAGCTTCTCTGTGTGGTTGGTCATTTTTTTTTGGTTGAAAACGAACTTAGGAGGCAGGGGTGAGCTGGAAGTTCAGATTTCCTCTGCTTATTGTATTAGGAGAAAAAGACGTTGCCCTGGCTGTGCATCCTCTCTATCCCCCCAGGAGCAGAGTGCAGCAGTGCAAGCTGGTGGAAGCTAGTGAAGCACAGTTTACTGAAAATATATTTATTTTTAAAGAGATTTAAGCATTTTCAAATCACAGAGCCAACTATTCTGTTAGAGTGGCTTTTCTCAACAAAGTAGGAAGTTTAGAGTTTGATATGGTCTGCTGTAAGTCTTTCAGATAGCTTAAGGCTTAACATTTGCTCCATGAGTGTTGGACGATGACTGACCTGAGCCAGTCCTGATTTTGACATGGATATTTTTCTCCTTATCTTAAGGGTGTTTACAGCAGAGACCAGCACTTTTCAGAAGCAGCTTTTTATTTTTGGCTCAAGCCGCAGGTTTTGAGCTATCCTCACAGATGACCATGAACTCTCTTTTTAAACTCCTTTTCTGAAGACAAGGAAATGCAGTTTGTTGATCTATGAATGCAGAGCATTGGATCTGCAATTTATTATGTGTTGTCTTACCTCTCCAAAATCATAAGGACCAAAGAAACCTGAATAGCAAAGTGTTTTATGGTTCTTCTGTTCTTAAGTTTAATTTTTCCCCACAGTGATCCACAGCTGTCCTTTGTGTCAGTACTTCTCAACTTTTTGTAGTGCAAGGACCTTCTACCTTCATTGAAAACCATCCAGGGATTGTCTTGTACAGCCCTGTCACAGTGGTTTGCATTTACTATCACGGAAGGTTTGCTTCAACTGGGACCAGCTATGTATTAGTCTTATTTTTCCTCGATCTATTTTGTCTGCCTGCTGAATGGGAGTGCGTGTTCAGTGTTGGGTTTCTTGTGCCTTCTTCCTGTCGGGGGTTTGGGTGTCCTGTAACTGGCACTCTGTCTGCGGGCCACCAGTGGTGCACAGGCCCTGGGTAGAGGAGCACTGCTCTACAACTCTTACTAAAGCAAGTCCCAAGCATAAAGATTTCCACCAGTTCTGTACCAGAAAACTTTTTTTCCCCAGCCAGTATTTAGTCTGCATTTTCCCCATCTTCACATCCCATTGGTCCTGTCACTGTTGTTGAACTTCATCTGGAATAATCCCTCCCTTGGCACCAACACCCTGGTTTGAGCACTCTTTCACCTCTCTCTTGTTGGTTAGCTGTGTTACTCATCCTGTAAACTGGTCTTCATCAGTCATTTTTTCCACCTTCATAAGAATGTTGTTGCTCCATGGGAACAGAGCAATGCTGTGACAAAGCTCACCCCAGAGCAGGACATACCAGAGCTGACTGCCCCAATGCTGTGCGGAGGAAGGTGATTACTGCCTGTCACCCCGCGACCTGTTACTGCCAGCTTCCCTGATGTCTTCAGAGGTCCCACTGCAAACGGTCCCCCTGCATTTGCAATGAACATGATCCCAGCTGTGATCTCCAGTCAAAGGTGATGGAGGGATAAACTGTAGGTAGCAGTGGAAGAAGAGAAATGACAGTTGAAACAAAAGACTGGCAAGGAGAAGAAACAGGGGTGATAAAAAATGCAGAAAGTAAAAGAGAGGAGAGAGGGAGCTCCCTATGAGATCAGATAATCTTGAAGAAAAGGGAGAATAATTTAAGGAAAATATAGAAAGCAGACACCACAAAATTTGTGCCAAGGCATACAATAAAAATGAGGACAAAGATGGGGGAGGAACACAGTGACAGGATTTTGACTTAAATTTAATTATGATGTGTTGTTTCTAACAACAAAAATGCTACAGATACTTTTGGTACTTGTCTGAAGTGAGAGCTGAACCCTCTCCCGATCTGAAGAGTCTTTCCTTGTTGCTGTTAAGTTGGCAGTTCTGGACCTGACATGGTGCACCTGGAGTCCTGGCTGTATTTCAAAGGCAGGTCTCTGAGAGACTATTAGGCACTTAGACAGTGGTATTTCTTTTTCTAAGTGTGCCCTATAAAAATGTACAGCCTCTTATATCATGGCAGTCCTTTGACTTACGGAGAGATTTTTCCTGCTGATATCTTTGGTTCAGTAAAGGCTGCATGAAGATAGGGTTAATAATTATGGTTATCTGTTTATCATGTGATTCAGTGGAGGTACCCCAAAGGGAGCGATGAAGTGCCTGAGTTTTAGTTTCAGATCCAAAGTGGAAAGCATAGAAATTGCATTTGTAATAATCTCTTGGGAACTAAGAACACTTGTACCAGGATGAGGCAGAGCCTTTTCCAAGCTTGCTGTTTTAGAAGAAGTCTCTTCCAGTCAGCAGCACCCCAACGCACAGCTCAGAGTGAATACTGATGGTAGAAGAGCAACAGCGTCGGCTCCTTGCGTGGGTTCTGGGTTGTATCAGCTTGGTGTCCTGACACACATACAGAATCACTTCTGCTAGCGGTGCATGGCTAATGCAGCTCCATAGGAGGCATGCCATGGCTGTGGCCTCATACTTTAGTAGTTCTCAGACTGCTTTTATAGAAGTGCTTCACCCACACTAGGGCTCTCTGATGCAAATGAGAATATTGCTTGGTTTTACACAGGAGGGTTAGGCTGTAGTATCAATACAAAGGGTCAGCAGTGGGGCCAGTCTCGTGTCACCCATTCTCACCTCTAGACTGTTATGTTTATTTGTTTGTATATTTACTGTTGTCCTTTTCGGCAATGATTTCCCACAGTGATTGGTCACTACTGGTTTGCAAAGAAGCAGTGATGGTGGCTGAGGGCCCAGTGCCTGACCACAGCTCAGTAAGACCTGCTAAAGCAGCTTACCTCAGCAGGAGGAGAGGAGAGGGTTCAATATACCGCTAGGTGTTTGTTGCACTTTGTAGATTGTATGGTGTGGTTCTATGCTGATGTAAAAGTATTGAGATTGACTCTCAACCATTCAATTAGGTCTGTCCTGGACCTCAGTGCAGAGAGGGTGTGCTGAGACTGCTGTCACTCTGATAGCAGGAGCTTGGTGATGAGAGAAAGCTTCAGCATGTGTTTGCCACCCTGGGAGGGAGAGGATCATTGCTGGCAGCTGGAGTACTTTTTTTAAACCTACAGCTACCTTCGGAATCGCAGTGTGTGCAATTAAACTCAGAGCAGCAGCTTTCTAGCTGTAGACCATACTGAAATCTTGTGGTGAGTGAGGGTTTGTTTGTCCTCAGGTCTGGCTGTGAATTAGTGGTCTGTTTTAGGGGCTTCCATGGGCTAGAATTGCATTCTTCATGGAGAAAATGCCACTGCCGTGCAAAGTCAGCAGGAGCACTTTGAGATGCTAAGAGTCTTCTCTGCTACTTTTTGTTGATCCAGGTGGTCTTTCCTAAGTACAAAGTCAAAGAAATTATTGTTTGCCCCTTCCTTCATCTCCCCATGCAAGTGTCATGTAATTGGCAGGAATGCTGAATCCTCCCTGTGTCCCATTTCTGTTGGCATGGGAGAGAAATGGAGGGAAGTGAGATGGAACCATACATCCCTCTGCATCTGCACTCTGAAGGCAAAGTTATTTGTGAGCATTAAGCATATGGGTGGGAGAGCTGCCAAGCCAAAGTTGTTCCCAAGTATCTGTAAACCAAATCTGATTCCTTAAATTCATCCAACTAAGGAACTTTTCACTCTGGCAAAGACTTGTAAATATTACAGTACCTGTCACTTTTGGATGCTGCTTTTCTGTTTTCATAGCAGTGAACTGAAAGCTTTGAAGTCTGGGATGTTTTGTTTAGCTTTGTAGAGGTTGACCTCAAAGCATCAATCTTTCTGCTCTTTTTAGGATGTAGGAAAATAGTCTTTTCTTTTCACAGAAAACTTCTTGTAGCAACAGTATTGCTAATGGCCAGAGTTCTCCGATATTCTTGGAGCGTTGAAGCATGTATTAAGATACATATACCAAAATAGAGAGAGTTTTGCATGTCTGTTATTTTCAGTAATTCAATTTTTTCTTCTGTGTGACGGAACATTCATAAACGTATACTTATAATGAAGTAAAAGGTATTACTCTAAACAATGCTTATAAAGTGGTTTCAGGATGCATGGCACTCTCATAGTAGTGTATAGTTAGTTTTGCTGGGGTTTTAGTTTACATGTACTTTTCAGTTTCTGCACCATCTGTGCAGCATAGCCTCCACCTGTTTGGATTCTCTGTGCTCACTGGGATAGACGTGGATGGTAATAACAGTCACGTTTTGCTTATTTTCAAGACAAGTTGCTGGTTGATAGAAACTTGTGGCTTGAGTTTGCCAGATACAGTTGCTCCCACAATTTGTGGTCTCCAGTTGCTTCTTGGAGGAAGATGTCATGCTGTTTCTCTTGAAATAATTCTTAGAATTGAGTTTAGGCAGACCTGTTCTGAATTGCAGTTCAGTACTGCACAGCTAACTCGAGTTACAACTTATTTGTGACTCCAAAGTTAACCTGGCCACACCTAAAACTCCATGGAGGCAGTACTTTTAAGACTGTGCTCACTGAGGAGTTAAGTTGGATAGTTGCTCTTGCTTGAATGATGTTCTTGCCTTGACTTTGTCAATGTGCGCACAGCTTTTGTCTGAAAGTGTTTGGGCCTGCTGACCTGTCCCAGAGCCATGGCTGAAGCCAGTGTTCTCTTTGCACTTGAAATTGCAACCCAGCCTTCTTGAGCGGTGGAGATTTATGCTCAAGTACTTTGAGTCCTACAGTGCTTTCCCCCTTTCCTGCTGTATTCCTAGGAGAATCAAAGTTCTCCTACAGTGAACACAACATGAATCCTAGAGCAATTCAACCCACTGAGTCACTAAGAGGGCTCGGTTTTGACTCCAGCCTTCCCGCAACCTGGTGTGAACAAGCACAATGTCAGCACAAGCACTCTGGAGCAGACCTGCTCTGTTAAATTTTACCTTGGTTCCCATGTTTTTTCTCTTTAACCAAAGTCCACTGAGCAGTCTTGCCAAGGTGTCTCAGCAGTGCTCTGACTGGCTTTGCCAGACCAAGTGAGCACTGTTTTCATGGCAGAGAGGTCGCCATAGACAGTGGGATGTGTTACATGGCTGGCACCCTGGCTGAAGTAAATCCACACTGGAACCTGCCACCTGATGGGCCCTACAGTAATGATGGCTTTGTGAGACTGCCTACTCCAGCCATACTTGCTAACCATTCAGTTTTTTGTAAAATGCTTTAGAAAATGATGCTTGAAGGCATGATGTTAAGAGCTAAGGTCGCAATTGCTTTTCACCTCACTGGCTAAGTCTTGTGCAGCTACATATTCCTAAGTGGGTGATCATGTTTGCTGCCTGTGAAAATATGGGATTTATATTTCCATTTAGATATCTGAAAATTGAGCCTTTCATCTTCTGAAATGTTTCCAAAAACCCAAATTCAGGCCTGGCTCATAATCTTTCCGGTGCTTTAATATCAACTGTTAAAGTAAAGCTGACTATCACGAAGCAGTTAGTATGGAGAGAGCTGGTAATGATGCAGCTGAGAAGCTAAACCCCCCATCTCCATTTGAGTCTCTTTTTTTGTCTTGCAGATGAGAGGATCTGTTCACCACCCTTTATGGAGCTGACAAGTGCCTGTGGAGAAGATACCTTGCAGCTTATAGAGAAGAATGGACTGGCATTCCCATTCAGTATGTACATGGGCTTTTCCTTAGTGCTTCTAGTTGGTTATGAATATTGCACATGCACCCCCCAATATGTAGGCAACACTGTGGGAGTGTAAGTTTCATTGCCAAAGTGTCAGGGATGTTAAAACCTTCCTGAAACAAATGCTCTGAAGTAGTCTACTTGGAATGTGGAACAAAACCCCTCCCTATCAGCTTTTACTTTGCCTTTTATTGAGGTTTCTTACTTTAAACACCTCACTACAGTAAACATGCATTCTTGGGAAATGCTAATAGTTCTAGCAAAGTTAGCCTCTTGCCCTGAGCTTGTGCAAGAAGTTTCTCCTGTCAGCTGGGTTCATTATTTTTCTTGAGAAAATCACTGCCTTGCTGACTCCCCCCTTTTTTTACCCACCCCTCCCTTTCCCTGGTACAGGCTACAAATACTATCTTAGAGGGTAGAAGAAGGAGTATAAGAATTACCATAGATAGCAGGCTGCAAGGGCCCATAACCTCAAACAGCTACTATGAACTGTTTGTGCTTTGTAGCAAATTTCATTGTGGGGCATGTACTTTAATTCGTTCCTTTATTTGATTCCTTGCAGTATAAAGTGAGCAGAATCAGTTAGTTGGTGTTTGTTCGCTTGCTGCTTGCCTCATTTGTAAGGTTCAGAGGTAAAGTCGTGTAGAAAAAGCATGTTTTTCCCTCCCTGCCATCGCTCTCCCATATGAGGCAGGTCTCCTGAAGCTAGATTGTGAAGCAGTAATTTAAAGCCCACTGAATGGCTTTGACCACCCTTCCTCACCCACGCACATTGTCCTCTCAATACAGGCTGGCTAGTGCTCAGTAGACAGCAGCATGGGCCATATATTCAGAAGGCCTGAATCAACCCCACTAAATGATGATGAAATTAAAAAATAACACTGAAAATTAATATAACATGGTACCGTGGGAGTGCTTTTTCTGCCTCCTCTTTCTCCTTTGCTTTTTTTTTTTTTTTCCTTAAAAATGCTCCTGCTCTCCAGAGCATGTGTCTGTAAGACATCATGTACCACTTTCCAAAATTTCAAGTTACCAACTTACTTTGGACTCTAGTGCAGATCATCTGCCCTTCATAGCTGCCTGTTCTTTTGCCTGGCAATTTGACTTTTCCAACAACCCACAAAGAAATCTTGTCCTATCCACCCCCTCACTACTTGCAGGTTTTCATCTCCTCTGCTTAACACACAAATAATACCAGCTCTAGTCATCATCTAGCAGGAGCATGTTGTTTCTTTCCTCTTACTAGTTTTAGGATGGAGGTGAGAACCAGGGTATACAGAGCAGATAAGGAATATGAAGGAGAAAGAACTGCAGGGCTCTTTCTACTTTTTTTGCCCCCCTTTATGGTTGCCTGTGAAAAATATGCTGTATCTTAGTTCTGTTCAGCCCATTCAGTTTCCTGCTCTTCCCCAAAAAGGAAGGAGGTAGGAAAAGAAGTTGGTTTCCACTGTGTCCCGGTTCCCTTGTTTTCAGGACAATGGTGTTTTGTGGTACCTTTAAAGAAGCTCCAGCCTCAGGCAAAATCACAAACTTGTGAAATTGCCCTCTGAGTAGGCAGGATGGCAATACCAGTACTAGTACTAACTTCATAGCTGATGCGTTGCACCTCTGTCCAGTCCTAATGATGACTTCTGCTTGCACCTTAGTTGCAGGGAGGAGTTGAGAGAGTAGGGCTTGGAGCAAGCCAAGCTTTGCAGTGATTGAGGACACTATTCAAGCAGAGACTGTCACTGGTATCTGGTACAGTCAATGCCTTGATCTGGTGAACTCCAGGGTTTGCACATGTGGGCGGCAATGGATTTATAAGAGTTTTGTGTGTCCTGTTTCAGTTGTGCATTGTTTTTTCTTTTTTATTTACCCAGTTTGTAAAACCAGAGTGGCCCATGGAACCAACTCTCATGAGGTGAGTTAAACTTTTGCAGTGTTATCCCCCTGCTTCCAGTCCCCCCATGGTGGTTTGGCTGGTGCTTTCCAATCCTGTAGTAGCCAGAATGAGCACTATGCCCAGATGACTTCCCTTCCCCTGCATCTCCCTCGTGTTTAATTACACCATTATTTTTTCAGATTTATCTGAAATGAAGTTAAATATGACTTTAACTTCTTGACATGGAAGTTTTTCTAGCAGTTTCTAGCTTCTATCATCTAGTTTCTTCTAGCAGTTTGTAGTCTCCAGTCAATTCTGCCTGCGAGGAATCTCCTTCAGCCTCTCCTTTGGTGGGAGGTCACACTTAAGTCATGTTTCCACCCCACCATGTTTCTCTTCCAACATGTATGTGGTACAGGTGAGAAATGGTTTTGTGCTGTAGATGAAGCAACTGGTTCCTCTCCTTGAGAGGAAATGAACAGCAAATAGAGGCAGTTTCCAGGCATGTTCAGTTGTAATAACACGGTTGGAGCTGGGGTAGAAACAGGACTGGTAGAACTATCTGCCTTCCCTCCTTCCTGTAAGGCAATTGCAGTTAAGCTGATTGTATATTCCTGGAAGGAGTGCATTCCCTATGAGCCTAGCTTCCTCTAAATTTAGGCAAGTTGAGTCTTGTTTTAATCCTTTTCCATTTGTGCTTCCTGCCTTCCTGCTTACCACAGCTCAGTTTTGAGAATCCAGCCCTCGCTGCTGGCTCTCCTCATGCCTGGCTTCCTTTGTTAACAATGTGGTCATCAGTCCAGGTTTCCCAGCTGCTCCTGAAACATGCAGTACATTCCTGCAGTATCTCTGAGAGCTGAAGGCCCTGAAGTAAAATGTAAATCTAGATGAGCAGAATGACTATGGCTGAAACCTTGAGTGACCAGCACTTCCTTTTAAAAATGCAGCAAGATTTTTTCATGCAGGCCTTAGCCTGGATCATTTTACAAGCTGACAGACAGTCCTGTTAGTTTGCCAGAACAGCCACTATAAATTTTTGCTATCATTCCCGAGAACACTTGGGGACTGGATTGTTAATGAATTTAAGACTGCAGCTTCACTGCTGATTTTCTTGTCAAGAGTTCCTCTGCAACTGCAACCTGACATGCATTGACCTTTCAGTGCTTGTCCAGTCAGGCTTGGACTTAGTTTCCCTGGTGAATCTTTCTTTGCTCTTCTTTCATACAGTGCAGACATACCTCAGCCTCCTGCCAGAATTCCATTTGCTGAGCAAAAATTAGACTAAAATACAGTTGTAGACTGCACTTTTATCACAGGAACTTATGGCTAGAGCCTAGGAGGACCCCTGGAAAAAAGCCTGAAGTCTTGCATGGTACTTTACATAGTTAGTAGTAGTAGTCACTTTTGGAATTGCTGAGTTCTCAGGAGTGATCCAAAAGTGTATTTATGATCAGAGAAGAACTGTCTTGTAATTGCTGTTTTGTGGTCGATAATGGCAAGGAAAGCGTAGAATAAATACTATAAATACTCTGCTTACAGTACAGTCCATTTAAAAGATGGAGCATAGGTCTAGAAGCAAGAAATTGTTGCTTGTTTTATTAATGACTCCTCCTTTGGCTTTTGCTAAATCGCTCCATTTTCTGTAGAGATATTGCCACTGCAGAGCTGACACTGGAACTAGAACACAGCCTGACCAGAAGCCTGCTTTTCTTCCTAAGATGACTATTCAGAAAGTTCAAGTACTGGCTAACAGGGACAGGTGAAGGTGCAGGCTTGAGTTTGGGTTTGGTGCCAGCCAAGGCTGGCAGACTCTGCATTTTGCAGTGAAAACACAAGCTAGTCAAGCCAAGGTGCTGTTAGTTAGTCTTCTTCTGGTGTCCCACAGTTCTACATGGCCTCTACACTAGAAGTTGCAGCGGCCAGCTCAGCACTTGAAGCTCACTTTGCCAGGACCGTTTGTTAGACTTGAACAGAGATGATACCTGAAGGTTGTCCTTCCCAGCTGCCAGCAGGTCAGAACATAACTGACATTTGGTAAAGCTGCAGTGAGACATCACTGAGACCCATAACCTGAAGAAATGTGTCCAGAATGACTCTTTTTCTAAGTGTTGAGCAGACAGGAATGAAAAGGCATAGAATTGCTGTGATTTTTGAGACTTAATTCCTTAAGGACATTGTCAGTAAAAATTCTTCATGCCAAATGTTTTGTTTTGCCTTCAAAAGAGCTCTGCATTTATGAGGAATGCTATTTGGAAATTATGATATAAAGTATTGTTCCCATGTTACTGCCAGACACAGCAGGTCTGTGCTAGATGACAAAGAGCAAGTGCACCCTGCAAGCGAATTCTTGGAGCTGTATTCATGCATGCTAAAAACCATGAGACATCTCAGTGAAACAGCATAATGCAACACCATGGGAGTTACATGGGTTGTGTGCTAGTCCACAGGGCTCTCATCACAAAGCTTTGCAGAAGAGAGGTTTCACATGGTTTCCAGTAGCCTAGATCAGTTCTATGCTAAGAAGATAAACTCTCTGGGTTTCCACACTTCTTAAATAGGATGATAAGTACCTGCTTATCTTATGTTTGTTTGTGGGGATTAATTAACTAATATTTGAAGAGAACACTATAGGAACAGCACAGTTCTTGCCAGTATGATGATGTAGATACTACAATGCCAACAGTCTACGCAGGAGGAGGAAGAGAGCAGTGTTTCTTGCCACCAGTGAGAGAAAAATGAGGTATGATGTTGTGAATCATCCTGATAGATGATTCTGCTGGTTAGAGTAGGTTTCTTGCACAGGTTGTTACAACTCACAAATCCACTCTGTGCTGTCAGATAGATAGCAGCTGGTATAATAGAAACAGAGTAAGAATATCAGCTGCAAGTTGGTATTGAATGCACGCGTTGACTTAAACTCAGAAAATGTTAATCTACTGAGTCATTGTGCATGCATGCAGACAATTATGTGATCTAATGTGGTCTATCAGATAAGGAAGAATAAGGAAAAAAATGTGCTCAGACTTTTAACTATGAATATGTCATCACTACATCATTTACCATGGCTATGTTTTTGAACAGCAAAACCTATTATATTTACTATTTTTATTACAGGAACAAACTAAGGTGTTAGCAGAAATTCAGTCTGAAAGTACAGCGTACATCAAATGAGCAGCTGATCACATATAATATATGAGAAAGAGCACAAAGTGGTAAAGTTTCTTTGTAAAATCCTTCCAGTGACCCTGACTTCACTAAGATACAGCTAATCTCAGAAAGTGTGAAAACTGACAGGAAGCATATGGAAAGAGCAAGCAAGCAGTATAACTCATCTGCACCATGCTGAGGCAGGAAACTCCAGTTCTGTTCTGTATATAGCTGTGGAGTCACTGTGGGACCCAGAGGAATTCTCTAAGCCTCTCTGGACTGTCTTGCATCCCGAGTAAAACAGTAGGCCCAAGCAGGCCAGTAAGAAAATATTAACAGGCATAAGAAAAAACTTGCGTTTCAGAGCTTAGGAACTTTTCTGGTAACTGTTGTGCATCCTGCACTGACTGAGGTAGGCAGCGGGCTGTTGTTATGGTTAGCTGTTGTCTTCAAAGTTCTTCAGAGGGGGAAGGTGCTCTAAGCAATGCATCCCTACCTGTGGGAGGGAGTTTTGCCCACAGGAAAGGAAGATAAAACATATGTCAGATTCTCTGGCCTTGAACAGTCTTTTCTCATATTCACCTGACTACTAACATGCCCTACTGCCATTGTGGATAACAAGGCCTAGCATCACTGGACTAATGAAGAGAGGTCGGTATTCAGATAACTAGAGCATAGCTTTTCCAGGGCTTTGAGGATGGAGATCAAACCTAAGTTATCCTCGCTGCTGTGTAGGGGCACACTGGTATAAAGTAATTTCATCACCTCTGCCAGAATGGTGCTTGCTGCTGGTTCTGTGTAGGAGGCATGGTAGCATCCATACTCCAACAACAAACCTGCAAAATGGGCCACCACAGTTATGATAATTATATATGCATGTAAGCATGGTAATGGAGGGATTGATGGAAAGAGCAGTGTAACATGTGCCAAAGATATGTTGGCTCATCAAAGTACTTCTTTGCACCTACCAGCATTGCTTCCATGCTGTTTGAGGCAGTTGTTCATCATTCAGGCCCTATAAATGCCTTTCTTCTTGACATATTTGTCCCAGTCCCTTCAAGAGGGCTATCTAATTGGAGGAATGGGGTGAAACCAAGCCAAGAAAATCATTATGCTGGCATTTGCTAGCAATAAGAACTACTAAAGTCTGAAAAAAGGTCTCTGATGATGTGGGTGAAACCCTGGTGCTTAGGCCATTGTGACTGGACTCAACCAAGCCATGGGATGTAGAGCTGTGGGGAAGAACTCGTATAGTTAGTACACAGAGCTGTTCCTTCTGTTGTTCTCATGATACGTGCTTGTATTCAATACAAACTTTGTCATCTGTGTTGGTCAAATGCTCTACCCTTTTGTAGTACATGCAGTTGCAGTAGCTTCCCAACTAAAAGCAGCAAATGAAATTGCAAAGATCTGAGAAGAAAATGTTGATTGAAAATGAAAGCTGCACTGGCAGTAGTGTTTGGAGAGTTGTGCATCAGTGAAATGGAACGTAATGAAATAAGACTAGCTGCTGAGCAAGAATTCACATGTGGTCAATATATATCCATCAGTAGATGTTCCCCCTCACCGCTAGTCAGGTGATGGGTAAGCAGAAATCATTGAAAGACTTGTGCACAACTGTGTGTGCGTGTTTCCAGATGGCGATCATCTTCAACCAGGAGGGCCTGAAAGCTGTTCGCCCCCCTTGCGTCATTCAGAGCTTCATCAATCACAACGCCGTGCTATATAAAGTCTTCGTGGTTGGGGAATCCTATACAGTGGTGAAAAGACCATCTTTAAAGAACTTCTCTGCAGGAATCTCAGGTACGTTGTGCCAATTTTAATGGAAATGTCAGTTCTCGGAGCCTTGGTAGCAAATAGCTCAAAAGAAAAATATCTTTGAGAAGGCTGCTGAAGTGAAGGCAGCTGTTTCTTACATACTGTGTTTCCTCTTCTGTATTATTTCAATAGGAAGGGAGATAACTCATCTGCTCTGGAATACATACGAATGACATTTGTATAGTAAATATTTATGCAATGGTAACCTGAGTCTTACCTGTTAGAAACAGTGTTTTATGTCATGTGGAAAGGGGGAAAAGGAGAGAAATTCTCTCATTTCACAGCAAGTTCATGTGTCATTTGTTCCAGAGTTTGTTTATAAATGTGCTTTGGAGAGAATTTCCTGGATTCCATCATTTCAGAACTTCCTCTCCCTATTTTTACCTTGGTTATATATGTGTGTTTAAATGAAAGATCACTTGTGCTCTCCCCTAAATGAACCTCTCTGTTCATGTGAGGCCCAGTGTTGTAAACTTTGGTGGGAAGTGTCCTTTGGTTTGTAGATACCAGCTGTGTTGGGGGGAAGGAGGAATGGATTTGTCAGTGACAGCAGTGATCCTCCTATATGTCACTAGAAAGTAGCACTTGAAGAGTTTTCATTAAAGATTACTTAAATTTCCTTTATGGAAAAAAAAGCTCCTTTCCAGAGAACTGCATTCTGTCGTCCATCAGAAGCAAAAAGGAATTAGCAGTGCATGAATAGAAGCATGATCTGCCTGCAACAATCCAGGAGGTGGGGATGGGAGGGGAGAAGGTATCAAACTAAAGGAGGTGAATGAACAAGTACCAGTTTCTTGTCACTTTTCTTAGTTTCCGCTGATCTTAATATGTCTGGGTATGCTAACCATTGCATTCTGCACACAAATATGTATTTTGTTAGTATACGTATAGTAGAATCCTGGTAAAAGTTCTTGTCTGTAGGTATGTATGCCTGTATTTACATTTAGATCTGCTCTATGTCCTGATCAAATTAAGTAGGCCAGAATCCGTGTTCATACAAACTATTAGGACAGTTGGTCTATACTTTTGCTGGAAGGGAACGTTTTACGGCATCTTTCTCAAAATGCCTTAGCTAATGTCTCATCTGTTAGTGTAAGACTTGAAAGTTGTCTGAAAGCCCACATAAAAATAAGTTTTGTGGGCAGATGAGGCTAAGTGTCTGGCTTTCTTACCCTCATCAGGAGAATTTAAGGGGGCCATGCTACAGGCAGCTGACTAGGCAGATCTGACGATTAAGCAGATCTGGTGGCTCTGAGGCACTCCAGCAGCTGACTGTCTGAAAGTACAGGGCCTTTCTAAATGAGAGGAAAGGAAGGAAGAGTATATGGTGGTGTCGGACTGCAGAGTGGGTTTGGGTTTACTTTTCACAGCTCCCCCAACTTTATTGTATGTGGCCCTGTGTCTGCTCTTAAATGTCCACTTAGAGAGCCCAGCACAGCAGAAATACTCTGTTGCTGGTGCCACCTGCCTGCTGAGACTTTGGTCTGGGTGTTCCCATGCAGATTGTCTGTATGATGCCATCACTCTGCTGCGGTGGGAGTCCCAAGGGGAGAGTTGTGGTGGATTTCTCCCCGCCAGTAAAACCTCCAGCACAGAGAGAGCGGGAGGAGAGGTGCCAGTACAGTTCTCCCCGTGGTTTCCACTGTGGTACTTCAGTGGCTTCTGTCACCTCAGGGTGTCTCCTGCATTCCTGTGGTGCCTCCCAAAAGGAAGGCAGGCCCTGACCATGAAATTTGCTGCTTTCCTCCTTGGTGACAGTGCCCTGCCCAGGTTCACAGGGATCTCGGTGTACCCTGGGTGCTGTCAATCTACTGCCTGCGGTGAATGCAGCTCCTCCCTTCCCATTGGAACCGTCACTTCGAGTATAGCAAATTAGTAGAAATTAACGTCATTATCTTACTGAACTTAGTTAATTGGCTCTGGTGAAGGAAAGGAAACCAGTTTCTGTTAACCCTGTGCAGGTCTATCCCTTTGTGGTCCAAAACCCGCGGGTGACCCGCCGTGGGTCCCTGCCTGCGCGGACAGCTAGGTGCCCGCAGCAGGAGGGGCGCTGCGGGTGGGCTGGGGGGCCGGGGACTGCCCGGCAGGGATCGGGGCTACATCCCCGGGGCTGCAGTGCCATCTGCTGTTCCTCGCACTAATCCTTTGGAAATTAAAATCTGATACAAAGTTATTTACGACCTGCTTTTAATTCCAGACAGAGAATCAATATTTTTCAACAGCCACAATGTTTCAAAACCAGAATCCTCATCTGTCTTAACAGCAGTAAGTACACTTGGTCTTTTTTCTTCTAGCGCGGCTGGAAAACTGTTTAGTCCTTTCTTATCGAAGCGTTATCAGCTAGTGACTCTCCTTCACAAGTTGTCTGCTTCTGTGTTGCAGGCTGAGGTCTGTTTGGTACAAGGAACCAGCATGACTGTGTCCCCCTCTGGTTTTCCTTACCGAGCTCCGGTGAGGAAGCACTGATGCAGCAGGGCTGTGCTGCTTGCCAGGCCTAAACTCCCCAGAGCTAATCTAGGCAAAGGGGGAAGAAGGAGATTCTGAATGCAAATACCTGGCCTTTTCCTGTCCAGAGAGCTTAATAAGCATAAATCATCTTTCTGGGACTCAGTTCTGTGAGGAAAGACAAATGGTGAAAATTCAAGCAGAGAAATGGTGTTGGGTAGGGCCACAGAGAGCCAGTAGCTGTCTGTGGTGTGAGCAAGCCTGAGCTGTGACCACGGGACCATTTCTGAGTGTCTTCCAAGTCCAGCAGTGCCAGCACACTGCACAGTTTCATACTTGCATTACCAGTCCTTTAAATAAGCTTTGCACATATGAATCCTAACAAGTTCTTGGGCACTCAACTTCTGAGAAAGTCACTTTACAGGACTGGGTCCTTTCAATCTCTGAGTCTCCAGATTCTTTTCTGTTTCACAAGCTCTATTGGGGAGTAGTTTCATAGTCGACAATGATTAAATTTTAAGTTGTGTGCAACACTGGTAGGCATACTAACTATTAAAACTGTAATTGTGCTAGTCATAAATCCCTTTATGGCTAAATTTACTTTGAAACTTAGAGTATATGCCTCTGTGGTTTACCTGCCATCTCTCACATACACGTACATATTCCGTACACGCTTCTGTAGGCATAACAGCATACTTCTGCTTTGTAACATGTCGTTTAGAAAGTGAAGAAAATTACATCTTCCAGTCATAAGTAACCTGAGTTGCTCATTGTAATAAATATTTATAGAATAATTTATACATGAAATCCCACATAAAAGATAGCCCCTTTGAATTAGCGTCTGCCCTGATGATATCAGCTGAGTTGTATTATATGGCTCAGATTAAACTAACAGCAGGAGTCTGTCTTATCAGCCCGTTAGCATAGGCCTTAATCTACATTGAAAAAACAGAATGTTATCCAGGGTTAAACGTGCCAGCTGTATTTGGTTTTTTAAGGTGTAGATCTAGTACTTAAATTATTAAGTCTGATTCTCCATTCATTCCTACACTGCTGTCTCTTGAGGAGCTGCACCAGTATGAAGAGGAAGAACTAGGTGCTTTAGAGCAGGTGAACTTCCAATATAGGAAGGATTCTGAATTATGAAAGCAGTTTCTCTTTGGTGTCTTTCTCTGTTTCATGCCACTGGTTCTCTGCAATTAGATTTGGTGGATATGCACCTGGAAACCTCTGAAAAATCAATCAATCTTTCCACTAAAAAGACTGTTTCAGAGTCCCTTAGTAATGTGTCTTTTTCCACTATAGCTGGATAAAATCGAAGGAGTATTTGAGCGGCCAAACGACGACGTCATCCGGGAAATCTCTAAGGCGCTGCGACAAGCTCTGGGAGTTTCCCTCTTTGGAATTGATATCATCATTAACAATCAGACTGGGCAGCATGCGGTCATTGATATAAATGCATTCCCAGGTGAGAAAGGCCTTTCCACTAATGCTTTGTGGAAACTGTGCAGTGCGTGCTTAGTGTGAAGTTCTACTGCTGGTGTCTCACATCATTGCTTCCCAGGTCGGGGACAGGAGAGCAGCAGCCAAATTGTTCTGAGATCGGACACTGTTCAATCTGGGAAGGGCAGAACCCTAATCTAGACAAGGAATGTGCTACTGAAATATTTGCTCGTAGGAGATATGGTCAAATTTTAGTGGCCAGCTGTAACATGGCTGTCATGCCCTTCTCTGCAAAGGGAGGCCCAGGAAATGAAGCGTGGGACGGTGTGCTGGGACCTGGCCTTTCTTGGCCTGTCCTTCATTCTGAAGATGAAAATAATAATAATAAATTCTATTTTAGGAGAGCCTTTTAAGATTTCTATTTTTCCAGACTCTGTGCCATTAAAAGTGTTGAGGGGGTGGAAGCAGCAAACTGTTCCCTTGAAAATCTCTTCCTGTGCAAATTGATTCCCCAGACATTTGTGCACAAAAGCAACAACACCAAGAATCTGAAGATGATAAAATTGTAGGGGCACAGAAGTTGCTGTAAAGAGTTAAATATCCTTGCAGGTTCTCATAAGTGCATCCTGGAGTAAAACAATAGAATAGAGCATGTGAAAACAGGTAAATTTGTCCTCCACTGTTTTTAGTGCAACATACATCTTGGAAACAACTAAACAAGCTCCTTGACCACTGGAATTGTTAAAAGGAGTAAGTGGAGGCAATAATGGTCTGTCATTTGTGCTAAATTCAGTAGCCTAACACAGGAAAAGAATACATCATCTGATTTGATGCTGTTTTGCATGGGCTTTTTCTCTTTGAGAATCAACTCTCACTACCTGAATAGTGATGTTTGTTTCCAGAGACATACACACGCTGTTACATAGTTTGTTTAACCTGTCATTGAAGACTTTGAGTTTTCAATATGGCTGCAATATCTTTACATCTAGAGATCTTGCCCTGAGCCCCCAGTCTTCATAATCTTTCAGTTCAGGTCCTCAGTGCCACTACTGCCCTGGAATGCCTTGCCTGTCTGTCTCTACAGTGACTGGCTTTTAAAATTCCAGCCCTGCTATTCTCAGGTCACTTTGGAGCTTGGTTCTACCATATGGTGTTGATGCAATCTGCAGACCTATGAAAACAGTCTTCTGCCAAGAGCAGTGAAACAAGCTAAATTGGGTGTCAGATGGAACCATATACATTTTATGAATGGGATTATATTTCAGACACTGGGTCTTGAAGTCAGTGATGCAAAACATTCTTTTGCAATCCTGCCTCCTGCATTTTGGTTTGGTGTTTTGGGTTTTTTGTTTTTTCAAGTATTGTTTTGGATTTGGTACTTTGCACAGACTGAAATTCCCCTTTTCTTGAAATGTTGAAAAGTCCGGATTGGGGAACAACTAGTGGCAAACTTAACTATTTAAAGAGAAGTCTTGTTGTGGCAGAAGTTCGCAGAACTGCCTTGAGCCTCGTGGTCTGCTGTACTTCCACCCTAAGGCAATAGTTTTCGATATTCAGCCCAAGTCCTGTGTTTCAGTCTGCACAGTAATTGGTCTTTGAAGAGACATTGAATTAACAGAGTGGCTTAGTCCTTGCAGGATGTCTACATTGTGTCTCGCACAGGATTTTTTTGGTGGTGAACATGTGGGTAGTGAAGGTGACGACTGGCTTTATCACCATGAGATAGGTTGAATACTAGTTGGAGAAGTCTAGAGGATAGCAGCAGGGACCAGACTTGCAGAAGAGAGAAGGCTGGGGGTAGACAAAACCACCTTCAGATTTGTAAAAGGTAGCAGAACTGAGAGAGATGAGCTGCTCTCAAGGGCTGCTGAGGTTGTAGACGAAGCAATGGGGTAAAATACAACAGAAGAAAAGTTACATTTCAACACAGAATACTCTGTTGCCCAAAAACATGTTCAGCTCAGGCAGCTGCATTTCCCTCCAAGGGCCAGTATGGTTAAAGGCTGAGTAGCTTCAAGGGCTGGCTTCATCGATGGAGCCAGTACCTTGCTAATGAGAAGTTCAAATTCAGCCCCGCTCAAAAGAGTCACTGATGGGCTGCATCAGCAGTGGGATCTCACTGTTCCTGGCTCAGTGCAGTCCCAGGAGGCAGCTTTCCCTTGCTCCTCTTTCTCAAGTCATCCTATCCTGCAAGAGTTACAGTAGAGCCAAAGTGGAGCCAAGCTGGATGCCTGAGGGACCTGCTACATTATCTCTGCACTACTGCCTTGGGGAAGGGAGGGGAAGAGGTGCCCTTTAAGGAGCATTCACAGCCTCTTTCATGGAGCTCAAGTTATGGCCTAGGGCCAGGCCTGACCAACTGCCCAGAGGCTTGGCTTCCTTGTGTGCTTTTTTGTTTACGAGGCTTGAAGCTCATTTGAACCTGCCACTCCCTGCGTGTCATCTTGAAATTAGTGTAATGTCAGAATTGAGAGCAGATGTACCTGTAGGAGGATGTTGTCTGTTATCTGCTCCATTAGCACCAGCAACTCTTTAAAGAGATTTTAAAGATAAATGTCTGAAAGGCCTATTGTGTCTCCTGTGCTGTGGGAAGCCACCAGGACTATATTTAGCAGTGGTTACCAGCTGAGATCTTTAATGGTAGGCACAGTCACTAGCATGTGGGTTTTATGTTTGTCTGACATTAGGTAATTGAGAGAAAAGGCTCAGCATAGCCTGCTGTCCTGTGGCCCTGGCTGCGTGCACCCAGCCTGAGCAGCAGCTTGTGCGCCTGTTCCGCAGCCTGTCACCAGTATAGGTGAACTGCTGGTTCTGTGTGCGTATATGTGGTAGCTGGAAGCATCAGCTCTGAACATGCACTTTGTATGTGTAAATATGCTGCCACAAATGCAGGACATAGGTCCGTTTCTGCCCAGGGAAAGAGGCGGAAAAGCAGAGAGTGTGCCAGATCAGGGAGAGTCTTCTAAAAATCAGGCAGGTAGCATCTCTAATGCTAGCTTTAAAATGCTTGTAGGCACTTTTTGACTCCACAAAGCTCAGGGAGGCAGGTACTTGTTTTCAGATGCCTTGCGGTGTGGATACCCTTCCTATCCCTGCTCAGCCAGAGGACTCTGGAGACTGTTTTCAACATAGCAAAATTCAGGCCTCTTCTAGACAGGCAAATGGTTTCAGTGGGCCGTGCTAGGATAGTACCTGCTGGAGCATGATTCATGCAACTTGTGCTTTGAGGCGTGCAAAACTTATATCCTCCCACTGATTTCTTGTGTGACATGAACCCCGAATTCACTGCCAGTAGTTTCTGAGGGTGTAATTTATTCTGCCCTTCTTGATTTTGATATCATCACAGCATGGTAATGTCCCACAATTGCCTTTTTTGAGAGGCCTGCAGCAGCAGCCAGTGAACAGAGCAAGGCAATATCCACAGAGCTGGCAGCCTTCCCCGGGCATCCTGTGGGGACCAGAGCTGAGACACCCTGGTTCTCTTCCTCCCTTCCTCGTATTTCTTTATTTAGAAGTGTGTGAAGTTTCTTCTGAGTGACAAGGCAGAATTACTTGGGCCTTTCCACCCAGTGTGCAGAGGGCTTGCACAGACAAAGCCTGCTGGATACATACAGCTTCCTTACACTGTAACATCTGCTGATTTCAGGACTGAATAACTGGCCATCTTATTCCCATTAAATATTTAAAGTAACTTCTTTGTGAGTTTGCCAGGTGCCCTCAAACAAGGCTGGTTTGTTTTTAGTGAGCAGACACGAAACACTCTAGGGTACTATGGATCTCCTCTGTGAATATTAAAGCTGTTACTATGGAGATGGCTTATTCCCAGTGTGTTTGAAGCACTCTGAGTAGATTTGAAGGCTAATCCCAGGGCTTTTACATAAGCAAGAAAGCGTAACAAGCACCTCTGTCAAAGAGGTGGAGATCTTGTTCTGGCTCCCATGACTGGCTGTAAAGGTCCTAGTTGCCCCCTGTCGACCAATGGATTATCATGTTGGGGCACTGGGAAACTTAATGTTTTGAAATGGCCGATTTGTTTGGTGAATCTGTTTAAGGGCCTTTGAGAAAGGAAAAACTGGGAGCTGTTGTCTCACTTTGCTGGTGTTTTGTGTGTCCTGTTAAGTACCTAGGAGAATTGTGACCAAGTGCAATAAAATCCAAAGCAATGTAACAGCCTAAATAAGAGTTAATTGGTTAACATATGGGTTATAAATACACCATAAAATCACCACATTTATCTTAACGTGAAATTATGCTCTGTTGTGGTTTAACCCCAGCCAGCAACTAAGCATCACGCAGCTGCTCACTCTCTCCCCCCCTCACAGTGGGATGGGGGAGAGTCGGGGAAAAAAAAAAAAGTAAAACTCATGGGTTGAGATAAGAACAATTTAATAGAACAGAAAAGAAGAAACTAATAATGATAATAGTAACACTAATAAAATGACAATAGTAATAATAAAAGGATTGGAATATGCAAGTCATGCACAATGCAATTGCTTATCACCCGCTGACCGACACCCAGTTAGTCCCCAAGCGGCAATCCCCCCCCCCCACTTCCCCCAGTTTATATACTAGATATGACGTCCCATGGTATGGAATACCCCTTTGGCCAGTTTGGGTCAGCTGCCCTGGCTGTCTCCCCTCCCAACTTCTTGTGCCCCTCCAGCTTTCTCGCTGGCTGGGCTTGAGAAGCTGAAAAATCCTTGACTTTAGACTAAACATTATTTAGCAACAACTGAAAACATCAGTGTTATCAACATTCTTCTCATACTGAACTCAAAACATAGCACTGTACCAGCTACTAGGAAGACAATTTACTCTATCCCAGCTGAAACCAGGACAGCTTTTACCTTATGTTTTTCACCAAGTTGGGCTTTTATTGCCTAAGAAAGTTGGTCTTTACAGGAGAATGGAGATTAGAATTTAATTATTTATGGATCTGAGGGCCTCTTCTGCCCTGTGATCACATCACTGAAAGTGTTTTAAAATGTGCATTTACTTTGTGGTCTCTGGGTTCTGCTCATGTGCTGCTGTGTGAATGTGTGCTATTCACATGGGACTTTTAAACTGTTATTTATTGCTTCAGTCTCCTATATAAATACCAGGTCACCTTCAGAATACTTTCACAGACATTTTAAAACAATCAGCCTATCCCATTAAATACACTGAATGTCATATGTCACCTCTAAATACTAAATCAAATTGATAACAATTTTAGGTAATGCAGTAGCAGTTAAGATCCATTTCAAGACATTGTACTGATATGTTGCATGTCTGGTTCAATTTTAAAATGAATTCAATGATAAAACTGTGCCTGTACCAGAGTGTTTAAAATAGAGCCAGAAGCTCTGTATGCCTACTGCCGCCGTTTGTGTCACCAAAAATGTCATGTCTCCTGGTATTTGAGCAACTGTTTTAACCAGGAAACTTGTTAAACTCTGCATTGTAAATTGTCTGGAATCGCTTAACAGAACATGCAGAAAGCTGGTTTCAGTACTGAAATAAAAGATTGATGTGTCTACCAAATACTTTATCATTGATATATGTTTTCTGTCCCTTGAGTGCTTTTTCAGACTTTGCTCATAGCAGGGAACATGTTTTAAGTGCCAAGTTAGGTTAGATTAGATGAGCATCACATTGCCTCTTACACAGTGGGAAGCTGCCTTTTCTGCAGGGTATAAAGCCAGCCCCACTGTCCTCTGAGGTTTCCCTAACTGAGAGTATTGCTGGGCAAATACTAGAGAGGGTCCAGAGCCTCAAGGAAACTGCATTAGAGCTACTTCTGATAGTAAACCTGGAAACAGCATGGAAAAGATCAACATTATACCACAGAGTTTGCGACTTAGGGAAAAACCTGGACTTGGCAACAAATGATAGAATATACCTAAAATTATGTATATGCATATATACTTGGGAGGAAAAAGAAAATCTGAAAGGTGACAGCTTTTCTTGTTGAACAAAAGGATTTTTGTAGCAAGGGTCTCTGTTCCTCTTTATGTGAATCTGTTTGTGCAGTCACTCAGAATAATGTCATGGAAAAGAAGCCTTTTTATTATCACTGGAAGTGCAAGGATAACCCAAGAAATAAACTGGTAGAAGAAGCCTTTCAAAGAACTTATGAAAATGACTTAATTGCCTTTTTTTCTCTCCTTCATTTTTCCTCTTTTCAGGTTATGAGGGTGTTTCCGAATTTTTCACTGATCTCCTGAACCACATAGCTGCTGTCCTGCAGGGTCAGGCACCTGAGGTGACCCAACTAAACCGCAGCAAGCTCCTGGCAGAGCAGACCAGCGGGATCATGGACGAGCGGATATGCTGTGCTAGCACAGGCTGTCTGAGCGTCATGGGAAAAGACTCCTCCTGGATTGTGGAAAGCGAGACCAACAGCTCAGTAAAACTGCAACACCAGAGACTAGGCTGCAACTCAGCAGTGTCTCCCAGCTTCCAGCAGCACTGCGTCGCTACATTGGCAACAAAAGCTTCTTCTCAATAACTTGCCAATGCCATGGACTAAGAAAAAGCCACAGGGATACAAATTGTGGTCCCAGAACCAGATCAGGCTGTAACAATACAATTGTGAAAAGTGAAAAAAAAAAAACAACACAAAAAAGCAAAATAAAAAAACCTTCTATTTGATGTAACCTGATATGCTGATGAAATGGACTGAAAGGAGGAGGGCGAGAAAGTGATTCAGACCCATTTCATCAGATTCCAGTTGCAAATCTGTAGTGAGTTTACACACACGTGGGTTTTAACACTAGTCCTTTCATTGTGGGAGGGTTGCTCTTTTATTTCTATTTTTCTTTGTAATCACTGGTGACCAGCATTTTAAAATCGGACCTCATGGTATCAAGAAGATAATAATGTTGAAATGCAGTGTCTGAATGTAACAGTGCTAGAGATTTTTGCCTAAAATATTCCCTGTTCCCTTTTTCCAGGTAGGCCGTTGCAAAAGAAAACTAAGACAACTTCAGTATCACTAAACCAAATCTCTTGAAACATTGACTGGTCAAGATGTTGACAGGTAGCTTGCTGTGAAGCTGCGGCACTTTGAGTAGGACAGCAGACTGGTTGTTCAGGGTGCAGAACCAAAGTGACCACCCCAGTTCGTTCCAGCTTTGCAGTTCTTCCCCCAGGCCTCATTGCTTCAGGCAAAAGCAGCTTCTAACCACTCTTGGCAACAGCAACACGTTTGATCCAGACAGGGTACCGATAGTTAGGTTGAGTGATGTAGTAGATTAAATATCAACCTTTCAATCATCTGCTAGTGGTGAAATCCTAGGAGAGTTAATGGAAGCAGCTCATCTCTTAGCAGAGAATTTAATTCTTCCTCCATTGCACTTGTGAGGACTCTGGGACAGCTCTGCAAAAAGGCTGGCAATCAGAGCTGTGCATTTTCCTTGGAGTAGTGCACCTGACCTGCGGATCCTAAGGGGTAACACAGTTGTTGCCTTCCACAGATCCATGCTGCTGTGCATTTTGTTTTTCTTTTGCAAATTAAATATAAGCAGAATTGTGTACCTTTGTATGAGGTAGAAGTACATGACAGCTCTAGCTTAGAGACCACATTATTTTGTTGCAAGCTGCCAGGTGAGGCTGTGTGGTAATTTACAATAGTGCTTTAAAGTAACTGTAAACTGTAGCACAGCCAAATTGTATCTCTTGAGATACACAGTAAACCTACAGCGTTCACCCTCTATTGCATCTTCTAGCATGGCAGCATCTTCTGCTGTTGAGAATTCCTGCAACTTTTGCTAATTCTGAACACTAAACTGGAAGTACCCAAGTCTGTCAGCGCTGAGAACAGAGACACTATTTTGGTAGACAGAGTGGCCTTCCCTTCCCCGTATAAGCCCTAAAATACATTTAAGAGGGGTGGTGTTAAGAAAATTTCCTTAGTTAAGCTCCTAGCTTGCAGATATGGGAATTTCTGTCTTTCTGTAGCAGGTATTTGTAAAGCATCCATCACTGCAGCATTTAATACCAGTTTGTTTAGTATCATGTGTTAAATACCTACTCAAAAGGAAAGGATCTAGAGCTTAAAGCCCAGGTAGACCATGGAGAGAGGAGTAAACTGTATAAAAGATGTCACCACCCTACCTGATGGTACCAGTCCTGGAGGGGAAAAAGTTTTTAAGAGTGTTGTGTAGCAGGTATTTTGTGTAAACAATGGTTTTTACTTAGGAGAGATTGGGGTTGTTCCCAAAATACCATCCTTGGGAATTTCCTGTAGCCAGGATTGGATTTTTGAGGATGATGTAAGAAGAGAAGATTATTCCACCTCTAGAGGGGTTACTAATTTTAAGATACTTCTATAGGGACTGCAAGGACCTTATGAGTGTGGTATCTGTCAAATTCTAGGGTGCACATAAACGCAGCCAACTTCCTCGACTATTGCAGGCCAGTTCTGAGCAGGGCATGCTTCACAACCCTTCTATGCTTTGAGGCTGCTGGATCCCATATTGTGTGCAGCTCGCACGTCTCGGGTGGTCGTGGTGTGAGTCAGATGTACATAGGTAAGGGTTTATAAAAGTATTAATGATAGACCAAACCTTTCGTAAAGCCATGACTAAAATAAAAGTGACATCTACAGTTTGAGGTTTGTTTTTGTTTGTTTAAAATAAAAAGTGTTTTTATGTTACATGTGTAACAAAAGATACCCTCAGGAAGGAACTTGCCAGTGCATATTTTTGTATGGTACTTTCTTGTAACCAGCTGGTGGAGTGTTTGTAGACTTGCCTTTTGCTCCCTTTATTACAATGGCTTGGGGTTTTTTTGGTTTTGGGTTTTTTTTTTTTTATTGGGTGGTGGGGAAGAAGCAATGATGTTAGAACTGGGTTAGTAACTCAAGACCTTTCAAACTAAGTATGTTTACATGAATCTGAGTGTTGGATCCAATGGAAATGTCTGTATGCTGTTTCCTAGTTAGAACATCAAATAAGAATTTTATTTTCCTGGCTGCCTTCTGAATTTTGGTTGGCCTATTTTGCACTGCTTTATTTCTCCAAAATAAACTACTGAAATATATTGTGCATTTTAAACTTGTTTACAAATGATTGTTAGAAGTTTATTTTGTAATTCTCTGAAGGCTTGCAGAAAAACTATATTTAAATATTACTCCAGACCTTGGCAGTAACTAGAAAACAAGTTTAGGTCATTGGTGTGATCAGTGACATTTTTCCCATAGTCTGTAATTTATTTTTTATTTATCAAATGTGTCAGTGTCACTTTAATTTACCAGGTGCAGATATGTAGGTACCTGTTGTGATGTGGCATTACAATAGAGTTTTCACATAAATTACCATGCAATTGCTGTACTACTATATTTCCTTGCAGAAATTATTATTATGGCTCTTATACTAGAATGTTGCTAAATCACAGGGGCAAATTGGGAGACCAACTTCTAAAAGCCAAAACTGTAAATTACCAAGTATCCAGACATACAGTGACATTATTGTAAAACATTCGAGCATGTGTATGTTATTAAGCCTGTGCTAAAGTGCTTTTCTGAATTGCTGCCTCATTTCATAAGTTCAGGATAGTTTTGATTTAAGATAAGCTTCACAGTAAGTTAGTTAATATTCTGTAGTCTTGTCTTTTTTTGTAAAAGTAGAGGAGTCTAGTAGTATTGGACCATACCACAATGCCCTTGCTCTTAAAATTGCAGACAATCTGAGGGAGATTTTCCATAATGTGTGTTTGAATTCTGTTGTTATGCTTAGAAAAGGTTCTGCTGTGTTTTCAGAGGCATAGCTATTATTGCTGTGTTGATGGGAGCAATTATATTTAAAATTATGTGGTCACCAGTTAGCTTTTTAGGGATCTATTTCTGTTCTGCTTCACTGTTAGAATTCCACAAGAACACCATTAGCTTATTGGAATTTCTCCAGGTTTCGTGTCAGCATGATGGGGGAGATGGGACTCTGGTTTCCACTGTAATTATGTAATTGGCGTCAGTAGGTGAAGATTTTTCCCTGTTGAAGAGAACCTGGGTGGTATTATTACTGCCAACGATGTAAAGCCATCACCATCCTCCTCCCCCACTAGCTGACTTTGCCATGTTATGCTTGGGTTTGTAATGACTGTACCAGAATATGCCCATCGTTACATGAAAACCAACTGCAGAAATGCAGCCTAACTAGGAGCATTGATGCTGACACTTGTGGTTTGTGTAACGCAGAACTACCACTGCGCCGATGCTGTTTTGCCTTTGGTTAACCACATGTCTGCCTAGTCAACCTTTGTGCTGTAGGAGCCGGCTGACCAGGCTGGTTGGTAGATAGGATGCACTATTTTTATTAATACTATTCCGACTGTTGGAATGATAAAGCTGTTTAATGATCTCCATCCTCAATGTGGGAATGTTTGTGCAGAGGAGGTCTGCAGCAGGTTGCTCAGATGGAAAACTACCAGTTTAATATGTTTTCATTGTAGATGAGTACAAATTAAGAACCCGACCCTGAGGCTTCATAAGGTAATGAGGATTGCTCAAGATAAAGCCTCAAGTTCTCCAGATTAACTGAGGGCCATATCCAGCCAGGGAACAATCAGGTGGAGTAGTGGGTATGTAACAGGCAGGTTACAGTCCAAAGGCAACAGAATAAATGGGGCCAGAGGTGTTTGAATTGGCTGGCAAAAAAGAGCGAAACAAAGGAAAAATGCTTCTGTTGTTTCCATCCAATAAAAAAAAATCCAGGCTTATCAATTCTTAGACTAACACTGTTTTCCCAAAGTCTTTGCGTGGCAGCAGTGTCAAGCGAGTCAGGCTTTTTCACACTAGCTTGCAGCCTTGCCTTCCACAGCTGTGCAGAATATCTTGGATTTTGTTTTTTTTAGTGAATAGAGTCTATTTTGAGTTTGTAGCAGTCTCCCCATGTGCACACTTGCAGGAGTTCACTTGCATTACCCTGCTAAATTTCTTTTCCTCTCTCCTTTTCAGTAAGAGATGTATTGATTTCTGTATTCAGTATACAATTACTTTATGGTGTTACAACTGTGTGTTTTGTAATTAGGAGTATGTGAAAATGCTTTGTGTAGATTAAAATATTTCCTTTAATATAATCTCTTGCTTTCATAGATAAACAGACACGCCATTGCAGATCACATTGCTGATTTTATTTGTAATATTGCTTTAATATCTATTTCAGAGGAATGTAACCTCCAGAAAAGTACTTTCCACATCTTCACTACCTTTCCTTTCCCTGTTCACTCTCTGTGGATCCAGGCCATCAACACTTGAGCTTTTGACTGGATGGGGTTTAGATCCTCCATGGATTCTGTCATGGTTACATGGCCCCAAAAATAATTAAAGATGGTTGAAGTCTGAGAGGATCCAGGTATGAAAGGAGATGTTGGAGCGATTCCTCAGCAACACAAGCATGGTCACATCTGTAGCAAGCAATGGGAATCGTTCTTGATGTGTGTGTGCAGGTGGGTGTTGGGGTCTGGTCCACCCCTGCTGCTGGGGCAGTTTTCCTGTGGAAATAAAAAATCCACTGTAAGAAAATGTCCTGTATCTGTGATGCAGAAGGAGGGCGAGGAGAGGTAGGGCTTGGGAGTAAAATCCTTGCCAGTGGACATCATGATACCAGTGGTCCAGAATTTCACTCCTACATTTTTAATAGCAATCTGGGGAGATGTTTTCTTTCTCTCCACTTTTCTTACCCTGAATCCACTGGGGCTGATGCTAGCAGATGCCTGTGGGCCACATGAGCTCCTTAGCAGGTGCCTTTGCCCACCATGCCATGAGTTTGCAGAAGGCTCCCTATGTGTTGGGAGGTTTTTGTTGATGGCCTGGAAATCTTCTGAAACTCCAGAAATGGCTGAAACAGGGAATAGAGTTCATGAAAATCAGGTCTTCCTCTTCCATCATTTTTAAGGAAACCCACATTTTATTTCCTCCTTTGTTCTTTACACAGTAGTTTTTTAGATATAAATTATTTTAACATTTTTTGTGTGAAAAGTCATATATACATATATAAAGTTATTAAAAGGTTGAGTATATGCTGAGTATAAAATAGTGACTTCTTTGTTTCAGCCCCTAAAAATGAGTTGTTTATCCTCTTGTAAAGTCAGTGCTGTAAAAAAAATTATTAAAAATAAAAGATGTATTAGATTTATCTTTTATTATTTATTTCTGATTCAATATTTGATATGGCTTGTGTATACCCTTGTGAGAACCACATACTAAAATGCAGTTGTTCTTAAAATGGAGTAACAACAATTCCTTGGGATCCCAATGATTTTGAGAAAGCTGTCCCTCTGGGTGTGAATAGTGTTGGATATTCTCCTTCACTCTCCAGCATTGCTCCCTACCTAAGCATGGCTGAATCTGGGGGACCATTTCGTGTGTCTGCTAGGTTTTACAAGTTCATTGATATCTGTGTTCAAATTCAGCTGTACAGTGTTAACAAGTTCTTGTGATTCGCTTCAGCCTGGTTCACTATTATTTCTGAAACACAATTCCCATTTTGTACTTAAATTTATATAGAATTACATAAACCCTTAAAAGACCATGGCTTACTGTAAAAACCAAAAATACTTGCTATTTGGCATCGTCAATTGCATGACTGATCAGATCTGACAATGAAGATGGTGCTTTCATTTAACAGCATTGATTTCAAGGGTACTATATTCATTTTCTTTTCATTTGCCAAGCACCTATTTTGGACTATGTTTTGGTTTCAACAGTAAAGCAATATGCAGTAGGTATTGTGGCATTCTTTCTGTAATTGTTTTGAAGACAGAATTGTCCCTTTCCAACACCTAATAAAAATAAATGCCTTATACCAAGTTCTACTTCGCTTTCTCTTTATGAGCAGATAGTGCAGCGAGGTGAGCAGCTCATTGGGGGAAGCCCCTTTTCAGGAGAATTTGGTTTTCACATCCTTCCCCAGTGCAGTTGTTAGCAGTTACTTTGGACCTCCTTGTACCAGCAAGATTTGGTTTGATTTCTCTTCTAACACTGCTGGGAAGTCGACTATTTTTACCTTACTATGTAACATGGCTAAACATCACTGGGATTTAGGCTACTGCTGTACTTAAACATTTATTCCTAGCATAGGCTTCTGGGCTGATTCTTCCTTCATCATCCTGGATAGGGAATTCTTGATTTCTCAAAACCTAGCAGGATTTTTAATCAGGACACTATTTGGGCTAGTGCAGGAAGGATAGCTATCTCACGCAGCAGCATTAAATTTTGCTAAGCAACAAGTACTCTCAGCAAGGGCGCTCATGTAAACACTGCCTGGGGATCAGCGCTTGCTGTCAGCCCCAAGGCCAAGCCCTGCAGCGGTGAGCTGAGAGATGCCGTAGAGCAGAGGTACAGCCAGTCGGAGGGACAGCGTTTACCAGCTGGTGGGGCATCCTCCGAGATCCAGGGCTCAGGCCTTGAATTCCATCTTTCCCTTTGAAGAAAGTCCTTGGGTCCCAAATGTTTGTGATTACTTGAATATTCAGTTAAGACAGTATTTATAATAGCTTCATCAAGTAATGTTATTTTTCCTCTTGTTGATTTTGCAGCAGCAATAGACAAGTTCTGTCTGCCGCCACCATCCTTTGTGGAAAAACTTGTCTAACTCATTTGGAGGTGGCTGCATTTCTGTGGTGGGTTGTTTGGTTTCTTGGGTTTGGGGTTGGTTTTTTGGTTTGGGTTTTTTTTTGGTTTGATGTGGGTGGGTGGCTGAGGGTTTCTGTGAATTTATTGTGACAAGTAGACCTGAGTTTGCAAGGGGTTGCATGGGTAATGCTACCAGCAGACACTGCCACAAAAAAAAAAAAAAAAAGGAGAAACTAAATACAATATTCAAATTAAAATTGAAATTAAGATCAGTATGTAAAATGTGACTTTTACAGCTGGATGAACTCCCTAATAACTGACATTTTAGTACTGTTTCTGTGGAACAGCTTTGGTTTCACGTCTGTTCCAACGCACCTTTCCCTGAGGTTAATGAGCGTGCCATCGTCCCCCTCAGGGTGGGGTTGGGAGACTCACACCTCACTCCGGTGCACTTTCCCCAGCCAGGCTCTCACCCTGTGCCTTGTCCCAGCTCGCGCCCTGCGCCGGGGCAGCTTTCGGGCCGTGCTTCGGCCTCGCTGCTTCCCCCTGCCGCTCGCTGTGTGGCCGCCCAGGGCTGGGGGCGAGGGGCACTGCCCCCTCAGCAGCTCCTCCAGCCCTCCCTGGGGAAGCTCACCCGGTGGGCAGAGGACAGCTCTGGACAACCAGTGTTTCCTGTGCCGAGGGGACCCCGCGCGCCCGCCTCCGCTGCAGTTCACTCTACGGGCCAACAGCGCTGATCTTTTTAGCAGAATAAAGGACTATGTCGAGTTCAAAGCCTGGCAGCCATTCCCTGAGCATCTCGGCTGTTCTGTGGGCTGCAGGTGATGGGAGACAACTGAGCTTCGAACTGGGGGGTGGGATACAGCCCTGGCAGCGGGATGCTCTTTTCCTCTCCTGCTGATACACGTAGAAAGTCTAAAATCTTATGATCGGTGTTCAGAGACACTTGGGGCAAGCTTCCCAAGCCCGGACACCACCCGGTCCTCCAGCTGGAGATTGGCCTGAAGCCCAAAGGATGGGGAAGGTTCTGCCCGTTAGCGCTGTGCCAGCAGGCCACCACGGCTCCTGTGAGCCAACGCGCAGGAGGGGCATCCCCTCAGGACCAGCCTTCACTTCTGGGGGAACAGAGACTGGTAGAGTTTTCCTCGTGTCCAGCCTATTTGTTACTTTTTTTTTTTAACCCACTTGTGCGTTGTCCAAAAAGCTTGACTTCGTTAAGTATTGCCTCAGAGTTTAAACTTCTAAACTGTTTCCTCTCTGGTCAACCCTGTGTTCATCGATGAACTACGGATGTGACCCACGTCTCGCTGAAGCACGCAGGACACCCAGCGTCGGGGCCGGGCTGTACGGCACCGCCGGGCCCCAGGCGGGCAGGGAGAGCCCTGCGGCGCTCGGGACCTCAGGGAGGTCTCCTCAATGCTGGGCCTCAATGGGCAGCAGCGCTGGAGCCTGGGCGAGGAGGGAAACGCCATCACAAGGTGTCTGTGGTGAGGGGAGGCCTCCATTCCCCCTCCGCTCCGCCAGGACCAAACAAGCCCTGCAGCGTGCTGACAACCAAGACTGAAGCTGCCAAAACAAAGGAAGCAACCCACTGCAGTTTTATTTTTCCTTAGATAAATTTTTTATATAGAATATATTACAGTCAGAGTTCTCAGCTTTTAATCAAAAGATAACAAGTTATTGCAGTTTTTTTACCCAGTGAAACTACCGGTGGAAGGAGAACTTTCTAGAAAGCTGTCTTGTCTTTTAAAAAAAAGAGGGAAAAAAACCCCACCCAGACAGAAAATACACATGTAGGTTGCACTTCGCGCCCACAGGCACCCAGCCGGGCGGGTGGGCATCTGTGTGGACAGGGGAGCGTGAGGTGAAGAAGCGGCGATGGGCACAACACTATGGCGAGGCAGGCAGGCCTGGATGCTAGCAAGGTCGGTTTCCTAGGCACGATGCTTCTGCTCCAGCTTAATTGCTTTTAAATCAGGAAACAATAACGTGGGGCTGGGGGGAGAGGAGGGCGGCGGCGGCGGCTTTCACCTGCGCGGGGAAGGCTGGGACCCTCAGCCTCGCCTCAGCTCGTGCAGCTTGTGGGCGACGCGCTCCAGCTCGGCCTCGATGGCAGCCAGGCTCTCCAGCTCCTGGTCCTGCAACGAAAGCCCAGGGCATGTGTCAGCAGCCGCAGGCGGGCAGCCATCGCCCCCCAGAGCTACAGAAAGCCTTGCCCGGGGCTAGCTGCCAATGGTGGCATGAGCACAGCCGTGTCTTGCCCCATCCCTTCAGCCCCCTCCTGCATTTGCCCCTCTGGACAGATGTCTGTGCACAACACCTGTTAGTCCTGTCCTAATGTTAAATCGCTGCAGCTGGTGATGGGGACAAGACATGCAGCCACCATCCCTGCTGCCCGGCAGGGCAGCCCCCAACAGGTCTTTCCCTCCAGAGCACGGGGCTGGAGGGAGATAGCGGCTGGCAAGCCGGAGCTGAGGCAGGCACTGCTGAACAGCACTGGGCGCCTGCGTTGAGGCAGTGGTGTCAAAACGGGACGGGCACAGGTGCCTGCCATCTGCAGCAAGTGCAGAATGTGCCCTGTTCGTGGAGGGGACGGCAGTGTCCCCTCTCCCCACGCTGTGCTGGGTGTCCACATGCACCTCCAGTACCAGAAGAGGCTTTTCCGCTGGGGAAAATAGTGACTGAGGAAGCCATCAGTTTAAAGGCTCAAACTGCCCATCGCTTGGTGGCTTTTCTATAGTGGCTCTTGTATATCTATGCTGTCACCTGAAGCTATTTTATTTAGCGCAGGTACTCAAATTTGTAACTGCGTGGCTTTGCCTGAACTCTGGTCATACGCAACTGGCCCTGTCTTGCTGCTCAGCCCCAGCCCTGCCTGTCCCTCACGGCTGCCGTCAGCTGGGGCTCGCCACAGATCACGCGCTCGCCAGCGCGGCAGCAGACTCTGAGGGAGCAAACTTGGGACTGTTTGTGCTAAAAGTGCCTTTTTCTGTTGGCAGAGCTGAGGTGATGGCCCCTCTCCTGTGTGGAGAGAGCAGAGCCTTGTCACTGTCAGCAGCAGCTGTCAAGCATGGGCAGATGCTGAGCCACTGGTGTGCACTGTATGTGGTTGGTGGGAAAAAAAGAAAGTATGTAGAAAAAAGGCATTTTTCTCATCCCTGAGCTATTTTGCTGAACAGGGAAAAACTCATGCTGCCCCTCCGCAAGGCTCTTGGCTCAGCCTCCTGGAAGGCTCCAGCTACAGCAGTGTGCTGGCAGCTCGGGGTGCTCACCAGCACCCAGGGGAGCCAGACTGAGCCCAAGCAGCTGTTCCAGTCTGTTTTGTCTGCAGTGGGTCAGGGAGCAGCCAGCTGAGGTGCATCTTGCTGGAGGAGAGCTTTGGCTGCAACCGGAGCCCCCAAGAAGTGAGAAAATAGCACTGTGCTGAGATCCTCCACAGCGCCCAAAGAGAGGAGAGGTCAGACCCACACCACTGCCTCGCGCTGTGCCCACGCGCCCTGGCTCGCTCCTGCCTGACCCCGAAGGCTGAGCCCCCGTGAGCACAGGGGACAGCACTCTCAGCCTCTGGCTGTGCCTTGCTGGCCAAGTCACGCAGCCTGAAAGTGAGGAGAGGGGACGGGATGGCAGCTGCTCTGGCAGAGCTGGAGCTTGTGCCTTCCTTTCCCTCACTGCTGGGTGCCTGGTGTGACGGCTCCTCACTGACTCCCAGAGGCCCTGATCTAGTTTAAAAAAAAAACAAAAAGTCTCGTTGCAACTGTAAACATAGCAGTTTTACAGCCTCAACAACTTCCTTCCCAGTCCGTGTTTGGAGGCTGAGCCCACCACCTTGCAGACAAGGTGCACCCCAGAGCCGCTGGCAGGGGTGGGTGCGGAGCAGCCTTCTTGGGGGAGAGACCTGGGACATAAGCAGGTGAGGAGGTGGATGGGGCAGGTGCATACCTCCTTGGCAGGCCGTTGCTGCATTCCTCCTCACAGCTGAGATGTTTGTCTTTGCTTTGAACCAACACGACTGGAGATGGATGCCCTCTCAGTGGGGGACACTGACAGGAAACCTTTGGGCAATGTTTTGGTGCATAGCTAAGGCATGAGGGGTGTTTTGGAGGCAAGAAAGCTGCAGCAAACTGGCTTTACTCACCTGCTGTCCCAGTCTGTTCCCAGGCACCTGATCATGGCTTGTCCCAGAGCAAACACTGGCAGAGCCCGTGCCCAGCCCCACTGTCCAGCTCCCTGCACTATCCCAAATAAACATCCATGTCTGCAGCTGGGCCTCAGCACAAAGGTGAAACCGCCACTCCTGGCTGCCAGGGAGGTGCTGAGCTACCACATAGCATCCATACTCAAAGCTGCCCGGCAGAAAAAGACCTGGGGGTGCTGGTTGACAGCCGGCTGAATATGATCCAGCAGTGTGCCCAGGTGGCCAAGAAGGCCAACGGCATCCTGGCCTGTATCAGAATAGTGTGGCCAGCAGGAGCAGGGAAGTGATTGTCCCCTGTACTGGGCACTGGTGAGGCCACACCTGGAGTCCTGTGTTCAGTTTTGGGCCCCCAATACAGGAAAGACATTGAGGTGCTGGAGCGTGTCCAGAGAAGGGCAACCAAGTTGGTGAGGGGCCTGGAGCACAAGTCTTATGAGGAGCGGCTGAGGGAACTGGGGCTGTTTAGTCTGGAGAAGAGGAGGCTGAGGGGAGACCTTATGCCTCTCTACAACTATCTGAAAGGAGGTTGTAGTGAGGTGGGTGTTGGTGTCTTGTCCCAAGTAGCAAATGATAGGATGAGAGGAAATGGCCTCAAGTTGTGGCAGAGGAGGTTTAGGTTGGATATTAGGAAACATTTCTTCACTGAAAGGGTTGTCAAGCACTGGAACAGGCTGCCCAGGGAAGTGGTTGAGTCACCATCCCTGGAGGTATTTAAAGGACATGTACATGTGGCGCTTAGGGACATGGTTTAGTGGGCATGGTTGGTGGTTGGACTTGATGATCTTGAAGGTCTTTTCCAACCTAAATGATTCTATGATTGTATGATCATGCAAAGTACCAGGGAAGGATGTCTCTGACTTTGGAAGCCTGGCTTGGATGTATTCCCATATCTGTCCACCATTTCCACTCCAATGAGCCAGCTATCTCACCATGGCTGTGCCTCTGATTTACCTCTGTAGGAGGTCTGACAATGCTCACTTCTCCCTGAGCCAAGGAAAGCATTCCTTTTGACTTGGAGGGGCTTTGGGACACAAGACCCACCCCCAGGCTCCAGATATAGCTCTGGTCGCCATGTCCAGCACAGGCCAGTGCAAAAGTCCTGTCACATTTTCAAGACTCTCTGGGGCAGGGCATGTTTTTGCACTAGTCACTAAAACAAGGATAAAAACCAAAGGCACAGCCAGGTGCAAATCTCAATAATCCTAGGGCTGAATGACTAAAAGGTTACCAAGCATCTCCTTAACATCACAGAGAACTAATGATGGCTGCATAACGCCAAGGTACCATCCACATCTCCAAGCATAGTTTGGATTGCCAAGTAATAACAGGGTGGGATTTATTTTTAAGCCTATGTATACCAACCTCCGTTCTCCTGTTAGCACTGCCTTCCTCATCCTTCTTTTCTTCAGGCATGGGAGCAAGCGGGAAACCTCCTTCACTGCTGTCCTCCTTCGAGTGATGCTTCCATGACCTCCTCACATCTTCCTCTGGACTACTGAAATCATACTTGCGGGACCTAAATGCCATTTTCATGGACCTGTCTGGGTCTTCCCCACTATCATTTTCCTCCATGCGCTTCTTTGATGTCAGCTGCTTGGCCAGCTCATCCATTTTGTTCCACCTCTTGGAGTCTTCCCACTCTCTGGAGGACTCCTCCTCCATCTCCTCGCTTTTGGCATCCCTGGGCTGGAAGGTGTCTTCCTCCTCCTGCATCCCCTCATCCTCCAGGTGATGCCTTCCTCCTCTCAGTGCCCGGGGCTGCTCTTCCTCCTCGTCCTCCTCAGAGCTCCGCCCGTCTTTGCCAAATCCCAGAGCGTTGTCATCATCTGAAAGAGCATTAAACACAACAGTGAGCACAAGTGTTAACCTAGTTATGCTCCACCTTTGAACCAAGCCTTCAGGGGTGATGCAAGGTGGGTTTCATGACTTAGGCCCTTTTTCCCAGGATTCTGGAAATACCCACTCTCACATCACCGTGTCAGTAACAGGGCTTGGAGGCAGCAGTCAAAAACCACGTAGGAAGTTCAAGAAAAAGAAATTAGTTGTCCCCAGGTGCTATGAAAAATGAGCAGCAGGCAGCTGCCAGGCCTGTTACCCACTCTGTGTGGGCCCCCATGGTCGGGTGCTTGCGGGGGGGTCTGGGTGGCTGTCTGTGGGGGTATTTCTGTAAACCCGGTAAGCACCTGCCTGAACTTTTAGTCTTTAAAGCCTCTTATCCGTCTGTCTCAGTGCTCCCAGCTCACCCTGGGGAGGTATCAGTGCAGTTGTCTGAGATACGTACTGCCATCTCCCTCCATCTCCTCAGCCTCCTCGTCCTCCTCCGCCAGATCAAGTGACCTCTCTGCTTCGGTAGGGTCCTCCTCTGCAGCATCGTCTCCTCCGTCATCCTCCCGCTCCACACGCTCCCCTGCCACCTGCTTGCTCTGCTCCTGGCCCTGCCTGGATGGCTGCTCTCCCTCATCCTCGAGCTCCAGGCTGTCCCTGGGGCCTCTGGGCTGCTCTTCTTCATCCCCTCGCTGCTGCTGCTCATCTTTGCTGAAGACTTTGCTGATGCGGTTGTCCAAAGCTTCGTCTCGCTGGGCATGCTCTATGTCCCCAATCTCATTGCTCTCTGCTTCCTCTCCATCCTCCTTCTTGCCAGGGTCAGCATCCCGTGGCCTGGACTCCCTCTCCTCCAGGCTGTTTTTTCCTTCCTCTCTTGAATTTTCATTTTGCTGGGTTTTCTGTGCTGCCAGCTCAGCCAGGGACCCTGTGGGCTGCTCCTCTTCAGGGCGCTCCACTGCTGCATCTGCAGAGGGAGGAGCAAGAAGCAACACCTCTCCTGAGAGCTCATTTCACAACCAGCGAAGCCCGTGCATTTCTTAGGGAGCTTCAGCCCTGCTCAGCAATCTGCTTAACCAGCCCATGGAACCTTTCACAAGTCACTTCAACATATGCTTGCATTCAAGCAAGCCGGTGCTCTCACTGGTGCCTGCTCTCCCAGAGAGACTCACAAGGCTGAAGTTAAACATATGCCGAAGTGCTTTGCTGCAGCACGGTCCTCATCACCACCTCTTGAGATGCCAGCAACAAACTTGCCCGCATGAAACCAGGTCACATGTAAAATGAAACGATTTAGGAGTGTAATACAGCACTTGTACAGCTCTCCCTGCTCCGAGTGCTGCGCTAACACTGCATCCTTATTTCTCCCACCAGGTTGAAGAGGCAGCCACCACTGTTTGCGGGCGAGCCAGGGGGAGCGAGGGCCAGCTCTGCTTCTGCAAAGCAGCTACTCAGCAGGAGCTTAATGTGGGCTGGGTATTTGCTCTTGCTCATGTCAGAGACTGGCCTCTTTTAACATACTTAGCCATAGAAATCACTTTGCAAAAGAAAAGGTGGGGGGCTAAAGAGCAGTGGGAAAAGCCAGATGGGTATGGAAAGGCAAGCGCAGCCCCAGGCAGGGCTGAGGAGCGTGCTAGGGTGAGGGCATGCAGAGAGCCAGTCACGCAGGGCTGGTGACCACTGGTGACACCACACTGGTGTCACTGGGCTGTCTGCGGGCCTGGGCAGCCCAACATGCTACACTTCATCCTCATTCAGTCTCCACACTGCTGGAGCACGAGGCTCAGGTCTGCCGTGGCAGGAGGGAGACCCAGTGCCACCCGTCCTCTCTGTTGGCTTTTGGCCGTGCTGGCTGCAGCAGCAGCCCCTGGGGGTATTGCTCCTCATCGCTTTGGGCACCTTTGGGCTGACATTGTGGTATCACTGTCCCGCCATGGCTCAGCCACACACCCCAGATCCAGCTTGAGACCCTCTGCGGGGGTGCTGTGGCTGGACAAGAAATCATATCACCCCACATTGGCATCGTGTCTTCCTGATGTGGAAAAGGGAAGGTGCCGAACCCTCCTTTCCGCTACACTGCCTGTCTAGCCAGGCCATGGAAATATAGTGACAAGGGGAAATGTGAGCTGAATGTGGTCTTCTGTGTGAGTGTGTACTACGTGTATCCCAAGTTCAATTTTCCCTTCAGAGACCCATAACCTACTATCTTGGATGCCTGGAAACAAGGGCAGCAGGAGCAGACCCAGATCACGCTTGCCTATGTCACTGAGTCTTTCAGCATGGGATTTCCCTAGCTGTGACTCATTTGAAGCATTAGGAGTGAGTGACAGTGTTGGCAGCAGGGTGGAAAAGATCAGTATCAGTTTGGTAACAACTTGACCATCACCAGTTACTATAGCTCAGAAATTACATGTTGTTTAAACTGGTAAAGAACAAAGCAAACACTGGGTTGCTTGTGTGTGTCAGCGGCAGCATCAAAGAAGATGCCTAAATGAGAAGCAGATGGACATATCAAGGCTGTTAGAAAGAACATCCTTGTTTACAGCCTGACCTGGATTTCCTGGGGGGGAAGGCTGACACTGACCTCTCTGCTTGTTCTTGTCATTCTGACTTTCAAGGACTTCAGAAAGTTCATCTTCAAAGCCACTGTTTTTCTTCTGCTGCTGAGTTCTCTCATTGGCACCTGCATCAAGTAACAAAAAGTAGGGAAAGGCAACAGCCTGTCCTGTGTTTCAGAAAGTAGAGGTGGGATAATAGTTCTCTGCCCTTTATAATTATATGTATATTTTCTACAATGGACAAATCTGCCAAAGGGGAGCTGCAAAGAGAAGTGAGACTGGAGGATGAATCAAGTGCAGGAACAAAGCCACCATCAAAAACATCACCATCTGCACGAAAGAAAAAGGTCTCTAAACAAACAGAGAAGCAGGGTTGCTAGGAAAACTAATATTGATGGTGAGCTAGGCAATAAGAGATGCTGAACTGTAGCACACTGAGGCCAACAAAAGACTTAAGCATTGGAGTACTGAAGGATAAAAATCGCCTCCTGCCAGATGCTGCCCACGTAGCTCTGTTGAGGTGAGCACTGAGACCCTCTGTGCCCTCTGGCCTGGCTGTGGGGGCCCCACTCTCCCCAGGGCACTGGGAGGAAGAAGCAGCATTCATTCCTGCTCTGGGGACAGTCTGGGGCTCCAAGGCTGCACACCTTAGCTTCTGGGATTATGGAGCCAGCTTGACAAAAGCAACACTCCAGAAAAGGTACCTGAAGGCAGCATGAGCTGGAGGTCAGAGCACAGCTGTCCTGGCAACCAGTGCTCCCCAGACAGCCCTATCCCAATGGGATCTGCAAGCCAAGCAAGCCCTGTCTAACCCAGCTCACACCCTGCTTCTATACCTTAATGCAAAGGCAAGAGCCAACACTGCCAGCCCAGTCCTCTCTAGCCCTACACTGGGCAGAGCTGGATGGTGTGAGCTCTCCAGCCTAAGCAGGACCAGCTGTAGGCAGCACAGAGGAGACCAAGATAGACATATTTCCTTTTCCCTTGGTCTACATGACTCTCCCACCCCCAGTCACTGTGATCTGTAGATTAGAGTTCATGTTACCCTGGGACAAAATGGTGTGATGGGCTCAAGCCAAGGAAAGAGTGGAGCAAGATGCAGCTCTGTGAAACAAGTCCCTTCATGTGGACTCCATGCTGTATGGCACAGCATGATAGCTGAGCACTCCCCCTCACGACCCTGGTGTGCCTGGGCAGCAGCATCCCAGTGCACTGAAGAGACCCAGGTTTCTTTCTTCTGGATCACCAGAGCATCCACAGAGCCCATCTGAGGTCACTGCCCCACTGGCCCCTCCACCAGTGGCATACGGGTAGTGACCAAACTATGGCTTTGGGAGCTGCATGAGGCTCTCTCCCAATATTGACTTCCTGAATTTTTCCTCTCCCTTCTCCCTGTTGCCTCTGTGGCTTCCCTGCTCTGGAAGCACTCTGGTGGCACTGTCTTCCAGCCATCCCTGGCAGCTGTGCCACACAGGAGCAGGGCACAGGGAAGCCCTGGTGAGGGAGGGCTGCCATCTGGGTTACCCCAGGGAGAAGGAAGAGGGAAGGCCAGGAGCTTCTCTCCCTGCAGCCTGGGGAGAGCCCTGTTGTAGCCTCAGCCAGACCACCCGGGCAGAGGGACCTGCACTGGCTTTGAAGTAGCCTTGCCTGGGACCTGCACATCAGCCCTGGGGACCTAGGCACCTGAGAATGGACCTTTTCTCTTTGCACACCCCTTTGCACAGTTCTGTGCTGCTGCTGCTCCCACATTGACCCACAGTGAGAAGCCTGCACCTCTCCAAACCAAAGAACTTTCATTCAAGTTAAGAAATCCAATAGAAAATCCCCATTAGCTCAAGGAAATTTTCACTGGGGTCTTTTAGATGCAAGTCCCACTCAGTGCTCAGTCAGGCTTTCCTTCTGCCACACCTGGGTTTACTGCTAGACTCCAGCTGCACAAAGAGGGAGTTGGTGGTTATTTGTTGAATTAAATTATAGTATTTCCTTTTAGGGTTCTCCCGCCCCCAAATGCCTACACTCTGCACCACCACCAAGTTACGTTGACAGTCATTTAAATCATCAGATGCATATCGGAATTATTATAGCAAAATTCCTGCCCTCACTCACCTAGTATCTACTGGAAGTCCTGGAACTGTGTTTCCCAGGGCACATTTATATGATGTCAAATTAATGTAAAATACAAAAACCCCCAGACAACAAAACTGTGTGAGGGGCTACAACAAATGAAACTCCTCTTCCCAAATAACTATAGTGACACTGTACCTTGAGCAGCAATTTCCTGAAGTTCCTTCAATAAATTTTGGTGGCGAAGGATAGAAATGATTCGTTCATCTGCAATAGGGAAGACTTGGTACAGAAGATGGTCAAAGACAACCTCCCCCCCCTCCCAGGAAATGAAAAAGTACTCCAAATCCACCTCCCTCTTCATTTTCTCTTTTCTCTCCCTTGGCTTGATTTGCTATGGCATGTCTTAACTGTGTGGTTAAGATGACAGGAAGGTCCCATGAAAACCAGGCAGCGTCATGTCACCCAGCACTCCCCTGGCCACAGTGCCAGCATGATGCATGGCCTGGGCTGAGCAGCAACTCTGTCCCTGCTTCTGGGGCCTGGTGCAGCCCGGTGGGGTGACCATGAGGAAGGTGCGTGTGTCGGGGACCCCTTGTCAGGCGCTAGAGTATGTGTCAGGGCAGCAGCAGCCCCTGCTTGCCAGATCTGCTCTTGCTGATACCCAGCATTAAATCTGAACCTCTACCTCCTCTGAGTGTTTCTAGGCATTCCTCGCTGATCGGCAGGGGATTTGGCTTCGATAAAGTGTCAGAGATGACCTCTACAATGCACTTCATCACCTAGAAAGAGACAAAAATACAAATTAAAGCACTGCTTTTTTGTCTTTTTCTCCTAAATCTATTTGTTACCAAGGCTAAAATGCAGCAGATGATGGCACAGATCTTCTTGCTTTTCTGGTCAAGCCAGAACTGAATGTTCAGTTCCTGTTTTACCTAACACAGGAACAGAAGGTACCCGCTGAAACTGAGAAGTGAGCAAATGACACATGGCAATGGAAAGAGCTTCTTCAACATGACACACACTTCAGCTGAGGATCTCATGACTCCAGCCCATCCCAGAGGCTGGGCACGTCAGGAGCTTGGAGGGGATCTGGATATACACATAGAAAGCTCAAAATCATCTCAACCTGCATCTCATAAAAGGGCTCAGTGGGACATTGTAGAAAGCAACAAGTGGTCATAGCTCTTCAGTAGGTGACCTTGAAATCTTGCAAGCTATTTGAGCCCTGAGAAGGGCACCACAGTTAGGCTGCAGCCAGGCATGGAGGGCGAGGTGAGGCAAATTGTACTTTCAAACACAGATGAGAAATACTGCTCTCAAGCCCTAGAGAAGGACAGGACACTCTGGAGAAGTGTTTGACCTCGTGCTTAAGTGTTCAAGCCATCTATTGTAGACTGGAAGAGCTGTACATGGAGGCAGGTCATTTGAAAGCAAGGAAGTTCCGACACATTCCTTGGAAGCATTTGCAACTGCCTGAGGCAGCTTCCCAGACAGTATGAACTCTGGGTCTGCCCTTTCCAGCAGCCCTTTTCTTTGGTGTAAAATGAGAAGCATTATTTATGTAGTTTGTCCCCTGTACTGAGATTGCAGGCTTAGCTCTTAGCAGCACCGCTGATCCCACAGGGATCACCCAGGGCTGTATGTGTCATAGGAGAATGAAAGCCATGGGTGCAAAGGCAAGGTGGCACCTCTGGTATGGGTGAAGGCATCCTTGCCACACTGAGACAGGCCACCAGGAGCCCTGCTGTGTGGTCATGGTAGACCCAAACAGTCACACAGGAGAGAAAACAGCATTCACTACAGTCTGGTGCTGGTTAGTGGTGCAGGAATTAGGCTGTTTAGTTCAAAAGGATGATTATTTATAAAGCAGCCTAGAAAGTATGCAGGGCTTACAACTGCCTGTGGAAAAAAAGAGGCTAAATTGAAAAAAAAGAATACAAGTAAGCCTTGGGGACAAAAAAAATCACACACTGAACCTCTTTCTCCTGATGATTTCTGCTGGCAGTCCTAAGAGCCCTGACCTCCCTCACAAGGTGCCATGCTCAGGAGAGCAGAGCACTGTGGCTGCAGTAGAAATTAAACACAAGTCAGCAACTCCCAGTCATCTACAATGTTGCCCATTCAAGCAACCAGATATATTCATTGACCAGCTGGAATGGGCAAATTTTCGCCCTGTGTAAGGAGAGAATTCTGCTTTTACAGATCACTGCCGTAAAATGCTGAACACTTACTTACACATTTTGAGGGGATTGCTGGATTTGAAGTTACAGGAAAGATCAAACAAAAAGAAAGCGGGGAAATTTCCCTTGTATCATTCTCCTATACCACAAGCAATCCATTAATATTGATTTTAGATGACTTTCAGTCACTTCACTCTACCATTAAATAGAACACACCCCAGATTCTTATACTTCCCTCCCATGTTTCCCAACCTCTGGAGCCACTTATTACAGCAGTATTTGAAGAAGCTTCAGAAGTAACGACTTTCTCAGCATGAGAAATAAGAATCTGGGCCAATGAAATACTCTATACAAACTTTTTGAAGATTTCTAAGCTGAGTTAAGGTCTTTGTCTGAACACAAAGAAACACATCAGTCACCACAGAAATATGGTCAACTCTATGGAGGAACTTTGTAACACAATGAAATGAAGAGTGCAGTCATTCCACAACAGTCTCCTTGACTTTTTGTAATAGCAAGTCTTGCAGGGTGATGTTTCACAAGGTCATGAAATAACAGCCTGCATCAGGAAATGGAGGAGATTCTTTCCAAATGAATGTAATTAATCCAGTGCAGAAACTCGGACTGAAATTTTGCCATAGCTAGCCTCTAATTGTGAACATGTAACTAGATCCTTAAGAGCTGCTCATGCTGTCCCTACACAGAAATCTCCAAAGGATCATGTCCTTACAAGGATAGACTTCACCACGTTTGAGCTTGGCTATGCTCAGGCCCTTCTGAAATGTATGGTTTTAATTGAGAAATAGTGTCCTTTGAGCACAAGAGTGGGCAAACACCAGAGATACTGTAAATGCTTTGGTCATGTTCAGCTCCCCATGGAAAGCCCTTGATGTAAGGAAAGCCTGATGAGCTGCCCAGGAAAGGCCTGCAGGTGCTGAGTACCCATTACATAGCCCTGAGTCACCCACAAATGCTGGTGGTACGGAGCATGGTGTGTAGGAAGGGCTGCAGTGCTCACTGCTGTACCCATGTGATGATGTCCCTGCCCTGATCCGTCTAATGAGACCAGGACTTCCTTCACTGAAATGCTGTGTCTCAGAGGATGGTGAAGGCAGAAGAGCCCTAATGGCTCCTTTCAGTTGCAGCAAATTCAAAAGAAAGGTGTGGTCTGATTTTGCTCTCAGGTAGAGCCTGTGTCAGTACCCAGGGAGGGGGCAGGCTTGGGAAATAAACCTTCCTTGGTGGAGGCATCTCCATGGAGTTGCACCAGCTTCCACAGAAGCGCAATGTTTTACACACAGAACATATTGGGGACTAGATCGCACAAGGAAAATTGTGGAATTAATGGATCATCCCACCAGATGCCCAATGAGCATCCCACTCCAGTATGGCCAGTTGAAGGGGCAAGTGCTTGCCCTGAGTCCCCTCTCTCAGTTAGCAGCACACGGCCTGAAGCAGGCTCCCAGTGGCTCACAGCTCATGGCTCAGCCCCAGGAAGGGCTAAGCAGGCTAAAAGTCTTAACAAAGCAACAGCTTTCCAGGCCCAGGCACATCTGACAGGAGACGAGGAGGCGTTTCTCATGGCACTTGCCCCGTAGGTAATGAGCAGAGACACTGTGCAATGGAGCCTGTGGCTGAGACTGACGTGAATGCGCCCTCCTCTACTGCTGACTGGGGAAAAAACATTATGTGGCTAGAAGATTTCAGGAAACAAAGAAAGAGGTTCAAGATGTAAGGGGTAAAGGGCTGGAGTTTCCTTTCTGGACATTAATTTCTGTAGAAGTCTTAATTTGGGCAGCTCAGAGATCGCTCACCTGAAAGACTATAGGAGTTATAAATATCAGGAAGGGTGGGGTTCTGTCACAGATCAACACAGGCAAACACACCTACCCTAGCATTTAGGTGCCAAAAGCTCTTTGAGAGTGCACACACTTGCAAATTGCAGCTACGAATGTCAGAGAGGTATGACACAGATCTATGCACAGAATAAGGCTGGAGAGGTCAGCCAAGTCCCGCACTGCTCATAGCCATCCAGACAGGCTGAGCAGTGGCTGAGGATGGGACAGATTAGCAGTCTGAGGGTAGCCAACTGCCTATTTTTCAGGAACATGCATGTTTAAGTAACACACCACACACATACAAAAACAGATGTATACACCCCCCGAAACACACGCAGTTCCAGCAGTGCCTGTTCCTGAATCACATCTCCCCCCACTCTACCCTGAGTCACCTCCTGTTGGGAGCTTTGAAAAGGTGAAAGTAGGAGGACTAGGGAGGGTTATACCCAACCTCCATCCCCAGCCTCACCATTGTCTAGACAAGCTTGTTTGCTCCCTCTGGTACATCCTGAGGGACTTCCCTCCTGCCCAGGTGCCCAGAAGTGGATGCATAAAGGGTAAAGCCTTGTAGGAAGGGAGCAGGGATGGATCCTGCTGTAGGGATCTCATGCAAATCCCTGGCACTTCCTACAGGGTAATTCAGCAGGAGCAGCCAAAAACCAAACAGCTAGGTGTGGAGGTTAAACATTACATCCTTCATCTTCACTTGCCCCTTCCAATACAGGCCCATCCTTACCTTAGTGTCACCTTTATTCATGTCGTTTGTCACGGGAAGGGAGATGGCTGTAAGGTGAGGGGAGGGGAAAAAAAAGAGAGCTTGTTATTCACCTCCTCTGGGAGACAAGCAGAGAAATCCTGTCCTGCTAAAAATGGGAGTGGGGAAGAGGGGCATCTGTCTCTGGTAGAAGTGGTCCCTGGGCGGTGCAGCAGCTGGATGTGTGCATTATGCCCCCCCTTGGGAGAGGGAGAGGGAGAGGGAGAGGGAGAGGGAGAGGGAGAGGGAGAGGGAGAGGGAAGGGAAGGGAAGGGAAGGGAAGGGAAGGGAAGGGAAGGGAAGGGAAGGGAAGGGAAGGGAAGGGAAGGGAAGGGAAGGGAAGGGAAGGGAAGGGAAGGGAAGGGAAGGGAAGGGAAGGGAAGGGAAGGGAAGGGAAGGGAAGGGAAGGGAAGGGAAGGGAAGGGAAGGGAAGGGAAGGGAAGGGAAGGGAAGGGAAGGGAAGGGAAGGGAAGGGAAGGGAAGGGAAGGGAAGGGAAGGGAAGGGAAGGGAAGGGAAGGGAAGGGAAGGGAAGGGAAGGGAAGGGAAGGGAAGGGAAGGGAAGGGAAGGGAAGGGAAGGGAAGGGAAGGGAAGGGAAGGGAAGGGAAGGTCCCGTCCCCAGGCTGGCAGTGCCCGGTGCCCGGGGGCGCGGGGCAGGCAGGGCCCGGCGCGGCCCTGGGCCAGTGACCTTGCGGCGGCCGCTGTCCGCGGTGCTGAAGGGGCGGCGGCGGGAGCGGAGCTGGGCGCGGTGGCGCGGTCCGCCGGGCTGAGGGTCCCGGCAGCCGGGGGGACACGGCGCCCAGCCCGGCCCCACTTACCCGGCACGGCCAGGAGCAGGACGGCGAGCACTGCCGGGCGGCTCATGGTGCTGGCGGGGCGGAGGGAGGGAGAAAGGGGCAGAGGGCGAGTCTGTCCCTGGCGTGGGGGCTCCAGGCGAGGTGCCGGGGGGAGACCAGCACCGTGCGCGTCTACGCCAGTGCCCTGGCTGAGGATCCCAGATGGGGCACTGCAGCAACCGGCTCACTTATATATCTCGGCCCCTCGGAAATGGCGTCAGGAGGAAGCCGCCTCCTCCTCTCTCCCCCCTCCCCTCGCACACAGCCTTCTCGTCAGCCTCCCCCACTCGCCGGGTGCTGGAGGAGCGGCCACACGCCAGGATCCCCCCCGCTGCCCGGGCAAAGGTTTCCAGCAGCAAGGTGTCAGGCTCCGGTTGCTCCATCTTCTCACACTCAGCAGGTGCAGGAAGGCTGTGAGATGCGTTTCCAGGACATCGCTTTTCCGGCGCCTCACCCAACACTGGCAATCGACGAGCACCTCCGCATATGTGCCCTCTCTGTATGTACCAGCAGTCAACAGCGAGAGTCACCTCAGGTACCCCAGCCAGCGTGTCCACCTGTAGATGGATCTGCCCTCTAGGGGTGCCCTTGCCTTCCACTGAGCACAGTTTAGCGCAGAAGTTTAGAACAGATGTTGGAAGTTTTTAGATGCCTGTTAAACGCCTCCACAGAGGACAGGAGTGCCTGCAGGACTGGTCCAGAGCCAGGGAACTGGTCACCATGAAACGGGTTTGCCAATGGAGATGCTAAGTCCAAGCTATTTTATGAAAGATTTTTAAGTAGTAGGATATCATTTGGGGCAAACAGCAAAGGCTGGTGGGTCTGTTGCTCAGCTATTGTGACCCTGCTAGCAAATTTTGATAGGTTGCTATCCTTTGTTCAGTGATGCCTCACAACCTGTAGCATTACCCTACACCCTCACTGCTAAGCACTCCAAAGTTGAAGTCACCAAGATTACTTGGTCACTAGTTTCCATTGACAAGGGAGAGAGAGGAAGTAACAAATTGTACCATTCTCTTAGTCACAAGCATTTCCACACTCTTGACAAAACCGCTGTCTGTTCTTTGGATGGAGTGTCTGTCAGGTCAGCCAGCTGGATTCTCTTTTGAAAGCGACTCCAATGCTTCTTTAGGACAACGCTTCTTTAGGAATAGCACCTCTACTATTCCGCACTATCCCTCAAGCAATTTCAGAGGTCACAAAAGCCAGGGACTTATACTAGAAAATCATATTCAGAAAAATGCACTGTCCTTCTTTCCCACCCTACCTTACTCTGCTCACTGGGGAGTCCTGCACCCAAGGAGCTAGAGACAACATGTTCTAAGATGACAAGAACTCTTCTATGAGACTAGGGAGTACAGACAGCACTATAGGTTTCCACCTTCTCTTTCCGTATGCACATGGAAATGTGCTCCTAAATGTACTTCCAAATGTCCTCTAATAGCCGTCTGATTTAAATGCATGCTTCAAAAGGCACATTTGGATTGTAAAAGCCCACTCATACAAAATCAAAGCTCCCCTTGTCTGTTGCATTTTCTATTTAATAGCAGAGAGAAGCTGGAAATAAATTGATCCTCTGAACAGTGCTTTGTGGATGACATTGATTGATGGTTAAATGTTTATAAGGTCACGAAATGAACACCCATGACAGTTCTTGTTGTATGGGGAACCTGCATCCTCCAGGAACAATAGATAGCCTTTCTTTTTTAGTTGTTGGGTTGGGTTTTTTTGTGTGTGTGCATGTGTTGTTGAATTATTTATTGGGGGAGGAGGGAAGGGGGTCGTACACAATGGCCTTTTACTCCTTCAGGATACACCAGAGCATTTTAGTCTCTGAGTCTGAGATACTGAACATTATTAAGCTTGTTAGTTCCTATATATTCCTAAGAGATAAACAGATTGATCTGCTTATCACGCTATGTTTACCAAGTCAATATTTACTTATCCTTACATATAAATGTTGATCTTATTAGGGCAATAAATTATCTCACTTCTAATCCAGTTTCTTACATGAAGCCCTTTTCTTCCCTGGGGTCTCTTTTTGAGAAATAACAGGATATGTAGTGTTCATGACTATATTTTTTTCTCTCTTTCTCAAGCTGTGGTCTTGCATCCATTAAGTTCATTGCAAAGGAAAAACTAAATGTTTTCCAGGTATGGCATGCATTCTCCTGCTGTAGTAGCGGATGATGATTTTTTCTATTTCTTGCTCCAGGAAAATGGATATGAAACTGTTAATCCAACAATCAGTACTTCTGCTGTTGAAATTTGTCTCATTAGGCACAGCTATATTAGGAACTGTCAAAGTAAAGCATGTTAGGGAAAGATTTATGTCAAAAAGCAAAAGTGATCAAATAAAAAAGTGGCAGGTATTCTGCCACTCGAAGAAAGGCAATGCCAAAAGCAGACTTCAAGGGAAGAGCAGGTTTGTGACTCTCTGAAGTAGTTTGTGTTTTAGTATATGGAGAACAGGAGTAGATCTTTAGTGGGTGGCAACAGGATGAAGATGGACATTTCTGACCAGTTCCAGTCTTATAAAAAAGCCATTTATGTCTGTAGACAGCAATTCCATTTTTCCTTATAGCTGCCCAATTTCTAGGGCATGAAATGTGGTGAGAATGTGGAGAGCCATATACCATTACCTGCCTGCAGTCACTAACATAATGTGCAGATGGACAAAGAGATAAGTTATTGTGATAGGAAAAGGATATTTGCCTTCCTAGCCTGAAAAGTGATTTGAGGAGATGTCAATGTCTGGATGTATGGAAGTAGACACCCAGCACTGCTGCATTACCCATGCTCTGAGCTGAGTGAACAAGAGGGCCAGCCTGAAAGCCATATTGCTATATGAGTTTCTTCCTATGCATAAGGTCATTTGCTGAAGGGATCATCTGGCTTAAGTGTTATTCTCTATCAACACATAAGTAATTTTTTTTTTAATTTTATTTCAGAATTCAGGAAATAAAACCAAAGAATCTGGTGTATGGCTCTAAGCTACTTTTGAAAGCTTTGCTCTCTAATTTCTTGGCTGAAACTGGGTTAAGAATTCAACCCCTTCCTGCGCTTGGAAACACTGACACTGCATTTCAGACTGCTGTGATTTTACTGATCTGGGAACTGAGGCACAGAAATAGGAAAAGTGTAATTTTCATGAATATATCAAAAAGGCTTGAAGCCAAGGCACAGCTATTACCCACACCCTAACCAAAAAGACCACTAAGCTAAAAATAGGCAACAATTACCTTCTTGCATATGAAATCAATTTATAACTGTTTGACTGAAAAACCTGAATGTAAGCTTACTGCAAAATTAGTAGCAAAGTCTATTAAAACCCCCACATCACACCTTTTCTTCTTTCCCACATTAGTCAATCACACTCGCCTCTCAGTTCCTTCGTACAAGCCTTTCTTGTCTGCCTGTAAGAAGAAATGAGCTTCAAAGCTCAGATTGCTGTTGTGAATATCCATCTACGCTATTAAAAGGCAGTCCTCTCTCTACTTTTTCAGGTCAGAGGCAAAATGGTGTTGACTTGCTTTGATTTTCTTAGTCTAGTCTGTGCTTGCACCAACCTGAAATTAATTGATTTTCCTGTTCAAAAGTTTACTTACACCCCATAAAAAAGCCCAACATTGTGCCCAATCCTGACAGTAGCTACTGCTCTGCCTATCCACCTTCATCCTTGCCTGGCATGCACAGCTCTCAGTGGGCAGATGGAGTATGTTCTCTGTTGGGAGAAGAGCCTTCCCTGTAGCGATCACAGAATACCATCTGGGCACCCTTACGAATAGCTTGGATCTCAATATAATTTTTCTAAACGTTATTCAAACACCAATCTGGAAAATGTTGTACCCCTCCAATGCCTTGGTCGGTTTACCTAGCACTTACAGAAAACCCTTGCTGATTCCTGTGAGCCCCACCAAATCAGTAAGAAAAGATGTAGAGATGGAGGTTCTCCCTGGACAGAGTGATCTCAAACAGCCTCCTCAGGAAATTACTGATTGTTCCCATGGCTATGGTTTTATTTGACTTGTGACAACAAAGTATTTGTCATGCTAATGTACATATTTAGTAAGACAAAACAATTTTCTAAGTTCTAGAATGGTCTAAAACAAGTTCATGAGAATATAATTGATATTGGTTACTTACCTCCAAAGTTAGAGACAGATAGTCCTGTTTATTGCCCTGCAGGGACTAACAGGGTTCATGAGAGTTAAGAAAAAAAATAATGACAAGAGTGACTCAGGTCTTTGGACCAGCGCTCATCTTCTGGGGGGTCCGTAAGCTCACCAGACTACCTCCACACTGCCAGCAGCTCTTAGCTAATACATGGACCCTCAGTCAGCATCAGCATCATCCCAGATTCTGTACATTAAATGACTGCCTGGTATGTTTTGAGAGATTAGTCTTTTTCCTCATCTTCTGCCTTTAAACACCTGCTCCTTCATTTCTGAAGTGTCCCAAGCTGTCCATCCACTCCAGGCCAGTTGCTCAGTGAACACCTAGTGAGGCACAGGTGTACGTGGGTCTCCTGGGATGCCCATATGGCCAGAGTTTGTATACTGATAAAATGCTGTGAGCAGGGTGGGGGTCTTTTTTGAGATGTAAGTTAGATGCACTTGTGCTAACTTTCCCAATTCATGGAGATGAAATGACAAAATCCCTAATTAAGAAATAATTACAATTAAAAGAACATTTTTACTAATGGCAGGGTTTAGGATTGTGAAACACATAAGCACTTTCCATTCTAGATGCTTTCTTTGATCTCCATGGTTCATATTGGAAATAATGCACTTGAAGAGATGAAAAGACGACTGAACACAGCCTGCTTTCCTGCCACTGTTGCAGAAGAATGGAGGGAAGGGGTGAGGATCTGAGCATCTGCTCCCTACACCCTTCTGTCCCCAAAAGTGCCAGCCACAAAAGCCAGACTTAAGGACTTCCAGGGCATTGCTGTCCCCAAGAATAGTCTTCTCCAAACAGTGGCAATAACATATCGCTCAAACCACTTACCTGGACATACAGAGCATAAGGACACAGCAGTTGCCATTCTGGGTTGGAGCAGGGAGGCAGGGTCCAGCCAGAGACCCTGGGGCCACCCCGAGAGGCAGGGGCAGGGGCTGGGGTGGGGACAGGGCCTCTCCCTGCCCTTGTGCCAGGCTGAATCCCAGCCTCCAAATCTCCTCAGAACTGGGCATCAGCTCTGATGTTTAACAGTGCTCCACAATGTTTTAGTGCTAATTAGAAGTAGCTAGCTTGCTTGTCCCTCTGAACAGAGTCTCTCCTCAAACTTGGTGCCTTCTCAGCCTGAGGACTTCTTATGGCATTAAGTAGCACAGCTCACTTAAACACTGAAAAAATATTTCATCTGTTGTTTTTAAATTGCCTCTTATCCTGATGCTCAAAGCTGGGAAAACCAAAAATTCTTCTCTCTTCCCTAGTCCAGTGAGGTTTTCATGGATATTTACATTTCTCCCTTACTCATCTCCTTTCCAAGAGAAACAATCCCAATCTTCTGGCTCTCACGTGACTCCTTTAAACCTGGCTACTGGCCCATGAGTCCCACAGCCTACTTACCTATAACACAGTGCAAAGAGATCCAGGTGTATCCTGCTCTCACTAGGACTTCTTTAGTCTTCATTTAGTGTCCCAGAAACTTTCTGGGGATACGTGAAATACCTGGTTTTCATTTTAGCAATGACCATTGTTGTAGTTTAACCCCAGCCAGCAGCTAAGCTCCACACAGCCGCTCACTCACTGCTCTGCCCCCCCTGCCAAGTGGGATGGGGACGGAGTCGAAAAAAAAAAAAGTAAAACTCGTGGGTTGAGATAAGAACAATTTAATAGAACAGAAAAGAAGAAACTAATAATGATAATAGTAACACTAATAAAATGACAATAGTAATAATAAAAGGATTGGAATATGCGAGTGAGACACAATGCCATTGCTCACCACCCACCGACTGACACCCAGTTAGTTCCCAAGTGGTGATCCCCCCCAACCCCACTCCCCAGTTTATATACTAGATGTGACATCCATTGGTATGGAATACCCCTCTGGCCAGTTTGGGTCAGCTGCCCTGGCTGTGTCCCCTCCCAACTCCTTGTGCCCCTCCAGCCTTCTTGCTGGCTGGGCATCAGAAGCTGAAGAATCCTTGACTAAGTCTAAACACTACTTAGCAACAACTGAAGACATCAGTGTGTTATCAACATTCTTCTCACACTGAACTCAAAACATAGCACTGAACCAGCTACTAGGAAGACAATTAACTCTATCCCAGCTGAAATCAGGACAACCATACACAGATGTCTCAGGCCTCAGTATCCAAGATCTATTTATTCCCTCGTATAAAAGACATCACGGAGAGAATAGGGAGGATGTCTGGAGGTCTTAGACAGGCTCCAGCAGTATGTCAGTAGTAGAGAGTGGTCTCAGTCTGTATTAGGCAATCTGACTCAGCCTGGATGAGGCAAGGAAAAAGACTCCCACTGTGGCATGGTTGGTCTCAGTTGGCACCTTAGTCCCTTCCCTCTATCCATTCATCCTGGTTTGGGTCAGGCTATTCTCTGCACAGGCGGAGCAGAGCTGCAGGCAGCCTTTGCAGTGCAGATGGCTCTTACCTCAGATGTTCTGTTGATAAGGCAGTTTTTGAACACCAGATTGCATGTTAATGCCAGTTAATGAATGTTCTCTTCACAGGCAAAGCAAACCTTTCCTTCTATACTAAGCAGAGAACAGGAGGAAGTAGCCTTTCAGGTATTAAATTGCCTGAGAGCATCAGCACAGAGCAGCTTGAGGAGCAGCCACAGAATCTTAAATTACTGTTACTGAGCTTTTCCTCACCATGCAGGAGCTCAGGTTTCTTTCCTGACCAATCCTTTTTCTTCCCAGGAGAGCAGGGGCTGCAGGGCCTGTCCTTGGGGAGCAGGAATTACCTTCTGCAGAGCAGGGGACAGCAGCATGAGGCACCTTCAAATGCAGCAGAGCCTCTGCTGAGCCCACTTCATCCACATGCTCTGCAGACAAAATGGTCTAGACAGGTTCCTCCGCATTGCAGGATGAGCCCAAAGAAAAGTTTCAGGATCCCGAGGAAGCTGTCTGCCCCCCCAGTTTGCTCTGTGTGGAGGAAAGGGTTTGGGCTTCTACCACTGACCTTGCAGAGATCTCCACTCTGTTTGTACTCAGCTGAGTTCAGACCCAGCCTCTGCTACTCACTGCTTGTGGAAATGTTTCGGGACAAACCATGCTTTCTACTTTGCTGGGGGTTAAAAAAAAAAAGGAAGAAAAGCCTGACTGTGCTTCTCTCTTCTCTCTCTGTTTTTTAGGTTTTTACTGAAACAATGTCTGCTGGCTCTCAACAGCTTTTTGTTTTATAGAGGCAGCTACATAACCACAACCATGGTGAAATCCTTGTACGCGTTTCGTGCTATGTAAGAGGCAATTGCTGTCATGTGTAAACCCAGGGGAGCAGAAATGGAAGGGTTTCCCCCGGGCAGAGAAGATAAATGGGTACTACATTCACTTTGTATTTAAAGCTGCAGTGAGTACGTGACTTTCTGTACTGAGGGGAACATTGCAGCTGTTTTGCTTGACATAGATTCACATAGTGAGAAACTGGAAGTGTAAAGAGCTAATTTGTTATTTGCGTTTCTAGACAAATTGTTCATGAGGAGCCTGAACCCAAACATACTCAGGTCAATACCCTTGTCAGTCAGTTTTGGTTTGAGTCCTAGTCCTGGCTTCCTTCCCTGAGTTTGGGACACATTTCCCAGAGGCAAGGATGTCCTTTAAATGTACTCAGGCAAGGAGTAAAGGTAATAGTGAGGATATCAGCTACAAGGGGGAATAACTGCTGTTCAGAAGAAGTCTTAAAAAAAAAAAGAAAAAAGACATATCAGTGGATGTTATTCATCACCAAAAACAGAGATGGGAAATCAGTTTGAATTCTGCATGTCTAACAGCAGACTTGACACTTTATTCCCTCTGAATACCAATTTAAACCCACCAGAGACTGGTCAGGTTTGCTTCGCTCAGCTGGAGATTTTTGTAGACCTAAACCTGTGATATTTCAGAGCAAAATGCTCTAGAAAGTCTCCTGATTGCCCAGACAAATCCTGAGCAGAAACAGGCTCCTAATTACTGAAGCTGCATCTCGAGGCAGCTGAGAAGGGTCAGTTCTCCTGGGTCACTTGGAGGGGAAGTGCTGGCCATGTCAGCCACTGCTGATGAAGCCTGATAATTCCTGATTTGTGAGCAGACTACTTGACCCAACTCTTGGCAATGGTTGCAAAACATCTAGTTAGATCCTTACTCTGGGTTTCCTGTACTCTTCTGTGGAAGGATGCAAGCACCAGACAGCCTGCCTATGGGTCTTGGGAGCATGGCCTGGCCCTTCTTCCTTTGGGAGGCTCTTGGGAAGGGGGCTTCAGGACTTGATATTCATGTAGTCATGTTGAGGGGGGTTTGAATTTGAATGCTACAGGAGAAAACTCCTTGTGGGTATAGATACTGGAAACACCCTTATTTATATTGGAAAGCCAGAATCATTTATAACATTTCCAAAGCCCCAGAACAACACTTCATAGGTGGATCAAAGTGGAAGACCTACTTTTGCTTTGAAAGGGATTGTCAGGCATCAGGAATCATAGAATTATAGAATGATTTAGGTTGGAAAAGACCCTTAAGATCATTAAGTCCAACCATAAACCTAACACTGCCAAGTCCACCACTAAACCATGTCCCTAAGCGCCACATCTACACGTCTTTTAAATACCTCCAGGGATGGTGACTCAACCACTTCCCTGGGCAGCCTGTTCTAACACTTGAAAACCCTTTCAGTAAAGAAATTTTTCTTAATATCCAACCTAAACCTCCCCTGCCACAACTTGAGGCCATTTCCTCTCATCCTATCACTTGCTACTTGGGAAAAGAGACCAGCACCCACCTCACTACAACCTCCTTTCAGGTAGTTGTAGAAAGCGATAAGGTCTCCCCTCAGCCTCCTTTTGTCCAGGCTAAAAAAACCCAGATCCCTCAGCTGCTCCTCATAAGACTTGTGCTCCAGGCCCCTCACCAGCTTGGCTGCCCTTCTCTAGACACGCTCCAGCACCTCAGTATCTTTCCTGTAGTGAGGAGCCCAAAACTGAACACAGGACTCCAGGTGCGGCCTCACCAGTGCCCAGTACAGGGGACGATCACTTCCCTGCTCCTGCTGGCCACACTATTTCTGATACAGGCCAGGATGCTGTTGGCCTTCTTGGCCACCTGGGCACACTGCTGGCTCATAGTCAGCCGGCTGTCAACCAACACGCCTAGGTCTTTCTCTGCTGGGCAGCTTTCCAGCCACTCTTCCCCAAGCCTGTATCATTGCATGGGTTTGTTGTGACCCAAGTGCAGGAATGATGCTCCTGTTGCCTATACTAGCTTTGCATCACCTCTGTCCTTAACAGCTTCAGTGCAGCCTTAACTTCTGCCTTGTGCCAGGATGGGGAGAGCCATGTATCGGTTCTCTTCTCAGCTGCTGCAAGGTCTGACCTCTCGAGGTAAGTACTTCTGGCCCTCTCTGCAAGGATGTGTGAGCTCCTTGGCTTTCAGGACCCCCCTGCTCCTTTTCAACTTGTTTTACTTGGTGCCAAATCATACAGATGTTCCCTGTGGTCTTAGAGGTCCAGTAACACAAGGAAAACAGCCAGCTAAGCAACACAGCTCATCTAAAGTGGTATTTCATGAAGAAATTAAATTGTTTCTGGTTTGAAGCAGGTTTCTACGTGACTAGGATTCACCTATGGCAGAGGTCAGTCAAAGACCTGCAGAACTGCTGTGTATAAAACAGTTCTGGTCAAAGAAGCCCTTTGCCTCAGGCTGGTTGCAAGTGCCGCTAGAGGGGTGGTCCTCACTGCTCCCTCAGCCACGGCAGCCATTGAGAAGGACATTTCTTGCTTGCCTGGGTCACTCCCAGGTTGTCCATGGGCTCAGGATCACCTGTGCAGAAACCCTCTGGAGGAACAGAGCCTCAGAGAGCCATGTCTCCACGTAGCTGCCTCTGTGGGATCTGCACAAGGGATTGTGTGTATCAGTTGTCAACAAATACGATCTCTTGCTGACAAATACCACTACCGTGTTCACTTGGGAGCTGGAAGATCATGCTGTTCCCAGGTCTCACTTTACTTTTGAGGTAGGACCTTTCTGCCACCAGTTTTGTCCTTGTGTGGAAGGGGGTAATCTCTCAGAGTTTTCATGAGAAAGGATATGTCCTGCCTCCCACTCTTTGTGTGATACGGGTCCTGCTGCAATAACATAAGCCTAAGCTACCTTTTTATGAGAGCTACAGCTTTCTCCAGCTCGCCGATGTGAAAGCAGGAAGCCTGTGTGAAGGACCTGAGCGTCCTTCCCCAGTCCCAGCACTGCTGCAGACATACTACTACTCCCTTTCACTCCGGCCCATGCACAAGTGGCATCTGCTGCAGCTCAAGTTCTCCTGCAAAACCTTAGCAGGAACCTCCTCCTCCTTGAAAGGAACCATAACAAATCAGCACATCTGCCTGGGAACTCTTCCGTGATTTCAGAGATTTATTTTGGCTTAACACCACTGCTGATGTACATGTTGGCCAGTTTGTCTTTCCTCTGCTACCAGGCGTGGGGATGGTCCTCGTTGTTTACTTCAATAGATTCAGCTTGAAAAAACCATATGCCTCTCTGGCTTTGAAGCTAGGAAATATCCAACAGGCGATGCTACAGACTTAAAACTGATATTTTAGAAGTCAGAGCAATGGGAACAACAATATATGTAGATGCAGATCTCTCTTGCTTTGAATTTCTTGTGAAACATGGAGAAAGAGATGCAAGCCTAACAATGATAAGGCAGCCCCAAATCATTTGTCTAGAAACTCTCTGCAGGATCAGTGCCTCAGAGAGAAACTCAGCTCCCTCCTTGAACATTGACTGGCAGTCCATTTTACAGGGGTTTTGATCAATACAAATTGTCAATATCTATTTTGATTATATTTTTAACAAATGAAAGCAGAAGTGAAATGGGATTTTTTGTCAAACTTTTTTTTTTTGTAAATAAGAACACATATTTCAAACCCTTGGAACTGAAAACAACTTTGGTTCATTGCAATATTTTGCAGAAACACTTTTCCATATTTTGATAGGCTCTATTTATAACTGCTGAAGACCATGTCTACCACCATGGTATGTTTATAGCCATCTGGATCACAGGCTACTCATGTTTTTAACATGCTTATTGCATCTACTGATGATTTGTTAACCCTTTATAAGCAACAGGTACACACTGTACAATAGCCACAAAGAGGAATCACGTGTTCAGTCCTGACCTTCCCACCTCTGTTCACAGACTCCTGGGTATCAGAAGCACTCCAGTTCTATTTTATTTTATTTTGTTTTATTTTATTTTATTTTAAAATTTTACATCTGAGTGCTTCAACTCACTCTGAGGTTTATTCCTTGACTTAAGCAAAGAAATGCATTTTTTTGTATTCTGAGAACAGCTTTGTTAACTGGAAGAGGTAGGTAAGCAGAGGGGTCCTTTGGAAATCCACACTGTAATACGGGAACCAAACACAGAACTCCCTCCTGCTCTGCTCCAAAGATGCTCTCAAGAAAAGCGGCGGCCTTGGTTGCCCTTAGAGTGGCCCTCAAGCACAGTGCAATTCAAGCAGCTGCTTTTATTCTGTGGTTAAAGAAATCTCCCAAGGGACAACATATTGCTGTTTGATTGGAAGAACACTTAATCGTCTAATGAAGCTGTTATCTTCTATTTAGCCAGAGATGAGAAAAAGAAATCTTTATGTATCAATTCCATGTAACAAAAAAAGCTAATTAGAGAAGTCACACCCTCAGGGGTAAAATAAAACCACCACAAAACAAGGCAACAGTAGAAGTGAGGTAGAGTGTTGGCTCAGCTATGCCAGCTGCTCTGTCTACCCAGCCCAGAAGCTGACACCCACCCTGTGTCTCACTTTGCTCCATCCATCAAGAGAAGGTGCTTCCCCATTTTTGAGGGATATTGATATTTTCATTTTCATCTTCGATATTAGAAGTATCCCCTTACCACCAGAAATTACCTTGGAATATGTTTACTAGTATTGACAAGATCATCAGGTGAATAACAAGAAGCTTGACGTCCTATTTAACGTCTTTTTTTGTTAGACCATAACCCTCACATCCACCCCTGATTTCAGTAGGATTCACATGGACTTTGGAATGACCCAGAAACAGGCCCTTTGCTTTGGCAGGAGCAATGGGCTTTGCTTCAAAACCCTTAGATACATATTAGGTACTTCAAGAAAATACAGGGCTCTTCCATATTACCAGGGTGACCTTGCATGGTGTTTCTATTCCTTTTAACATCCCAGGATGACACTGCCATTTTTCTTGTATGGATTAGTTTGAAACTTTTCTTTGGATCATTAGAGTTGAATGATGAGTATGTACTCATGGAAAAGCTCATTTTGCAGTCTCTGAATGCTTGCAGCCAATGGTCCCTGTTACAGTGATAAATGGATGCTTAAAATAAAGAACTTCCTAAGACAGGCATTCATCCAGCAGCAAAGCCTCCATTTTACTGGCAGAGACTAAGTTTTATGAAGTATTTTTACCCCCACCCCCCCCAATATCAATCACACTGCAGTTATCTTAATTTCATACCTCCAATATACAATAATATTTTACTTTTGAACAAGAGATGAGAGGGCACAGAGTTTTATAGGACTTGTCTATTGAAGTCAGCAATAGGAAGGACTGGCTGATGGTTATTCCCAGGGCTATGGGAGGTTGTGCGATACCTAGGGATCATGCTGGCCAAGGACCATGTCATCCACACATCCTGACATGCTGGGCAAGACCATTCAAACCTGTCTGTTTCTTTCAGTAATGCCCATTACCTATGTTTTCTTTTCTCCTTTCCAGAATATCCTACCTGACATTTTATTTGCCTCCTCCCTACTATCCATCCACTTTTCTTTAAAACCCCTGACCCTGTTCTTTGATTTTAATTCTGAAATTCTCAATTGCATCCTGCACTTACCCTGAACACTGTGTCCTCACACCATCCTCACCAACACCACACAAGTTTCATCTGCTTTATTGTGCAGCTTGGGATAGTCAGCTTTACAATCTTGCCTGTTACAGGTATCCTCTCCAACCTATGGAAGGATGGGTGCAAAGACCCGGTATGGCTCATCCGAGCCTTTGTAGGAGGTCCTCAGTGTAAACAGGGACCCAGATCAGGATTTTCTGAGATCCAGATTTATCACCCTCTCCAGGAGTCTCCCCTGGACTCCACTGCCAGTCTACCAACCCTTCTGCTGAATATCCACATGCTTTTCTGTTGTGCTTTGGCTAAAAAGGGATGTTTCAATAGCAGTCTCAGCACAGATCTTTGTTTTTTGTTTAGTATTTCACCCCCTTGTGTCTTCCTGCTAGGCTACACCAAGGCCAGATTTCCTACCATGAATGCAGAGCACAGCTTCCTAGTGTCAGCCCTTATCTTCATGAGGATTTCACATTGGAAATTCTGCTCACTGGATCCTAGATGTTCCCCATCTCCAGCACTGTTCATGAGACCTAACTCATTGTATGGAATTAGGTCTGCATTTGCCTCTAGTTACACTCCTTGAGCTGCAGATGGTAAAGATACCTAGAAGTCAGTCTGTTAACTAATTCCCTCTGTGACCTTCGAAATAGCTGGTAGCAAAACCTGAGCTGCGCAGTCCCTCAAGACAAATATTCTCTCTTCCTAGTGACAGTCCAGGGAAAGACCTACTTAACTCATCTCCCCGCTGTCAGAAAATTGCCTTCTATTTTCTAGTGAATCATACAGCTCGTTTTTCCTTTCCAGTAGTCACACAGACTTTGCTGCTGTTCACCTGCCAGTCAGCAGCTCCTCCAACTACTGCCAGCAGCCAGCCCAGGCAGCAGCAGCATCGGGCAGCAAAGAGTTGTGAAGGAGCCAGGCACCTCGTTGCATAGTTTGGATCAAACCTGCACTAACTAAGCTGGCAATGAGTCAGGTCATGGGCATGCTTAAATTGGGGAAACATTTCGGCCTGTGATAAAAGCTTGAGGACCTGGTTTCTATGCTCAGCTTTGCTATTTCCTTCCCACATGACCACTGTGACACATTTAACTGGTCTGTGCCTCAGTTTACTCCTTAGACAAAATCCCAGTTATATGTCTTGTCTTTGGAGAGGGCTCTGGGACCTAGGAATGAAAAATCCAAGAAAGCATTGATTATTCATTTTCTATAATTTTCCTATGTTAAATGGATTCCTCATCCTGTCTTTTGGTCAGGAGCTAAGGTGAACACATAAACAGTTTTTGTGGCAATTTTGGTACACCAGATGTTTCAGGGAGAGGTCACTTCAGTCCTGCAGGCTTGGCTCAAGTGAACACCTTTTTGAACTAAGAGGAGCTTTTCCTGCTTGCAATCAGCAGGACCCAGCTCCCATGGAAAAGAAAGAAGAGGAACACCTAAACTTTTAACTAGCTGTACTTTATCTCTTGCTGCTTCTTGTGCAGCCTAGTTAATCTAACTACGGGCTCTGCATTCCAGCAAGCGGCTCTATCGCATTTCCACAGGACTCGTGAAGCAGAAACCCTGCACACCCTTGGGAGGGCTCCTCAGCTGCAATGAGTAAGCACAGCACCCCTGAGGTGGAGGGAGCTTTGCCAGAGGGCTGCAGGTGAGGATTCACCCTGCTGGATTTTGAGGCTTGAGGACAGAGTTGGCTGGGAGGGGAGTGCAGAGCACTTTGATACATATCTTCTTTGACACCGCAGTCAGCCATCTGTTCTGAGTTTATTAAAAGTGATGTACTCTGCTGGGAGGATCAGGAAGCATCTGCTAGTGCATTTACATTCAAATCCTCACAGCAATCCCATCCGTCCTCCTTTTTTAATTAATCAAACACACTTTTTGGTGAAACCACATAGATAAACACTTCCTCTGTAAATGGGAGTGCATATTATGCTAATGCCATTAAATAGCTAACACAGAGAAAAACAATTTAGTGCAAGTAGCAACATCTATCTCAGGATTTAAGATCTGACAGAGATCATTCCTGTTTAAAGGGATCACCATCTAAACCTGGCTTATGCGGCAGCGCAGTTTTGCTGCTGCAGAATTGCTAATCAGCTGCTCGGGGCAAGAGTGAACCCTGAAGTGATGAACTGAAGCACACGTGCTTTGGGAGCCCATCTGCAAGGGCTGGAGGGTGCTGAGGGGCCCAAGTGCCCCCCAGCAGAGCAGTGGCCCGGGGAGTTTGGAGGCAGATGGGGCAGAGCAAGTGTAAATCCTGTTTGGCTGGAGGGAAAGCGACAAGATGCTCTACTGACATGGTAGTGCTGCTTCACGTTAGCGCGGCTGCTTTGAAGAAGTGAAGAGCTGGAGATGTGTCTCACCGCAGCTGGATTCTCTCAAGGGTGGGGAGGAAAAAGGTGGTGCCAAGGCTGCTGGTCTCTCTCTTATCTCTGCTTGGCATCGGGTGCCCGTGGCAGGGATGGCCACCCCTGCTGGAGCTGCTGCCTGCACCGGTGGTATCGTTTGCACAGCGCTGCATGCGGTGAGCTCGCTGGGTTTCCTCAGTGAGCAGACAGGGCCTCCTGGGGTGCCATCGGCCAGGGCACAGTGCAATTTGCTCAACGGGTGGGAATCCCCGTTGCAGATCACTCTTAGCTCTTGGTACAAAATCCTCTCCTAGGAGTCTCAGGGTCTCAGCATCCTCCTGTCCAGAGGGGCATCTCCTGTGTATGGGAAAGGTGTCTAAACAAAATGCAGAGGGAGCTGTTGGCAGAGGCTGCCACAAGACAAGACCGCAGTAGTCTCCAAATCAGGGTGGTTGGTGGCTCTCCAGGGACTGTCAGCATCCAGACAGCAGGAGGAAGAAAGTCCCTTGTAGGTCCCAGTCTGTGCCCAGGGATCACGCCTGGCTCACCTGTGGGGTGGTGGAAAGGCTCTTCCAAATTAACTCTGAGACACTGGTGGCCAGTTGGTGCTTTTCTTGGGTTCCTCAAGCAGCTCCAGCTTTTCCTAATGAAGACATCATGTGCCCAGCACCTCACCAGTGGCTCCAGCCCACTCCTCCCATGATCTGGGGGGACATGGCCAACTTCCAGCCTGTGGTATGAGGGACCAACCAGAACTGCTCCCCCATCACATCTTTCTTTCCAGGCTGTGAGTCACGGTGCCAAGAATTTGTCTGCAGCCAGTCTCCATAATGCCTTTGTAACTAGGCCCTCCAAGTGAGTGAGGGGGTTTTGCTGTGCAAAGGGATCGACCTTCCCCACTGCCCTACAAAAGGGATCAATAATGTCAATGGCAGCAGTGAAGGTACTGAAAAAGCAGCGGCGTTCGATGGTGAGAAGAGCAGTCCTTGGGGCTGTGGGAGTGAATTAGTGCTCATGATTTAATCTCATCTCTCACTTACATGGTGCATAAGGGGCAGAGGGGATTTCTGTGTGCTTGGGAACTATGGCCATGTCCCTCTGCATGGCTATTGTTAATACACAGCTGATACACAGATTAAACAGAAACCTTTTACTCCTCGGCATGCTGCTTCTTGTCATCTTACTTTGGATATGTTCTTCAGGCCTTTTTTAAACACAACTAGTTATTTTCCAAATCCTCTCTTAGTGTTACAAACAATAACATTGGCTGAAGCATCTAGAAAATGTAAAGTGTAGTTGATCCTACCCTTCCCCAAATGCTTGGCTTCTGGCAGGCCTGGCTTTCACCACGAAACACCTGCTCCCACGGCGGAGCCCATCTCTTCTGTCAGAGACAGTATGTTTGCAATCCTGGCCCTTGTGTTCCATTAGCAAACAAGGGAGTTGCAGCTGTCTAAGCCAGAGCACACTGCGAGCCCTCAGGGAGTCATAACTTCCTTTTTTCTTTCTATTATTGAGATTGAGTATTTTTTAACTTACATTCTTTAATTGCAAACGTTGTTGATGAATTTGCAAGGCTGCAGTCCAGAGACTGGGCAAATGACATTTAGGTAACTAATGATTGTTGGCCTGGTAGTAACTGGAGCAAATAAATATGTACATGAAGTGATATTTAGCAATTACAGGGCTGGAAATGGAATTAGTGACAAACAATGTGATTTAAAGAGCGATGGGTCTTGTCAGGCTCAAACCTGACAGCAAGAGATGTGCTGATAAGGACAACTGTCATGTACCTTCCTTGGTGCCTCTCCAGAAGGGACTCGCTCCCAGCAGCACATTTTGAGTGAACAAATTGTTCTGTGAGCAGTGGAGTTAACAAAACCTGGGGTTTTCTAGTCCCCTCTAACAGCCCCGCCACGTGGTCTTGACTCCAGAGTCTTTGTCACTGACAATGTGAGAGGTCCAATGCTTCTACAGCAGCTGCCACCCCACGGGCCCATGCAGCATCAGTGCACTGCGAGACCCAGCCCTGCGCGGGCACCGACCTCTGGCTTACCCCGGGCTCCTGCAGCTGAAGGAAGCTCAGAAATGTGCGTGGGTGACACCTGCGTGCTGGGGATCTTCCCAAATGAATTTTCTGAAGTTGCCTTTTGTGGGAACTGTGTTTTCAATCTTGAACTGAAACCTTTGCTGGAGTAAAACCTGATGGTTTTTACCTGAGACTTGTCCAGTAGGTAAAGCTAGGCATGCAGCTTTTCTCAGTATAACCCCACTGCAAACTGAATTCTAGGCAGTGCTTTCAACCAGAGCTGACAGAGTCAGTCTGGGGATGAACAGTCCCCAGACTCCAGGGGAGCCCCTCTTGGCACATCTAAACCAGTATTTCCTTGGTAAGACAGCTCACAGCATCAGGAAACCCACAGTGTCTGCTGTAGTCTTGCATTTATTACCAAGAGTCCTTGTCTCTTCCGTAATTCATTTCTGGTAGCCAACTACTTCTTCCCTTATTAAATAAACATAGGTTTCCTTTAGTCAGCATTATGTATTTGAGTTTATCCAGCAATACGTATTTGAAGTCATTTATGTATCGAAATAAGGAGGAAAGGATGGATCGCTTTTTAACCAAAGGGATTTAGCTTCTGAGTTTCTTTGTAAATTCAGCAAGGATAAAATTAGCCAATAGCTGTACTAAGCAAATGCACTGCAGGGCTAAATCACTTGTTTGGAGGAGACTTTACTCCCTCTGAGCAGATGTCTGGATCTTCCTGTCTCTCTGAAGATCTCTTCCTCAGGACTCTCCACTTGTTGATGCCCATCATGATAAGCGGAAGACCTGTGTGTGGTGAAGGGGGCACTCACCTAAGACTGTTGCAGCTGTTCAGCTGGACTTTCTCCAGGCTGCTGTGCCTAGAGATCAAAAATTTTACAGTTCCCTAAAAGGAGGGAGTTCTATCATAAGAACAGAAGTCCCTAAGAAATGTCCTACCACTTCAGCAAAAGGCTCCTGGGGACAAGCCTCTTGCCTCCATCCTGCCTGCCAGGGTCAGTAACGAAGGACATGATTTTCCCCTCGTGGGGCTCAGCCCTGGCACTCAGGTTGTGCTGACCCAACTGCGACTGCGGGAGTCTTGACTGCAGAGTTTGTGACAGACGGAGGCTGAGCTCACGCTCTTCTAGTAATTTAAAAGCAACCCCAAAACCACAGTGGCAGTAGATGTTATTCAGGAAAAGCAGCTGCTCTCCGCAGTCCCTTTATGCTCTCCCAGCATCTGTCTTCAGCTGATGGATTAGGGATGGCAGGTGGCACATCCCTAACGTTACCTTCTCTTTTTGCCATTTCAATATCTGTATCCTGCTGTCCCTGGATTTACCCAGTCCCTTTTTGACCCTGCTGGTCCTGTTTGCCTCTGCCAGCTCCCATGGCAGCAAGCTCAAGAGTTCACAGCCTGCTGTGCAGAGAAAAACCTTACTGGCTTTAATGCAGTCTCCCGCTGGTTATCTAGAGATCCTCGACTCCTAGTGCTACAGGATTTGGGGTATAACAGCTCTGCATTCACCCTATCCTCCACCTTCATGGTTTTGTGAATTCCACTCATACCCTCCCATAGCCTTCTTTTCTCTAAACTGAAGTGTTCCAACCTTTGTGTTTCTCCTCCTGCCTCTCTCAGATGCTCCATCCCACAGATCATTTCAGGTGCTTGTCATGGTTTAGGTTATTTTTCCCCTAGCTGCATTACCTCCTTTATCTCCACTGAAGCTCATCTGCCACCTTCTTGTCCATTCACCAGCTCTGTGAGGTCCCTCTGAAGTGCCCTGCCATTGACATGACATTTGACTACCCAAAGCAGCTAAGTTATCACCTGTAAACCTGGCTGTTTCACCTTCTGTCATATCTGCGTGAAATTCCTTTGGGGCCTGGTTTCAGCCTTTCCTCATCAACTCTTTAACAAGATTTTTGTAGCTGCTTGCAATGAAGCTCTGTACATCTGGGCAAAACAAAACCAGTGAGGGAAGCAGAGCGGCTCCAGAAGAGCCCTGCACTGCAGGGAGTTTGCCCCATTCTCCATGAAGTGGTGAGCTCTGAGTGAGAGCACAAGCGGAGGGGCACATTCAGAGTCCATGATCCCTTTTAAAACACTCTACCTGACAAACAGGTGACTTCTAATCTGTCTCTGTTACTACAGACCCCTGAGGTAATTAGGGAAGACTAAAAATCCAAGTTTTGCAGGCAAAACCTGCCTGTATTTGAGTGGGTAGTTGTAGTGTCTGCCAGTGGATGCTGCTGATGCCCATTTGGGATCACCTGGGCAGCTGCTGGGCAGCTGCTTTTGCTTTTTTCCCCTCATGACACAGCCTGTCATGGGAAAAGGCAGGAGAATTGTCTTCAGCGTGCTGTGGTTATTGAACATACCCTCGATTAAAAGGGAGAAAACTTCAATTTCTTACAAACAAAGCACATCTGCTGGAGCTGAAACCTTCCTTCAAAGGCTGCAAAGAGATTAAGTGCTGCAGAAGAAAAAAAAAACCACGCTTTTTGTGTAACAGGAACATTCTTGCAGTATCGGAGAGCTCAAAGCGGAGAGCTGGGGCTTGCTTCACCTTCCAATTAATGACCTCTGAATAATTAGCAGAATAATCTTTTTAGAAATGCTCCAGTAGCAGTGCCCCTGATTGTCAGATAAACAACCTCCGGGAGGGGGAAAAAGCTGGCAGTGATGAACAACGGGTTGAGGGAGCAGCAAGGTTACGGGCAGTCATTAAGCTGGGAGAACATTCGTCAGCCCATTCAAAGGATGCAACAAGTCAGAGCCATTTCACGGGGCAGGCTAATTGAAAAAAAATATTTATTAGGAGAGTGAACAGAGAACTCTGAAGTCTAGTGTTAACACCCACTGTGGTTTCAGTCTTGCAAACAGTAAAACAATTGTTTTCCCTTGACAGTCATTTACTGTTAAATCCTGGGTACCTTGTCCTCCCCCCAAGCTTTAGCCTCTGTGTGGGAATTTATCGGGGGCAGTGGCAGAGCGCTCTGACCATGGTCATGCCTGCTGTGCCCTCTTCCTTGCGCCCATCACCTTTTCCCTCTTATTTCAGTGCCAATTATTACCCTTCCAGAAGAGTTTGTTTCAGGACTGCAAACTAAAAAGACACCCTGGGGTACTGGGCAGAACTAAGGTTGACGTGGCTCTGAAAATTATTTCTAATACAATAATTCTTCAAACCGTGTCTGAAAGAAGATGATGAAAGAAGTACCATGTTACTGCAGCCAAGGACTGAGAGTGTATTGGATTTACTGCTTGTGCACCTCTGGTGTGTGAGCAAATTTTGAGAAAATACCACCCAATGCAGCTGTGGGGATCAGAAGAAGATAAGAGATTCAATCCAAGTTCACTGAGATCTCTCCTATGGCACAGTCATGGTTTCAGGTACATATCTCACGACTTCACCCTGATTTTAACAAGACTGACTTGCAGAAGCATCAGGCCGAAGGGATCTCAAAGGCCATTGAACCTGTCCATGATTTCAGGGTGGATTATGTACTGCAGGACCTTCCTGCCAGAGGAGGTACCCCAGCCACCCTTGACAGTCGTGTGGCTAATGGACACATGAAGTCTCCCACTCAGTGGGACCTTACACTCAAAGGAGCTCATCTGAATGTTTAGCTATTCTTGTACTTTGAAAGCTGAATTCTACAATCTTCTCCTGATTTCTATCTTGTTTGCTCCAGATGAGGTTGTCCAGTGGGGGATATGGAGAACTGCTGACTACTGCCTACTCTGTGACTATCCTGTGCAGCTGTAAGATTGCTATCCCATTTCCCCAGCCTGCTCCCGAGCTGTCTCCATTGCAAATTAACCAAGCATCTCCTCAAACTCATGTATTTTCCAAACTTCTTCTCATTTGTATTGCTGTGTCCTGGGTCTTTCCTATCTATCTCCTCTGTCTTCCAGAAAGTGGTGTTCCCAAGGCTGCAAACAGCAGCTCCAGCCAAAGTCTTACAAGAGCAGCGTAAGCCCACTATGTCTTGCAGAGAAGCAAATGAAAGACATTAGCAAGGAAACTCCTGGGTCATCCAGCATTGGCCTGTGCTCCTGCAACCACCTCTAAAAAGTCTCTGCCAGAAATTGCTCATTTCCATCTTAAACTCGGTAAGGATTTCCTGATCTCTTCACATCTATTAGAAAGCTGTTTCAGAATTTCATCCTCTGATACAGATATTCTTCTAATTTCCAGCTCAAGTGTTTTCATAGGTAGTTTAAACCCATTTCTTTCTTTCTTTCTTTCTTTTTTTTTTTTTTTCAATTGCTGCACAATATCTCTTCATAACTACTTTGTTGGTACTATTTCCCTGGAACCTTCTTTGTGGATGTCTGTGCAGTTGTGCATTGATTTCCCTTTTCTGCTTTCAGTACTTTTCTTCTTGCTCAATTTTGTCTTGAGGATTTCAGAGCACTTTTCTTAGTCATCAAGATCATTTTGAATTATGAGCCTGCCTTCCAAATGTCTTGCAAGCTCTAACAGTTTGGCTTTATTCAGACATCTTGTAAGTGCTGTCCCTTCCCCATCATCCATTCTTTCACACGCAGGTCCGACATGGGCTGAGCACACATGGGTCTTGCAGTTCTTTGGCCCACCTTTTACTCTTCCAGCTGGACTCTGTTCTCAAAGTGAAATCTAGACTATGTTACCCTGGGGCACACCTGAGCATGTTCTGTAGGAAGGTGTCCAAACTCCTCCTAGAATTAAGTCTGTTTCTTTTAACCACTAGACCAAAGAGGAAAAAAATGAAATGAATTGACACAGTTTACTCTTGACAAATCCCTGCAGTATGTTTCATATCAGCTGACTAACCTGTGGCTGATTATAAATTGAAGGTTTCATAACTGGTTCCGGCAATTTTTCCAAGAATTAAAGTTAGGCAGATTGATTTAAATTCCTTGGCTTTCCCTGCAAGGCAGGTACTGTGTTCCCCTGTTATTCCTCTCTTATTCCCCAGCTACTCAAAAGCAATTGCTAATAGCTCAGAAATGGATTTGGATGGATCCTTAAGACCTTGCAGATGAATTTTGTCTGGTTCTGCAAGCTGGAACACATCTCACTAATCTAAATATTCTTTAAGCTCTTCTTTCCTTATTCCGCTCCGTGATTCTAATCCTCTTGTTTTATGTTTCAATCGTCTTCAACATCTGGTTATAATCAACCTTTCTAGGAAGTTTGAAGCAGAAAATAACAGTGGATGTTTCAGCCTCTGCTGGATCATTACCTCTCCAGAACACAACTTTCTTCTTATTTCTCTTTGTAGAGTGTGGTGCCATTAACTCTTTCCCTATGACTTCTTCAGATCTCCTCTCAGGATTTAAGAAAGGTGTGATGTTAATGCCGTGCGATAGAAATCCCATTATTTCATTAACATAAATTATTCAGGAGAAGCCAAAGCAGTCTGACAGTCTACCCCTGCTAATGTACCTCATCTCCCTGTCTGTAGGCTCAGAGCTACATGTAAACATGATTAAGGCAAGGTACATCATAGCTTGGTGTTTTGTTTTATACACTGGCCCCAGAACAACACCTAGAAGATAAAGGCAGGCTCCTGATGTCACCTATGGGGTGGGGGTTAGGTGTCTAAGAGGGGAATGTGAAGCTTTGTCGAAACACTCATCCCTGAGTCAGCTTGGCCACCTGACTTAGGACAAGGAGGACCCTCCACCTGCCTGAGCCTCAGACCCTGCATCACCTCCTCAAGGAAGGTACCTACTTGTGGAAAGGACTGAGCAAGAATCACAATTTCATGTTAAAAACAGGAATCAGCAAGGTAGCTGTAGTACAGTGCATCTTTCCTACCAGGACAGTATTTAGAGCACTTCCCTCTCCAAAAAAAAAATAAATGGAAAGCAGTCTTTTAATGCTTCTCCTAGTTGATAGACTTCAAAGCCATGACTCCCACCTCCTTGAGAGTCTCCTGGCCACAGGAGGCCAGGGATACTCCAGCCTCATCTTTCCCTGAGCAGTCACTGATGCAACTGGAGCCTGAGTGAATGAGTGCAAGGAAGAATGTACTCTCAGCCTGCTCCTTAGGGCACTTGGGTGGGAGAAGTGAGCTTGACCCTCCTCATCTTGTGAACGTGACTGTGGCTGCTTCAAGCTATGACGTAGAGGATGGGCACAATCTTCTGAACCAGGCTTCTGAGAGTGCTGGTTTCAAATTTTGCCACTTCAGAGAAAGGCGCCAGTCTCAGTGGCCTAAATCAGGAGCAGGAGCTCCTCGAGCACTTTAGAGTCAAACAGAAGCCACCTCCAAGCCTCATTCAGGTCTAATGCCTAAAAATAAGCTGTCCGCCATACATGGTATGACACCAGATGGCTTGACGACGGTTACATTTCTTTGCAGGAATAGCACCGTAGAGGTTATTTAACACAGGGAGGTTGATTTTGCACTTTTGTTTGTTTTATTGCACCGTATGGTAAAATTAAAGGGGGATAAAAGCAAATATATGAGTACATGTATATATGGGGGAATTGTGGAAGATCAAAACTATGAGACAATTTGGGTCCAAAAGTGACTTGAGGAACCCTGAGAACTGATGATGTGCAAGTATGTGTCCAGGGTGGAGGGGAAGGAGACAAGAAGAGGTGGCTTGAGCTGCCTTCATGCCAAGTGTGCCATCTATGGTACTGGTTTGTCATGTATGGACCCTCTAGAGCATCAACAGCAACCTAGAACCTGGGAGGTGGAGTGGATATAAGTACAATGTATAAGTCTTAGAATGCAGAAAACATTGCCAGTTATGAAAATGTTGGGTTTAGCAGGCAGGTCATGTGAGCTTGAAGGAATTTGTTCATGGAAGAATGGGGTGGGTGTATAAATTCAGAGAAACTCCTGCAGAGGGAGAAAGACTCCATGTATGACATTTGTGTTGGGAAGGCAGTAGGAGTTGGATTTAAGAACAAGAAGAGGACATAGAGGGGTTTGCTGCTCTTTACCACGCTGTGGCAGATATAAGTATAGGTGCACAGATGTTCAGGGAAGATCATTGTTGGACAAAGCACTGATTAGGTGAGTCATTCCTCCAGGTCCTACAGCTGAGATGCCTCAAGGTCACTGGGTGACAGGCAAAAAGGAAACTTCATTTTATGTCTGATCAAATTACCAGGAACCCAAGACTTGAGTCGAGTCTGATGCTGCAGTCTGCTGGTTCACACCATCTTCTGGTAACCTTGTTTCTGATCGTGGTGGAGGCTCTCACCTTCTGATATGGCTTGTAATACTTCTTTACCTTTCAGCTTGCTGACTGTGAGAGCAAAGAGGCATGTTACTTCTGTGGAGGTAAGAAGACCAATTTAAGCAGGTGAGTACAACAAACCCGCTGTCCCCTGGGACCCACAGCCTGGCTCCTGAGCACGTCCATGTCACGAGGGTCCCTGTGAAAGCTGCTGTGGTTTCTGGGCCAAGACATACCACATCTCAGTCCTGAGCACACTCTGTCTCCAAGCTTCACACCAGGATTTTGAAGCCATTTGGTAGAGAGTCACAAAATTCAGATCTGACTGGGGTTTCTAACCCTCCTTAGTATTCATAGCTAAAGATCTGAGAAAAGTCTCCCTGGTTTAAAACACTCCAACTAAAACTAACAATGCTCCTCATTAGGAAACCTGCATAGAGTGTTTATTGCAAGACGTCTCTTTCATCCAGACCCAGCATCTCTGATCACAAAGCTGGATGAATCTCCTGGGGGGAAAGCAGAGAGCTGGGCAGGCGTGTTAACAACCTTTCTGAAGTATACATGTGAAAAATGTACCAAAAGCCTTTGTTCACACAAAATCATCCAAACAACCACAGAAACAGCTTCTGAAACTTGCATCCCAATTACTCCCTTTGCTGCAAAGTTTAAGCATTAAGAGCTTTGAGGCTCCATGTCTCAGGTGCAGAGTTGTTATAACTGCATGGAATTAAATACAACTACACCAGTAATAAATTCAGCCTAGTAGCTTTGCTTTTGTTTTGTTTCTAATCAGATACTTGGAGCAAGGTCTTTTCAGTATACATCCACTTTCATTATTTTTTCATTGCATATACAGTAAATATCAACTAACAAAAAGCATCATCTAATTAAATCTTTTGCTTTATGAGTATCTGTGAAATTAATTGGGGGAGTGTGAAGAATACATAGGAACTCTATTGGTTTTCAAAAGCAAAGTCACTTGATTTAATCCACCTTTTGCAGTCTGTACAGACTCTATCAGGGCATGTTTGCTCAACAAGCCTTTCAAATTCAATAGTTACTGTACACTTATGGTCAAACAAACACACAAAATGATTTTGAAAAACTAGGGCAAAAATCGCCTTGATGTGTAACCAGTTTGACGCACTTATCCCAGCCCATGTCTGATCAAACATTATCCACCACAACCAAAGCCTATTACAACAGCAGTTTTGCAGTGTATTGCTGTGAGTCTCTTTCCCAGATGACAAGCGAGCAAAGAGGAAGGTCTGCTGATGTTTTGAACAAGGCAGTGCCTGGGAACACTTGTGCCTCCTGGCTCACATGTGGGTGTAGGTGGCATGGTTGGAGGTGTGCCAGCACAAAAACTGTGCGCTGGAAGACAAACTGTGTTGCTCCATGTGCCTTTCAGAGGAAGGGTTAAAATAGGGCTACCCACAATTAAATTTATTTGACCCGGAGAAGTTTGGATGATCAGAGCTGCCCTGGGCTCCTGCATTGACCTCCACACTCTTATGCAAGATGTGCTGCATGTGATGATATAGCCAGGGCTATTGCTATTGCATCAAAGCTCCCTTCAGTGTGGTGCGACTGCTCTGTGGAGGACACTCACACTTTGTTCTTCAGCAGATGTTCTGTAACTATATCTGGCTACAGCCTTCCCTGAACCATGCTGGGCATTGCAGGTGATACACCAGCAGCAATAAGGAATAATGCGTTTCAAAAAGCATATCCTAATTAACTTTTTAATGCTCATTTTCCCTAGCACCAGCCTCATTAGGTCCATGTGTGCGAAATATTTGTTTAGCGAGGTATTATACTGCTAATCATGAAGACTGGCTTGTTGCCTGGATACTTCCCCCAAACCGCAATGTCACGACAACAAATGCAGAACTGAAAAACAAGTCACTCCTTAATCTTCAAGATTATCTCACTGTGCTGATCCCTGCACTGCAGGTAACTATATTTCTTGAGCAACACAGAATGAGTTCTTGCTACACGTGATGTATCCATGAGAGATTCAGGTCATATTTTAAATGTATTATTTTGAAATTGTCCTTTCTAATTTTCTGAAGTTTGAAGTGCCTATTTGTCTCCTGGGCACTTTCTGAAATGGAACAAGTTCTTGCACATCAGTGGTGTAATACAACAGTACTTAGGCCTTTGTACTTTTACACAACTGGGCAATTTGCACAAGCTCTCCCTGAAATGATGAGCTTATACCCCAGTCCTCATCTCATGGCTGGGGAAACAGAAGGAGGTTTCCACCCATACCAGCCCTCCATTGACCCTATTTCTACATTCAGATCCACCAATTTGTAGCCACTTTATGGGCTAAATGTGGGTGGCATTAAAAAAAAAGTGGGCTAAACAAGGGGAACCTTGGACTACTGGGCTGCAACTATGCCATCCTTTCTTAGAGATGCCTTTGGAGGACAAAACCCATATCATCCCATCTGTGCTGCCCCAGGGACAGTGTATTAAATTGCCAAATTCAAGATTGCACTGGAGGGTCCTTTTTGCGCGTTCTCTTTTGTTACTAGCTTCAGTGCACCTGATTACATGTTTTTCAGCAAGGTGTTTTCCCTGAATGATGTTGTCCAGCTTCAACAGGTGTAATGACTGGAACACCACAAGGGACAAGGAGATGTTGTCAATGCACCAGTTAAATAGCCCTTAGACATATGCAGTACTTGGTCCTTCAGAGGCTTATCTAGGCCTGACCTCAACTAAGAGAAGGCTACACTTCTAGTCCAGCTCATGTTTTTCCATAAAGTGCATGTTCCCCTGCCATTCCCCTTCACAGGTGTGTGAAACTTTGTTGAAGCCATTAGCCCCATAATGGACTTATTGTTTACCACCCTTATAGCCGCTTCTCTGTAATTAAATGCTGTGGACAGTGATGACCTTCATCTACCCTCTGAGTATTTTCCACCAATATGCACTTAAGTGTTCAAGTGAGATAAGGTCACTGCCAGGGTTGCTCTTTAGGAAGAGTTATCTAAGGGATAATATAGCCACTAATGGCCAGCAATCTTCAAATCAGAGCATGTTGCTCTAGGAAGCAGCTCTTTCGGGCTAATGCTGAGGGCAGATTTCCTAGTGTAACTTTAAATGGAGCCAGAGATGGAGGAGCTTTCTGGCATGAATAAAAAGGAGTCACACTCTGGATGGGGAAGGGCAGTGGCCAGCCTGCAGGGTGTGGGAAGCTAAATTTTTAAGTAGTGCTGTCTGCTTGACTCTTAATGCTTTGAAAGGGCAGACAACACCTTGTTCACCCACCCCCAAGAGTACAGGTCAGATGCACACAAAACACACTCAGGGTTTCTCTGGGCAACCCAGTGCATCCAGAGTCTCGCAGGGCTTGAAAAGCAAGGGGTCCCCAGTTGCACCTCATGCCGGGGGAGCGGGTCTGTAAGAGCATGACTTGGCTCCTGCTCCTTGCAGCGAGAGGTGAGAAGTGAAGGTGGCTGGAGGGGCCAGACTCTGCACCCCCAGCTGTCTTTCCAGCCATGCTCTTTATGCTGGCAGGGGCTGGGTACCCATTCAAGCAGGACAAGTCATTTCATGACTTTAAAATAGAACTGCATGGAAGAATAAAGAAGAGGACACAACAGCTTTTTCTCAGCCGCTGACAAGGGAATTCTCAAAGTGTTAGACAAACCCCACCTCAGGAAAGCCAGTTATAATTTACAAACATAAACCGACCCTTGGATGGAGGGTCTAAGCTTCCCCATGTAACAAACAGTGAATAATAATGACTCCTCAGAGCTTCTCCAGCTAGCAATTTACTGTATGAGGCTGGACGAGTAACTAAATTTCCCTCTATTTGTATGAGTAACTTAATTTCCCTTTATTTGTACCTATATCTAGGACCCTACAGAGCCTATGAATAAATGGATATGTTGATACACAGACATATATCCCCTACATGTCCATATAATACAGTTTAATATTTGAATTTTTAATGTAATAGGATTCAATTCTTCATAATGAATAAAACAGGGGGCTGTATCAGTGCTCGGTGTCCTTGCAGAACAGAGGCGTCCTGATGCTTAATTCATGTTTGCACAATAAACTGCAAGGCAGAAGCTGAAAGACACCAAATGCTGAAGACTTTGCTGAAGGTTTTATGCAAAGGGGCTTTGTGGTGGCGGTGTCCCCACAGCTCAGGTGCTGGAGGATGCCCAGCACTCCTTTGCTTGGCTCCTCTCTGCCTGGAGGAGGGGAGGGGTCTCTGCCTCCGAGCCCCCGCGAGAGCTGGGAGCCCCAGGAGCAGCACTGGAAGGAGCTGGGAGTTTGGGGGAAAGCAGAAGGTGGATGACCCACTCCCACCACGGTCCCCTGCCGCACTGCAAAGGGTCTTCTCGCTGCAGACACAAAAACGCTGAGCTAACCCCACCAGTGGCTGATCAAAACCTGACTTCAACAAGGCAAAACCCCTCCTGGTGAAACTTGGCTGCACGCTGAATTAGCCGTGGCCCTGGAGCAATGTTTAGAAGGACACAGCAAATGGGAGTGTGCTTAATTAAAGTTGACAGTCATAATGGCACTGCCTGTAATAGTATCAGGAGATTATCGGTTACAGGCCAGTGCTACAGGCTGGGTGACGTCCCTGCCAAGGTGTGACCCTTATGCCAGCTCTGTCAGGCCAGATCTTAATTTCTGCTCTTTAATGCTGAACATCTCATGTTGATAGGGTAGCGAAAACAGCTTTTTCTCTCCTTGTCTCCATCTCCAGCTTCTCTCTCTACCACACAAACAGCGATTATTGAGAAATCCAAGTTAGGGTTTATCTAACCGCTCTTTAACATAATAACAAGTAAATGAACAAAGGTTAGAGGAAAGAGCTTAGGAGGACGGAGAAGGGATATGTCTTCCTCTCTTCTGACTAACCGGCTGAGTGTTTTTACATTTACTTATTTAAACTATACCCAGGTTAAAGCAATGGGGCATGGGTTGTCAAGTTAGCGTGTCGCTTTTGTGGGAGGAGATCGTCAGGGAAAGCAGCGCTGCGACGTGTGCTGGGAGTCTGCGTGGGCCCAGCACCCGGGGTGGCCCAGACCCCCCTCTGTCACAGCACCCCCAGGGAGCCCTGCCGGCCGCTGCCTGCTGGGGCTGCCTGCGGCAGCTGCTCTCTGACGGCCCACCCCAGCTCTTCCCCAAGCCAGCTGCAGTTCCGCCAAGTGCGTTGAAAAACGGATAGTTTGGGACACCGGGAAGAAACTCAAATCAACCAGCTGCTGTGGGATAGCGAGGGACCTCAGTGAGAGGCTACAGGTCGTCAAATCATCAATTACATCTCTGCCAGCTTTTGCTGTTTCAGATGTACTGCCCACATTTAATGACCTCTGCGGCCTGGAAGACCATGCTGGAAGCATGTAATTCAACTTGCCTGTGCCGTCTTTCCGCTTCAACCACAAAACTTCTGCAATATGGCCTGGTTTCTAAATTGGTCTGCACACTAACTTGCAGGCAGACCTTCCTTCCCATCACACACACTGCGCTGGTAAATGGACGCTCCCAATGCCTGCTTAGAGAGGCTTGCCTGAATGCAAGTGAGTCCTCTCCCCGTACCTCACTGTACAGCAGAACATAACACACTGGAGGCAAGTACAAGCTTAGAAAATGAAAGAAAACCCCCAATGCTTCAAGAAGAAGTCTCTCTTTGAGACAATGCTCCAAGACCTCAGCTGTTGCACACTGTGTTTTCCCCCTGAAGTCAGTACTTATTCATGTGACTGCCCTGGGTCTGGCTCCATAACTTGCTTCCAAGCGATCAATGATGTGTGTCAAACACCGCTCTTCTGGCTTGGCAGAAAAGTAAAACATAACTATTGCTTTTTACAGAAGCTGAGAGCAGCTCTTCTTCAATTTATTTTGTTTCTACTCCTTTTTCTCAAAAAGCTCCAGAATCTTAATTACAGCAATGTTTCCCAATGGAATGAGAGCACTCTGATTGAGTAGGGTAATGAGGTGCACGAATTAACAGTGACATCAAGCCATGCCTCCAGTCAATACCTTGATATCCTGTCCATTGAAGTAAGTACATTTTAATAATACTCCCAGCAGAATTTGGTATACATGTGCTCTGCAGCCAGAGAATCCAGCCAGATGGGTTTAAACCCTGTCCAATTCAAGTGAGAAAGGGGAGATTGAAGAGATTCTCAAAAAAGAGGTTCATAGCTTTTGAGCTGGGTTTAGCATTTCCTTGGAAATGCAGTATAGTTCCTGCAAACACAGAAGTTCTGGGGTTTTTCCATGATGTTCAGGATTCCCAAATCAAATAGCTAATGACACAATGGGAAAAAGCATCAGAATGAGCTTCTTCCTGGCATAGCAGGTAAATGCTGTATCAGGAGATGAAATCATACATACAAGAAATTTCACCTTCTCATGCCCAGCCAGCAAGAAGGCTGGAGGGGCACAAGAAGTTGGGAGGGGACACGGGCAGGACAGCTGACCCAAACTGGCCAAAGGGGTATTCCATACCGTGTGGCATCATGTCTAGTATATAAACTGGGGGGAGTTGGCCAGGGGGGATGACTGCTCGGGAACTAACTGGGCATTAGTCAGCAAGTGGTGAGCAATTGCATTGTGCATCACTTGTTTTGTGTATTCCAATTCTTTTATTATTATTGTCATTTTATTATTGTTATTATTATTATTAGTTTCTTCCTTTCTGTTCTATTAAACCATTCTTATCTCAACCCACGAGTTTTACCTTTTTCGTTCCGATTCTCTCCCCCATCCCACTGGGTGCGGGGGAGTGAGCGAGTGGTTGCGTGGTGCTTAGTTACTGGCTGGGATTAAACCATGACACAGGATCAGGCAGGAAAGAGAGCCCCTGGGCAAAGGGCTTGTTAGAAAGGGACCAGGAACTGTCAGTGAGTGTCCTAGTTTCAGGTGGGATAGAGTTAACTGTCTTCCTAGTAGCTGGTATAGTGCTATGTTTTGAGTTCAGTATGCGAAGAATGTTGATAACACTGTTTTCAGTTGTTGCTAAGTAGTGTTTAGACTAAAGTCAAGGATTTTTCAGCTTCTCAAGCCCAGCCAGCGAGAAAGCTGGAGGGGCACAAGAAGTTGGCACAGGACACAGCCAGGGCACCTGACCCAAACTGGCCAACAGGGTATTCCATACCATGGGATGTCCCATCTAGTATATAAACTGGGAAGTGGGGGGGGGGGATCGCCACTTGGGAACTAACTGGGTGTCGATCGGCGGGTGGTGAGCAATTGCACTGCACATCATTTGTACATTCCAACCGTTTTATTATTACTGTTGTCATTTTATTAGTGTTATCATTACCATTATTAGTTTCTTCTTTTCTGTTCTATTAAACCGTTCTTATCTCAACCCACGAGTGTTACTTCTTCTCCCAATTTTCTCACCCATCCCACTGGGTGGGGGGGAAGTGAGTGAGAGGCTTCGTGGTGCTTAGTTGCTGGCTGGAGATGAACCACGACAGTGAGAAACCTCTGTCCTGTGGTTTGGACTCACTGGCGTTGTGGGGGGCAGGGTGCTGGGTATACTGGCAAAGCAGTGGGATATGGCAAAGAAATGCCAAATTCCATCCCCAGTTCCTCCCCTAACAAAAACAACCTGAAATTTAAAAAGCCAAAGTTTTCCCAAACTTTCCAAATATTACATTATTCAAATGTAATAGCAGCAGGAATTCACCACATCATTAGTATGCACATACCACACTCCTTTTTGACAGGTAGGGAACCTGATGCAGAGAGGTTAATATAGCTTAAAACACATGTTTTTTTTGAAAATCAGCCTTGATTCTGGGTGCCTCCATTTCTGGACTCCGTGGCCAGGACTTGTTACACCTGATGGTAAGCGGAGCCAGACAGCCACCAGTCCAGAGGAGAGGAACAGGAACCTCCACTGCGCAGTAATGCTGATGTGCGCTTTAGTTGGACACCACAAATTAGCAAATTGTCTTTATCTGTTTTTTCCAACAACATGGGCAATGAGCCTCCCAGCTCTTATCTTGGACACATTTCTGCAGAAGTGGAATTTCACTGGAGTGTTTTTCCTCTCCTCCTGGAGAGCTCCAGCAGCTAAGAAGTGAACAGTTGTTTAAAATACCCAGGGAAAGGCTAAGTCACAGTCACAACTGCTCACCTCCAGATCTCTGACCTTCTAGGAACTGATGGCACGTTAGCTGGAGTGTGATTTCCAAGGTCTTAGTGAACTCAACATGGGCATGTCAAGGTCCACATTTTTATTCATCTCTGCAGCTGTGTTAATTCAGTGAGGTGACTTTGCTGGGTGAGCATGGGATCCAATGCATGGCAGACCTAGAGTGCTGGTTAATGTGAGTGTTTCAGATGAGCTGCCAATCACTCAGGTCCCTTCAAAGCCATGCTAGGGTCACTGCTCTCTGCCCCAAATGTGGCCAAGCTACTATCAGTAAGTTACTAATGAGCCCATGCTTATGGCAGTGAGTTTTCTTCTTTGCTTTAGCATTCTAGGTCTTACTTCTTAAGGTCAAAAGTTTATCCCCAGCCATATAAAGCAATGCATTAGTTTTACAGTCCCCTGAGAGCACAGCCTAATGGCTGTACCCTTCACCCACACCCTCCTACCTCCTCCACCGCCGCACTGTGCAACAGCTTCCTAAGGTCTGCCAGAAGCAAGTACTTAATGGGACATGTGCGGTGGGGGACGGGACAGCATGGTTTTGCTGTACCTGACACAGGGGCATGGCAAACCAGGAAGGGAGCAGAGCACTTATCACTTCTGCTAGCAGTGGTGTGCTGCACTCTTTCATGCCAGGACGCCACAAGGCAGCTAGTTCAACCATCCATGCCAAAAGTGGGCAGCTTGCTAGTGCTGGATGATGAATGCTGCAGCCATGTGGGAGCCTGCCAAATGGCTTCACGGCTGCATCTGCCTCGTAGGCAGTGGGAGGCGGGAGCCTGGCAGGGAGCAGTGAGTGGCAGGCAGCCCGGGGCTCTTCAGCTTTGCACATCTACATGACCTGTTCCACCTGCGGCTGGGCAGACTATCCTCTTGGTCTGGCTTGCAAAGAGATGATGGTGCAAGCACAGGAATGCACAGTGAAGGGACAGACCTCTGCTCTGAGTTTGGGGCTTGTTTCTTTGGTCCTTCTGTCTGTTGGCTTTGGGGTGCAGGAAAAAGAGCAATTCCAGCCTGATTGGACGCCTTGGCCCTGGAGCCCAAGACTTTTCCAGAGCTGGTGCAGTGGTGAAGTGGCAAACTGCTGGTCCCAGGGCCACAGCTGTGAGCTGCCACATAGACAGGTAACCAGATGATTTAAGCCATTACATCCACAGCTCACCACCTTATTGTCAAGACGTTAGGTTAGATGTCACAGCAATGAAGGCAGAAATCGCTCTAGGCTGGGCTTAAACTCAAGGACTTGGGCTTTTCCTGACTTTAGGCCAGACATAAAAGAGAAGACTAGTTCACAGAGGGAAGCTTCCTCCACCAGTGGTTCCAAGATGTTCCCGGGCAGGCAAGCATCCATGTTATATGGACTTTCAAACACGGCACCGGCAGATTTGTGAAAGACGGTGTCCCTTTGACTTTTCCATGTACCCACATCAGCCCTACAGTGCTCTCCCATGCCTCCACAAAACCAGAAGGTCCCTGAGAAACATGGACCTCTTCCTGCAAGACCTGGGTGCCGGACACCCTGCTGCAGCTCCATCCTGGGGCAGGGCTGCTTCACTGCCTGCTCCGGGAGCTTGCGTGGGCACCTCCAGATACAACCTGCCAGTGGCTTCAGCACCATGAACTGCATCCAACAGCGACTTGCCGCCTCCAGCTTCTTCACTCACCAACTTGTGGAAGCACAGTGTGATCATCACACGGCCAGGAAAGGCTGTAGTGCCTCTCTGAGTCACAGCTCTCCTCTTGCTTTAGCAGATCTGTAAGGTGTAAGATGCTTTCTCCATATGCACGGCTTAAGCCATATAACACTCATTCAGACTTGCAGTTCTCTGCTGATCTGTACCCTTCACACTGCTCCATAACAGTGTGCAACTGGAAACACCCCTTCCCCTCACACTATTTGCTTCCCCAAGTAACCCAAGTGCTGCCCTGTCTATTTTTTCTCCATTACAAGGGCCTGAACCCAGATCACTGTACACACTGAAATGCTGAAACCGGTGGCCACGAGGACCTGTGGGTGCTCAGAGCCCTGCAGAAGGCAGGGGCTCTCCCCTGCTGCCGAGCGGGGCTGGCGGGGTGGTGGTGCAGTTTGGCTCCTGGCTTTCCCATGTTTTCGGGGCTGCCTGGTGAGCCAGGAGCAGGGAGGCCAGGAGTCATCCAGCCAGTACGAGCACGTGGGTGGCAAATTTTGCAGCAGATCATGGCTAGAGGATTAAGGCATGTGGTGACATGGATGCAACTGCTGTTCAGTCAGAACCGCTTCTGGAGCTCAGCATCAAGGGCAAGCCCATGCAAACCTCCTCTCACAGACGTGCCCTTCTTACCTGTCACTGCAATAGATGGCCATAAGGTCGGCTTTCAAAAGAGGGTGAGTGATTGGTATCAACTGAATGACTCCTCTCCATTTCATTTGAAATGATGAAAATATGAGCATCTAGCTGCTTTTGCCACCACCGGTGTCTCTGCGGTAGCAGTGGATATCCCATCGGCAGAGCTGCCACAGACACACGTGGGGCTGATGGCTGCTTGAGACCCCAGAGGTCTGCACACCCTGCTCTGATGTGCAGCCAGGCAGCTGCCTGTTTGGCAGGACTTCCCACAGTGCCGGGGCCCATGCTAGCATCCTTGTTGTATAAAAGGAGCCTTGTTAAGTCAACCCAGAGGTCTGTGTAGCTCATTATCCTGTCCCCAATACTGGCCAGGCAGGGGAGACACCGCGGCCAGGCAGAAGGATGCCCTCTGTGTGCACCAGCCACGGGGCACGGGGCTGCACCACCTGGGGCAGCGCAAGCTCTCCCTGGGCAAAACCAAAGCCCCAGCCCACAGCCTAAACCAAGTGCTCGGGGAAATATCTAAGACTGGACAACCGTATGGTGATGCTGCCTGCCTCCAGTGATGAGCAGCACAGAGGCTTCCGGCACCAGAGACACATGTTTTGGTTTAAGAGCTCTTGGTGGGTTTTTCTTAGAAGAATGAGTTTAATCAAATTTTGAAGCCATGTAAGCTTTCAGCATCCCTAACATCCTGAGGAAAGGCGTTCCACAATTTACCTCTGCATTGTCCAAAGAATATCCTTGTGTTAGCTTTGAGCCTCTCATGACTAGGATTGTTGTATTTCAGATCGAGAACTTGAGGGGGAGGCAGGGACCTGGGACTGGGGTGCTGGTTTGTAGAGGCAGGATTCAGGCTAAGCAGTATGGTGGCTGGGGCTAAAGATTTCAAGGTACCTGGGGTCTGTGCCTGAGCTTCAGCCTTTGGAAAACACACACTGAAACCCATAAAATTTCAAGGACACAACCACTAAAAAAACCCCCATGAGGCTGTGGCTTATGTGAGTGGCCAGGGCTGACAATACTGCAGTGGTACCTGAGGTCAGGCAGTTTGGCACTGAAAAAAACAAGCTGCAGGTAACGTACAGGCAAGCTGCCCCTACCCACCCCCAGGGCCTGACCTCAGCCTTGGTCCATGGACAGGACCAAACAGTGACCCATTTTAGGTTATACCTTGGCCTCTGCTCTGATTGAAGAGGACATTGGAAGATTTTGTTGCATGGTCACTGGAGACATGGGATACAGAACAAATGGGTACCTATGGATGAGTTTCACTAGAGCTACGTGAGACACTCTCCTACCTCTTTTCTCTTAGCCTCCAATAACATACAGCATTTTCGTCACTGATAACTCATTGCCCTCCCAAAGAAGCTTTAATGCCAAGGCAACTTTGACTGTCTTACTAGTCACTATATTCAAAGAAACAGCCTGTGTTAAGGCACTAAACTATCAAGATTTAAGGGGGAAAAAAATCAATAAACAGTAGCAGCTGGTAAATGCAAGCACCTAAATATCCTGTCTGTGTCTTGACAAAGCTGCAGATTGAGTCATGTTTCCTGACGTATTAATAAAAAGGTTCGGTGCGTGGGAAAAGGGGAATGGGTGGTGTTTGTCCTGCAGAGGAAAAACAGAGAAGCACCTTGGAGTCCACAGAATTTTCCAAGCCCGTTCCTCTTTGCTTATTTAAGAGCTTTATTTTTTTTTTAATAAAAGCAAGTTTACAGAGATAGGAACACAATAAAAGGCAGTGTCATTTCCTAGCTTGTTAATGCTGGATAAAGGTGACAGGCTGAACAAAATCATCCCCATCTTTATAATTTTCCTTGTTTGATTGCTTACAAATAAACCAGTTTAATAAAGGCTCCGAGATACAAATGCCACATGGCCATATTGACAGGAGCAAAGGAAAGGAGAACACAATAATCATGTTAGCACTATCCCTCAGATTAATTACATAGATAAAATATGCATTTACCTCATTCTAGACAGAAAAATATCATTTACCAACCAGCACTTTAGGCAGGCACGCTGCTGTTAAAAGGCAGACCCGGCTGACCCTAACTAGGTGGAAAAGATGAGACCCACAGCCCCACGAAGGGTGGGCTCCTCCTCCCCTCTGCAACAGCAGCCCACTGTGGTGAGGCTTGTGCCCGCTCTTCCCTCTGCTCCAGATAGGAGTGGCTTCAGGAAAGAGTGGATCCATTTTAATCCCCCTTAAGTATGTTTCCTTAGGACTCAGCACACCTGTATTTAAGAAAATCCACTACTGAGGATGTTTTATCACTGTGGTTTCCCTGTAACCCATGAAACTAGCTGCAGTGGAGGTCACAGCTGGAGGATGCAGCCTGGACCCTGCTGCCAGCAACCTGCCCACTGCTGTCACGGCTGCCCCTCAGGGCACCTCATCCTAAACACAAGCTTGGGTCTTATCTTGTCAGAAGTCTGTCGCAGCTTATACCAAACAAGATCTGTCTTTATTCTCTGACAAACTGTAGTTTCCAGGCCATAAGAAATCATTGAACTAATACTACACCAGCTCAGCGGGGAGAAGCCGACATACCCAACCCTAACCTCAGCTCAGGTGAAATTACACGACACCAGATTTCTTTCCTAATACCATGGCATTAGTTGCTGAAATCAAGGCAACGCTTTCCAGAACTTTTTCATGGTCAAGCATTGAGAAATATTTTTTCATAAACATAAACCCTCATGGTAGGAAATAGATCAACTTGGATTTAAGACAATAAAGCCAAAATCTCAAAAGAATTCTTACTTAGGCACTCAGAAGATGCCTTGAGATACCAGAAGCGCTAAGTAAATTGCAGCCTTCCTGAGAGATCACCAGATGATGCATGGAGGAGCATGTTGCTCAGAAGCACCTTGGGTTTCAACAGCTCCATACCTGAGGTCAGCAGGTCTTGAGGCTGGCGTCGGGTCCCTGGTGTTGGTTTGGTAGGTAGGTATGATGGCTGATGGGTTTCCTCTTCCTGGTGCTGAGGGGGACGGAACCCCAGGTTCCACGGGTCAACAACGTCTCGTTGCTTTGCTTGAGAGTCCAAGCGGAAAAATGTACAAAGAAATGGATACCTCTGTACTGCTGCTGACCTAAACCCATCATCAATGAAAACAGAAATGTTGTACCTTCCTGTCGTAAGGGAAGAGGCTAGAGTGTTGTGTGGCCTTGCAAGTAAAGGCAAGGTAATTTTTGCAAATAAAATGAGAGGAAACCTGTAAGACTTAAAGGCACATATTTTATCTATAACTCCAGAGGCCAGAGAGAGCACCAGGTACTTGAAACTGCCTGGTTCGTCCTAATGGAAATCAAGGCAAAGAAACTAATAACTGCTGGGAAATAGTGCTGTTGTGAGCTGGTCCTGACCTTCCCAGAAACTTCCTTTGTGTCACAACCAAGCTCCTTTCAGCCTCCTCCCCACCCATCGTCACGTACGCAGCTTTGGGTACAACATTTATGTGAGGAAAATCACCCATAAAACTGTATTGCAACATCTCATGCCAAGCTATTTTGGGAATAACCTGAGCAGGTATTTGATTTAACCTCTTCACCAAGCCCCCCAAAACACAAGGTGTTCCGGTTTTATACTAAAAGAATAGCAAATAAATACAGCAACAGCTATAAGATTTGAGGAGGTGAACGTTTCTGAGCGGGTGCACCATCTCATCCCACTGCCTCCACAGTGCTGGAGGTGGGCAAAGCCCTGGCAGGGCGACAGGCCTCGTCGCTGGCTGTGTTTACTGCCCGACCCCGGGCTGCGAGTGCTCAGACCCTACCAAGGCGGCAGCTGCGCCGCTTGCTTTTATTAAAGTCTTTCGATGCATAATTGATCTCTGTGTGAACCCTTGGGAAGCGGCAGATGCAGGAAGTTCAAACCGATGCTTTCAATAACCTTGGATTAATGATAAATAGTTATGTATAACTGATACAGGTGATCACACAGCTCTGCTTTTTGCCTATGGAAATGTCTGTTCTGGCTGCAAAGCCAGGCCCCCAGTCCTTGGACAACCTTTATTTCCCTCCCTGACCTCCGCGGGCAGAGACAGGATTTTTGGCCTGTAAACAGCCCCCAGCTGTTGCCGGCCCCGGTGGGTGTTCAGCCCCGGGTCCAGCAGCAGAGGCAGCGTCACCCCCGCCTCCTCCCCAGGCAGCACTGCTTCCGTCTCCAGCTTGGAAGCAGAAGTTTGGACAACTTCTCCTACCACAGCAGTGCTATCCTGCAAAAACACCATGTGCAATTAGACCCCCCCCCCCCCGTCAAGGTAAGGCTTTATGGCCACACACGTCCGAGATGAACCAGGCGTGTCTTGGTCCTCGATGTCCTACTGCCTGGCACGAGGCAGCCCTTCCCGCTCCCCTGACTGCAGACGGGGTCACCTGCATTTGCGATGCCCGACTGGCTCCTGGGGTCTGGCAGCAGCCTGGGGAAACCAGCCCCCACGGGGCCACAGCTGCACACTTGCAGACCAAGGTGCCTTCCAGCATCTGCATGGCTCTCCAAAGAAGGGGGTGAAGGTGGGGCTCTGCAAAAGCAAAGCCTTCCTTGCTTTTCTGAAGTAAAGGCCGCGAAAGTTCATACATTAACAGCTTGTGGCCTACCGAGTGTGTAGTAAAGGTTAAAGTCATGGCCCACTAAGTTAGCAGGGCCCAGAAGAATCAAGGCTTTCCAAAACAAGACTCAGACTCCTTCCTTCATGTGCATAAATATGTTTTTAGGAGATCCCACTTGGGAAAGTCTCAATCCGCATATCCAGTTGGCAGAAACTGGTAGGCAATTCAAGCTGAGCTGGCTTTGTTGTGCAGGGAAGCTTTGAACATCAGCATGAACAGCTGGGGAAACACGAATTTCTGCTCTTTGTTTCCATCTGCTGCATCTGTGCAACCTCCCAAGCTGTCACAATGGGAGTGAAACTGGAAGGCTCCCTCCCAGCTTGCCAGGGATGCTGCAATGGAGATAGGACACCTCACAGGCAGGGATCTCCTCGGGCACCTACCTGTTTGGGCAGAAAACTGGCATTTCCTGTCTCTCATCCAGCAGAGTATGTTTTCTAATTACAGATTAAACACTAATTGTGAATCATTATGTTTTCTTGCAACTAAAGATATCAACGTAAATGCTTTCAACAAGCTTCTTAATTTTTTAAATAGAGCAATTTAGGACTTCATTCTTGCTTGAATTTGCATATAAAAATTATCTCTATTCCAAGTTGCTGTGAGACTCTAATGTTAAGGTGATATTTTCTTTATAACCTTTTGAGAAAACATACCAAGTACATTAGCACAAGACTGGAAAAAGTGCTGTCTCTGATAACGATCCTCTCCACTATGAATGCCAAAACAGACTCCTTCTCTGTGTGAAAAAAACAACATTCACTCTATCCCATTCCTCCAAGCCCAGATCTTTCCTATATCGAATCAGGTATTTTGCTGCAATTGATTAATTATAGCTTTAGTAGCTATAGCGAATGAGAATATAATTTTCTTATCACAGACCTTTACCAAACACACCTGCTTGGTTTTGCAGAACATCTGGAGCCCATCCACTTGGCTGCTACAGAGCTCAAACTTGTGCTTATTTGTGTCCTCCTCCAGTTTCTTTTCCACAAATGTGAACTCAAAATACAATTTGCCTGATTTGAACTGAACATGCAAACATGAAAACCTGCACACGTAACATCTCTCTGAAAAGAGTTAAATTTCAGCACAGGAAAGGTCAATTTTAGGCAAAACACCCATCCATGCTTCTGATTCCTTGATTAGAAAAACTTAAGTTATGGCACAAAAAGGTCATTCCTTCTCTTATATTATCTTTTATTTTCTCACAAGAAGTCTCTTGTATGAGATTTGACCTGTCAAACTTTTAACCACATCATTAGCAGAGTTTTTTAATCATAAATCAGCAGATGTTTTTTCCCTCCAACTTGAAAAAGTGTATTTGTGATCCCAGCCGAAGCTTTTCCCCCACCTTGATTCATTTATGCCTTGGATCTATTCAACAGTCCACGATTCCCCCAGTTCCTTGAGCTGCCTGTAGCATTGGATACTTTCTCTGAACAGCTTGCATTTACTCCTTGATTCTCAGGCACTTAATTCAAACAATATTGGTAGGAAGCAACGTCAGGTAGGGAGAGCTTGGAAGATTATTCCACTATTTGTGGAATTCAATGGTGGGGACTGGTTCTGCCAGCAGCCCAACATTGGGTACCGTAAGGTAGAGATTAAATTAATGAGTGCATATCTGAAAGGAAACTATATATCTAAAAGGATTATTTATATGAGTGCATGCACATGGATGCCTGTTAGAATAATGCAGATAATTTTGGGAGCTACTATTCATCTCATAATTTCTGATTTGCTGACATCTGTCTGCCTGTTTCCAAGTCAAGGCTTTCCAAACTCAAGCTGTAGGGTAACATACAGAAGTAACATACAGAGGAAAGCAATTGAAATTCTAATGAATTCTCTGTATTATTCATAAAAATTGCCTTACAGTTTCATGGCTAAATACCTAGCAACACATTCACAGCAAATCTTAAAACCAGGCTCCAGTCAGTCAGCAAAGGAGAAGGGAAGTAAAGAAATCGATTCTCTGTGGTAAAGCAACATCTGTCTCATCTATACTGATGAGAAATTAGTAAATTAATTACCGTGCAAGTCTGATTTCCCCCTTGTTAATGTTATCTGCAATCAAGCAATAAAATCACTTCCTTGGGTCTTGGTATAGATATGGCTGACCTAGCACAGCAAATAAAGCAGAGAGATCAGATATCAGCAAACCAAGGTGGCAAAGGGGAGTTTGTTGTCACACGAGGGCTTGTGAGTATTCACACAAAGCCCTCTTTCGCAGAAACCCAAATCTGGCAACGAGTACATCTACCTAATTGAACATGTACCAGAATGACCAGAGTCTGAAAGAAATAGGCCTTTTCTAGGCTACAAAATATCAGATAAAGAGTAGTCTTGCTCTTGCTACTCATCCCCACCTCCCTCTGCAGCCTCCTCTGCTTGAGCAGCTCCCACCCTCACCTGCGGTCTGCCAGCCATCCCAGAGGGGACATCTCTTCTCACCCCCTTCCAGAAAGGTGGCATGATGCACTCTGTCCTTCTGACCATAGCATGGAAACTGAGCGCAAATGGGGAGGATGAAAATAAATATAAATAAATAACCTGATGCTCCCTATCAACCCTCTCTTCCTCTTTTTAGATCTTTTTGATTCTTTCAAGGTGTATGCTTGGTACCTGGAGCAGTTTCAGTCCTAGAATGAAGGAAATGAAAAAGGACTTTTCTTCTGCCACACAATAGCCTATTGTGCTCTCAAGGCAGTGAGATACGGCAGCTGGGAGACAGAGATTCCTATTTTCTGTGAGTTATGATGGCTATTTATTTCTGGTGCTAGGCTGCAGAGCATGGAAAGATAGGCTCAGCATTTGTAAAATATTTTTTAAACCCCTAAATTGCTATGCTGGTCTCTGAAGTGGGGGTAGTTTAACTGCCTGGTAGAATGATAGTCCCTCAAAAACAGACTTGGCCCTTGCAATGTGCTCCCACCACTTAAGATAGAGGCTAACAGAAGCTTCTTGTTCGCTCCAAAGCCATCTGTTCAGTAAGGCAACCTCCTGACACCATTAGGAGCTGCTTGTTGAAATGGTGTCCTTATGTCACCTTTGACCCATAGCTGTGGCACACTTCACAAATCTATACAGATGACATCGGAGAACAACATTGCTAATTGGAGGCAGGAAGTATATCTTACCATTTAACTCAAAATTTGAGATTTATATTCAGATAGACTGCATCACATGGTCTTGTGTGTTCTTGCACTGCCTCACGTGCAGCTTATTAAAATTAATTACGGGGGCAAAAATCCAGTGTGTTTAAACAAATGCTTTAAGGAGTAGTTCTTTATTTCTTGTGTAGCTCTGAAACTGTTTAACACCATAATAATGGCTTTATCATACTCTTCTATGCTTTAAAGAGAGATTTAAAGGTGCTTACATAAATTGTAGTATAGCCTTTAGTGGCACAGTAGCATTTGTTTCCTCATCCCATGTTACTACTCTCCACACTGAACAGCCCTTTATCTGGCAAGGAATTGCAACTATAAGCTGCCTACTTCCAGGTTTTTTACTACATGAAAACAAATGGATTCACAGTTTGGTTAACATCACACCTTTTTAAAATCAGAATACTATCAGGTACTCAAACAGCTGTGCCTTTCTTTTACAAGTATTTAAAAAAAAAAAAGGAAAATTAATAGATGGTAAAGATGGGAACTGAAGCTGCAACAAGAAAAGTATGTTATACATAATTTCATGGATAAGGAATAAAAACAGAAACATCTTAGCAACACACACAGAGGTCAAGAACACAAGGCTGATGCCACTCAAGTGCCCTGCACTAAAGACATTATTCTCAACTCTTAAGACATCACAGGGGTCAACACTACATAAGCCCAAACTGATACTGGAATACAAGAGCCTAGTTCAAAGGCTGAAGTCAGCAGGAATCTTCCAGTGCTCACCCCTGTAAAATTTCTAGCATAAAATCTGGAAGAACTGAGGAAAAGAATACTAATCTACGATAAAGGGTTCTAGAAGCAGTGTAGTGGCTTTAGTAAGTTACCAAAAAAAAAAAAAAAAAGTATCTGCAGATTCCAAGAGGTGATCTTTATAAAAAGTAGTATTTAAAAAAAAATGGAACAAAAAAGAGAAAAGTGTACGGAGAAAGGAAGGAAGAATAGATGCGCAGTTAGTATGATGTCAGCAAAGCTGTAAGAGGTTTATACCACTAAGAATGTTCCCCCCAAATTGTCACAATATACTGGAATATCCAAAGATTCAGTGGTTTAGAGGTTTTAAATGAAAAAAAAAACGCATGTGTATAGAAAAAGATCGTACAAAGGACCTTACCTGATCTCCTTCTGTAGCAATCAAACTCTCCACAAGGTTCAAAAGTGCCTTTAATATCAGAATTGAAAAGAAAACAGGCAACAGGAATTAGGCAAAGTGAAGCAAATGTGACAGAGGGCAGGGACACAGCTTACAGTAAATGCTCTCTTTTATTACTTAGTTCATCAAAACATTTCAGTTTTCTCTGCAAGATCTGAATCAGAGCAGCAATACAGTCATTTGCCTACTGTAACATTTCCACAGAAGTTTGCATGACAGACTTCATGCACAGGACCTAATGCTTAGTGTGTTCAAGTCACATGAAAACTGAACCATATTCTGAAGAGCAGGAATGACAAACTGCTTGTAGTCATCTTTTCATTACTCAGCTTTGAGCACCACTCAAGAAAACAAAAAATTTCTTAAGGAAAGAAAGTCATCTTGTATTATTATGTACCGAGAATTTATAATTACAGAATGCCACGGTCTAACAATAGAACTATTACAGTAGGTTTGGTATTATGGGGTTTACAATAAATATTTGATGAGGTTTTTTTATTAGTATATTTGGTAAGTGTTTAGACATGAGAAATCTTTGATGTTTTGATAGATTTTGTATAGAAATAGTTTTAAGTAAGTACCCAAGGCTTTAGAAAATAAGTATTTTGATGAATATAAGATCTGATTAAGACATATAGTAATGAGAGAGGTATAAGAAAATGCAGTTAAAATATATAAATTTCAAGTGCAAAAGGAAACACCATTATTTCTAAAGAGTTTGAGCCTTCTTTCTCAAAACCACCTCTCTCTAATAAAGCTAAAATACCAGCCCTTAAACAGGCAGTGCCACTATTCAGCTGATAGGGAAGATACTTCTATTGTACTAGAAATACAAAGCTAAGAAGAATGCATAATATTTTATTTTTAAACTTATTTACAAAAAGATATTGCACCAATCCGTTGTCCTTTTTTCAGTTTAACATGTTAAGGAAAAGCCTATTATTTACATATTTTAAAACAGAAGTGCAAAAGCAGACTGAAAGAAACCAGAAAGAATAAAGTTTATTTAAATTGCTAAGTACAGTTTATTACCTGACCATAGTCCACATCCAGTATGATCTAAAATAGTTTGCATCATATATACCTGTAATTTCAGAAATCCTTGCATTTCTGTGTAGGTGCAACCCTTATCTTTTACATTAACCACCAGAAGGTCTATGTAAAATGTAAAGGCTAACCATAGCCTAACTTATTAGCTTTATTTCTCCAGGAAGGTGACACTCCTTTAGGTAAATTGAAAAAGCTACATAGTATTATACATGTATTTGAAAAGTAGTGATAAATCAGGCATGATGGTTTTCGTTCTTCCTAAAAACCATGAAGAAAAGTTTGCTGATATTTCAGGACTCATTCTAAAGTCACTGCCAGTCTGAATTACATTAGCACAGCATATGGTCCTGTCTCGGTCTATCTGCCACTGGGACTGTCATGATGCATTTCTGGGGTGTAGGTAAGCAGAACAATCATGACCCAGAGATGAAGCAACGCCTGGGAAAAGAAAAGAAAGGATTAACTTATCAGCACTGACAATCATCGTTCACAGCAGCAGTAAATATGAGAGCTCTCAATGACAGCTAATAAAACCTAGTTTTGAGAAATATTTTGATTAAATATTTTTCATATTATTCAGATACTCCTAAAAAAAATAATTCTTATTCGCACAATGAAATGCCTAGTCAGATTCTGCAGAAACCATTTGCAGAAAACTAAAGATTTTACACAAATAGCAAAACTAATGCAGCCTGGTTTCCTACAGATTTATGTCCTCTGGCTTCTCTTTCCCCCCATGCCCCAGTAACTCCAGCTGTTCTCCCTGATATCAAGCCCCCAGCCAGTACATTATGTGATCTGCCGTGAATGACTGGTAAGCCACTACTCCTGTGCCAACTAGCTGATACCAGACTGCGTAAAAACAGCTGAGTTCTGCTTTCCTTACCACAGGCTCTGATTTGAGGCATTTCTATGAACTTTTTAGAAATGTTAATTCTCATTCAAATTTGGCTGAAACTATCCAATTAGAATATAAGTTGCTGGGGGCACAACAAGGGAGATAACTGACAGAATACATAAGCCACATTTCCTTAAAAAAAAAAAATCAAGTTACAATAGTCATAGTCAAGGTTCAAGCTGAAAAAGGGTAACTGCCACTGATTGCCCAATATACAGCTCCTATTCAACCAACATTCAGTTTCACTTCAGATAGCAGCTTAGGTGGTAGAAGTCTTCAGTGTTTGGTACAAAGCATTTTATTCATATATTGATAACTCTAAGTGATGAACAGGAAGAGACAGAGGTTAGGAATTAAACAGCCCTGTTCTTTCCAGTACCTAATAGGCTGGAAGAAACAATTGCAGGCGGAAACTGTCGTTTCCTTTATTCATGTGTGTCTGTCTGCTTTATATCCTGAAACAGTGACAGCTGTTCTCAGAAACTCTGTCCAGAAGAATCACTATGCCTTCTCAAGCAACATTTTTTTTTTTTCATTTCAAAGACTCAAAAGGCTCAACTAGTGGAATATTTTCAAGCAGGGTAGACTGCACACCTACCTTACCACAGGTCACTTAAACTGACAGACATCTGCCCTCCAGTGGAAAACGAAGGAATCTAAATTTTATCAATTGCAAGTCTGACAATCTCACCTGGTATGGATGAGCAACTTTCTACTACTTGTTTAAGTCTACTTTTTCAGCTGCTAGAGAAGTGTGATTATTAGTCACTGAACAAAAAGTGCCAAATATAAAAAAGCTATAACAAATGTCATTTTCCTAAATGCAGTGCATGCAGGTGTGGTGGGTTAATCTCGGCCTGGGTCACTATTACTCTGTATTTTAGTATTAAAAGGCTACTTTCAGAGTCTTTTAAATGGTAGTTACATAAACCTCTCTAAGACTGCTATACTAAGAATTCCTGGGAAAAACTGAAAACTGCCAAGCAACATGACTCCAAAATGCTGTTATGTAAGTACTATTTAGCCTGCTTTACAAAAAAATACATTGAGTTGTTAATTATATAGCCTTTTGAACATCAAACACCTTGCAATTTAAGAAGTATTATATAAACTGGCTATAGAAATCTTGCATTAAACTTCTTTAAAGAAAGCTTACTCACCATGTAAATGATTACAAAGACTCTTGCTATGGGATACCGCCTTAGAAAGATTCCCAGACGAATGCTACACAAGTATAAGATAAAAACAAAATGCACAAATTATCACTGAGCAATGAATTCTTGTTCCTCTCATTCCAGTCACCACAAACTCATAAACATCAGCTGATGTTATACACATGGCTGTTTCCAACTTGAATTTTACTTCATGTATTCCAAACATTAAATGGAGGGAGAAAATTCAGAATTCAGACCATAAAACATTCTCCTAAGTTCTTCTGTTAAATGCTAGGCTTGGAGTTTGTGAAAAAGAGCTAAGACTCAAGAGTTGTACAGGTATTTTAAAACTCACAAATATGCTATATATTTGTCAAATTTTGTTACTTGAAGAGCTTTCATGAATATTTCAAACAGATTTAAGTAACTAAAACCTTGGGTTCCTTTGAAAAAACTGATAGATTGCTACCATTCTTGTATTTCATTAAATGAAAAACAGTTTTTCCAAGTTTACTGCTACAAAGCATACTGCATTAGATGTGCACTCAGCAACTCAGTTAAAAAAAAAACCATGCACATACTGAAGTGAGTATGATACTGCCAAATGAAGTTCAGTATTAAAACATCACAAATAACAGGTCCCAATCATGGAAATCCTGATATTCTTCACAATGCAATTGAAGTACCATGGAAGCACAAAGGATTTTCTATCAGGGTATCTTGTTTTCAAAGCATTAAAAAGTACTACCTAATTTTGTTTTCAATTGGTATTTGATTCGAGTTTTGGAGCAGACCTTTGTTGTCAATATTGGCAATTAACCTAACTGCTCAGAAAATGGATCAAAGCAAGTCCTTTGCTGGATCCAGAATGATTTTTGTTTACTAATTTCTCAAACAGATTATCTTGCAAGATAAAACAGCTGCACTGGGTCAGAACCCAGAATCTTGTCTTCATCAGGATGCCTAAACAAGAGTAAAAGAATACATATGACACTCCCCCACTAATACACTCTTACAGTGTTTATCACAGACACAGTGAAAACCTCTGGAAGTGAAAAAAAGTAGAAGATGGTAATGAAAAAGTTAGGGAGTTTTGTACATAGTTTAGTGATTCTCTTGTATCAAAATCTACAAGAGCATTGTTTAAATAATTGACTGTAATTTGCAAAAGCCCAAGGATATTAATATCACAGGAAAGCACAAGTGAACTAGGTCAATATTTAGTAATTTACACTGTACTTTAGCTTCATTATTTTTTACTTTTACCTTCATAAAAGCAATTCAAAACAGAAGGTATGCCACTTGAAAACTGTAAATGGATTCCAGCAATTACAAAATGTATTCCCTTAGGACACTCTTACCTAAACTGATCTATAGTACTGGCAGCTTTGCGAACTCTCCCATACATTCCTGCCATGTTAGTATCCAGGTCGCTAAACAGGACAGCAACATTACGCATACGAGCACCTATTTGAAGGGAAAAAGGCAAAAAGTCTCATTAGTCTAAAACCAGCTAAGCTGTTACGTAAGTAAGACAAATCGATAGTGTACAAAGATATATAAAAATAATATAAAAATAGTGATGAATCTGATTTGTTAGTGCTGTTTTGCTGAGGGCAGAGGAGTGTGTTTTGAGGGCAGGATTCTTGATAAACTTATAATCAGGTCAAATGCTTCTTCAACTTAGTGTATTTTTAAAAGTTATTTTAGTTCACTAGATGGACATCTTGATATTCAATTCTCTCATGTAATAATAATTCTGTTATTAGGTGTATAAAATGATGGGTTTGATACTGTCATGGTTTCTCCATTTGCTTTTATTTCTCATACAGTAAAACTTAGACAACATTTCTGATACTAACTTGTATATTCCAAAAATTTCTACTTTATTTACATTTTTACTATGTATCAACTTTATTAAAATAAAGATTCTCAGATGTTACCTTTGTGCAACTAAACTTAAGCTTACTGAGGTTACTTAAAAACAAGTCAAAAGGAAATACATTTCAAATTTACTAGTTCTGCCTTATTTCTTTAGAAGTCTTTCATAAGCAGAGAAACAAAAGCCTGGATTGTCATTTTACACCTCTTACTAATTGTCCATTGCTTTTAAAGTTACTTACCATATATACAAAACTACAAACTTTGAATTTGAAAAGTAACATCTCAAAACCATGGATCAACTGCTGAGATTCTCCTAGAGATACAGGATGATTGCTACACAGTAGAGACAAACCAACCCCTGCAGAACCACCATATTTTAAGCTGCTTTTCAAAAAAAACAGAAAGCAAGGAGGAAATTGATTTCAACCAGAATTCAGAACAACTCTCAAAAGGAAGTATCCCATTCTTGCTCATCTCCCAAACCCTTTTTACAAGGGAAGACTTATATCCTGCTTCTGACAATCAGTTTAAACACCAAGACAGATTTATTTGCACCTGTGACAGGATTTGTAAATATGATTGTTCCAATAGTGCCATAGTATTGAGAATTAATGATTAAATTGGCTTTATTAAGTTTATTTAAAGTCATTTACACATGAAAAGGAGCGTCTACTTATCTATTTTTTATGATACTGGTTGCTATTGACAAGGTCTCTGGCATAAGCTGTGTATTTTCAGCGGGGTTTTTTTTTCCTTATAAACTCAGACTTTCAGAGAAAGGCATCAGGAAATATAAAAGCCTGAACTGCAGAAAGGACAGAGTTTTAAATATTGTATTTCCTTATTTACCTTCAGCACCGTCAATGCCTGCCATATTAATGGAAGGTCCATTAGTATTAGTGCCTTGGATAGCCTTCAGCTGTTGCTCAAGTCTTTCCAGTTGATAGACAAGTGAGTTTTTCTCTGTGCTCAGGCTCTCTAACATGGTTTGCTTCTGAATTAGTGTTTCTGTCAGCTGATGAAGCCGATTTTCTAATTCTGTCTGACTACTACTACTCAGAGCCTTGTTCGTAAGCTAAAAAACAAAGCAAAGAAAAAAAACAGAATAAGTTCAAAGTCCAACCAACTGATGCATTACAAAACTCCAAAAATCTGAACCCTCCAAGTTACCCCACTGCAGAGTTTTTATGGGATAATACAATCAAAATGATCACCAATGACCACAATAAGGAAGACACTTAATTTCGACAGTTGCTAAAACAAGATTTTACATGACACAAGAAACTCTATGTAAAAATGTATTCCTATGTTTTCCACCTCTAATCACATGAACATTTCTGTACAATCATAACTTTGATCACAAAAATCAATGCTATGCCTCAGAGCTGAGTTTAAATGGTAGGCATGACAATAGCAAGATAATCCAGTCTCGCTATCATACTTGCAACTGCACAAAACAAGTGCGTATGTAAAATGTTTTCAAGCGAGGAAGGAAAAACTCGGGACAAATGGGGAGAAGCTGATGCCATTCTACAGGAAAGCTTGAATGAAAATGTTGAAAATGCAGGATACGCTGCAGAAGAATTGAGGAGCACCGAGGCAGAAAACATGATTGTACTAGCAAATAGAAACTGCAAGGACAGCAAATGAAGACATGGAACATGTAATTTAATTTACAGAAAATATTTAAAGCAAATGGGAATCTCCAAGTTAGCCATATGTGCAATAGCTCGACAATTCGTTACAGTCTTGGACCTCAGCCACTTGTAGCATCATACAAAGATGTAGCTTCAATGATGAAAAAAACAGAATCAGCAGGAACCAGAGGCAGTGAAATATCAAAAATACAAATTAGATGCAATGCACCAGGGCAGGTACAGGTAGTCCTGAAGCCAGTATTACCAGAAGAATCATCTGCCAACAGGTTTGAGAAATTTCTATCACAACACAACAATTTCCAAATCCTCTAACACTATAACCGTACAGCTGACCACACTTGACTCTAGACTATCAATTTCTCTACATATAGGCTACTTTTCATTATGCTAAGATAATTTACTTAAAAATGAGGCCTGTGCCTTCATGCTGCCCAAGGAGACTGTGGGGTCTGACAAGTATCAGAAGGTTCCAAAAGGGATTAGGTTGATTCAAGGAAAATAGGTCTATAAACATACTGGTGGAACCAGTTAGTAGGGAGTTAAACACTAACATCCTTAATTCAACTGCTGCTGCTGAGCGAGTACAAGGGAGTTAAGAAAGCAGCCAGGCTCACATGCTGGCCCCGTTGCCATTGTCCAGGATAGAACTGTGGGCTTGATGGATTGCTGAGTCTGTAGGATGTTACTTATGTTCTTACAACCAGTTAAAAGTATCTTCGCAGAAATCATGATGACCTAATCAAGCGCCAGTGACTTTTTTTAGTTTTCAAAAAGAAGAATGTTGATCCAGCACCGCCCCATCAAGTCTAGCTGGGACACAGGTCGATTTTCCCCCCTGCCCCGAAGACAAAAGCGCATGCAATTATAAATAAGGCTATTTAGTACTTCACGGTTCCCTTCCTGTATGCCCTCCACACAAAACTCTACTCTGCATTGAAAGCAAGTACACTGTGACTCATTAGTAGAGCCTTTGTATTTCTTTTGTACAGTTTAATCAAATTAGTATTTCTCATCACTGTTTTCATAATTGAAGGTGATAAAGTTATTTTCTATACACACAGAGTACCTGATTTCTGAGCTTCTGAATCTCCTCCTCTCTGTCTTTTATTCTGCTTTGCAAAGTATTCTTTGTTCGATATAATTCTTCTTCAGTATAATGGAGTTCCTATAAAATGTATCACAATCACAAATAAAATATTTTATACATATATGCATTCTGAGAGACATTCTCTTATCTAGAGTTTCACAGCAGAACACAAGAAGGTAATATGATGCAATCAAATATAAACTGAAATTTAATCTTAGTTAAGTGTTTGGCTACAATGGGGAAGAAAAAAAAAGCTGAATATGAAGACAATCTACAAGACTTATCAAATTCTTTTGTGGAGACTAAGGTAATATAAATATTAATCTAGAATAGTTTACTAAGAGTCACACAGTTTCATTGGGATCATGATTTATCTTCCTTATACTCTCACCGTTTATTATATTGCTATCTTGAATTTTGTCAATAATGTAACTTAAACAATTAGGAAATATTGAGGGCAGGGGGTGCGGGGAGCAGAATCTGTATTCCTAAAATAAGCCTATCAGTACAAGATACCATTTTTTAGAAGTGTTTAAAAACCCTTGGCATATCTATCTATAATTCTGTATGACGCAGATCTTCCTTTAAAGCTTAGGATAAATTAACATAAGAGGTGAAAGGGGAAGGAATATTAGTAAGGGACAACTTAGTGAACAGCAAATATAACCATAAGTTTTGTCACTCCCATGATTTAGCAGCTACTTGAACTCAGACACAAGGACCTGTCATGCTTATCTTTTAAATTAAGACAGTCTTCAAATCACTGTATCACTTCAGCTGTCAGCCACCACAGAAAACAGATAATCCTATTCTCCCTTCAAACCATCAGATGTACAAGACAACACCTCTACTTATTTTCCCTCTTCAGTCTCAGAAACCTTATGGCAATAAAGGAATTCGCAGATAGAACAGACTGTAATTGTAATAAGTATTAATACACACAATTACTTTAAAATCACATGTAAATATGTATCATCAAAAGGAATACTTCAGTTTCTGTAATAACTGATAATGCCTTTTTTTTTAAATTCACCTTTTTCTATATGTAGTATTGACTTAAAATATACCCCTCAGAACGGCAGAAGTAACAAAATACAATCTACCATCTGCTTTGATATAATAAACATCAGCTATCCATCCAGAGCAGACCTTGACTTCTGCCTTTTAATTAGTTCAAGCTGCTAGCATCTCATTAAAATGTAATTTCTAGAAGGACAGATAATCCTATAAGATAAATTGTTCCTAGCAGATACAGGTACTCTTCTGCTTTCCTCATTATTAATTCTCTTTACATGAGCTTTTTCTTACAGAGAAATTTTTTAATAGGGTGCAAAGCATTTGTCTGATTTCTACTGAATAATAAGTTTGTTCACATGAAATATGAGTTTGCCTTTTTTTCCCTATTTTCAGCACAGAACTGCTTAAATCAAGGGGGAGTTTGCTTAAAAAGATGACACAAACTGACAAAATTCATTAATATAATTTTATCAGCAGTTTGTCTTTTAGAGAAGTTGGGAAGTAACAACATTTAGATTCAGAACTGAGTAACAAGTGGATAAAAAATCTATTAATTGGTACTAAAAACCCATTGTCTTATGAGCTAAATCTTATGTAGTAATTGAGCACAGGAAGTTGCACAGTAACCATTTTTAGTATTTTATGTTCTTGATATAAGTAACTGTTACAAATGTTACTATATCCCTGTTGTTTGATTGTTTCCCTGCTGAATAAAATTTAAGATCATGATAAATTTTGTGCACTTCCTAGGGTCATGTTTATTCTTTAATATATCAGCGAGATCTCTGTTTCTCAGGAGTATCCAGAAGGCCCTGTCCATTGCTTAGTACCGGCTGCACTTCATTTGGCCTACTGACATTCATTAAGCTTTTGGGGATTTCTTTGAAATAGCAGACAAAATATAACCCAAATACTGTATAAGCTACTCTCTTATTAAGCCAAACGCTGTACTAATGACACCACATGAGGCCTAAAATAAGATCTATCAGCTTTCAAGGATTCTTTACCTGTTTTTGTCGTTCTAGTTCAGCTTCTGCCTCTTGCCTGGCCATTTTATGTGCTGCTATCTGCTCTTGTAGGTCTTGAAGCTGCTCTCTCACCGACTCAGCTTCACTTACCTGCTGAGTCTCCATATCCTGAAGTGTATAGAAATGTTACTGTTTCACTAACATTCAAACAATACTGCAATCTGTCATACATAACAGCAAGAAAAAGTTGTATCTGCAATATTGCTTCAAAGGAAAAATGAAGGTGAGGGTGTATTGAATAAATGACATTTGGTCATTTTATACAGAATATTTTTACTAATACAGTAATAAAATAAATGCATTTTGGGAACATGAAAAGCCTCCACTTTTTCCTTTCTATTCTCTACAGGCTAAAACTCTGTAGAGTAGGGTTGCGTGCAACTGCTGGGTTGAGCCAATTATGCCAGCAGGCGACTCTGATTACAGTTGCTTCAAGGATTAGTAGCCCTTGCAGAAAAGGATATAGGTGATCTCTACAGACATCACCACGCTTGTTTGGAAAGAAATGCTTCACTCAAAAGGAGCACACAGTAGTGCAGGAAGAGAGAAGCGGTATCTATAGTATTCCTCCCACCATGAGCTCAAGTGGTGAGAGAGAACATGGAAAGAAATTGGGTATCAATAAGCACTCGTCTCACCTTGAGCAAAAGTTGGCTTATTTTAATGCTAGGTCAAATAAACACTAGAAGCAACAGCCCTAAACTATACAAGAAAACAGTCCTTTGTGCATGGGTAACTACAAATACATGTGTACATAATCATAGCTACCTGCAGCTCTGTTCTCATCTGTTGTATTTGCCCCATTAGTTTTTGTATTTCTTCTCTCTGAGTGTCTCGCTCATGTCTCAGTTCTTCTAGTTCCATTGTGCTTGCAGTATTGCTATCCAAGCCTTCAATACCAGAGCCTTCTTTTAAGCTGTTTATCAACTTTTCTTTAGACTGAAATAATAGATCAATATATTATTTATAGCAGTATTTAACAAGTCCTCAACTAGAATATGCCAAAACGACTTTGCTCTAAAATTCAAACGTAGATGTACAGTAGAACTGCTTTATCTGTTCTTTTACCCAAGTTAATAATGACCCTACACATTGTAAAATGAAAATGCTTCCCTACTCATAATTTCTGACTTCCTGTATGCCATGAGACTGGATTTACTGAAAGCCTGGGTTATCTGAGGAAGAGTACAGCTTTTCTCTTTAGAAGTGCCTGGAATGTTAAATATGTCATGGATAACAATTTTGGCTTTGCAGCTACCATAAGAGAGCAGACAGACACTAAAGACAAAACTGACCCCCTTTCAGTCCATCCCTTCTCCTGCCAACAAAGCCAAACAAGAACCAAATACAGCAATAACTCTTCTGGGAAAGAGGATGAACCACTTTAATTCAGAGTCAGCCTAATGTTAGCTCTACAGCAACTTCTGATCTCATGCTTTTTCTTATTTATCAAGACTATTTAAAACCTGTCCTTGGATATCAGACTAAATTAATTATTCTAAACAGAGACCTTCAACATTTTGCTAACTTTGATAAACAAGACTCAAACTGACCACGTTTGGACTTGGTATCTTTGACACCTTAAGCAGTATAGAACTCTGCACAAAATACCTGATTTTGCCATTGTTCATGTAATGTTGATCCCATGCAACCTTTCAGAATATATAAAAAAATATTTTCTTTGGTTTACACATAAGTATCCATTATATGCTATGCTTCAGCCTCAAGCAGAACAGAGCAACAGAGCAACATTCTTGACTCAAGAATACTGGGTGTGGAACAAATTGTAGGTTACATCTATCTATCTGCCTAAGATCAGGCTCTTGGATGCAATGGTTTGTTGGGGATTTCTTGGCTGGGCAAAGGTATGTGAGCAATCCAGCCGCTATGTGGGAACAAAGTATAAATTTACAAAATACTGTGTCCTTGTGTGCTGGGAAAAAAGAAGATAAGAAGAGCCTGGCCTTACAAGCAACACCTGGATGCTGAAGAAGGAGATAAGTAACTGCATCCACTGTGACCTTGGCAAGGTTTCATAGACAACTTTGAGAAAGTTCCCATGAGAAAATTGCGGAACCTACATAGCTGCAAACCACAAGTAGGTGTGTTTTAGTAATGAATAAACATTAGCAATGTACCAATAATATTAGGACTAGTAGGCATGATTATCGTAAACTGTATAAATATGAGCTATCCGTGCAAGTAAAGTGAATCACTTCTATCACTCATATTGAGTCGACTTTTGTGCATTCCTCCGCCGCTCGCAACCCTCAAATCTGTTAGGCCGAGAAACAGACGGAGGGCTTCTCAAATCTGCTCATAAGACTCGGCGGAGCAGACGGAGACGGGAGGGACGGAGCAGGCTTGATTACAGCCGTTCCTCCCGACAATGGTTCAGTTGGATTTTTCTTTAAGTTCAGGACCTGAACTTCCATTTCGATTATTTAATCTATAAACTTATATTTATAAAATGCAGACTGGCAGCTGTTCTGTACAGGTATCATTATAGGTATGTCCCAAAATATACTACAGGTCACATGAAAAAACCACAGATTATTTGAACCGTAACACCTTAAAAAAGTGTACAAATCAAACAACTTCTTTACAGAAATGCTTACTTGGAGTATGCGAGTAGCTTTCTGTTTATAGTCTGTCAGTTCCTGTTTTGCAGATTCTAGGTGGTTTTTAGTTACTTTGACTTGCTGCTGAAGCTCATCAGCTCGCCTCTTTTCATCTAAATACTTTCTTTCTGCTACAGTTATCCCTTCTGCCAAGTTCTGACGTTCTGCTTCCATTTTACTTAGACGAGCCGCAAACTCACTCTATAAGCAATAAAGAAACAATACTTTGTGTTTAAACACAGTCTCAACTTTAACCTAGAAAGGAAAAAAGAAAGTTTAAAAGCAACTACACATGACAACACCTCATATCTACGACCTCCAACTTAAAGATGCATTAGTGCTATGTGGAAAGAAATCCTGCTTGCTTAAGCAAGTGCTAAATAATATCAGTAAACATATGCATTTCTTTCCCTCACCAGAAATAGTGGGGGAATAACAATCTTCCTATTATTCACATTTATTTGGTAAACAAAAAGCAAGCTTTCCCCTCAAAAAATATTATCAAATGTCATCTGCCATATTTTGAGGTACTTTAAAAAAAAAAAAAAGAAAGAAAGAAAAAAAGAGAGAGACTGATAAAGATTTTCAGAGATGCTATTATATGTAAGAAAGGCCAAACTAAGTGTGGAAAGCAGTCTCTAGCAATGATGTACTCCATCTTTACCACAGAAGTGATTGTCCAGCTTAGTATGTTTAAGATTACATATTAAAATTGTCTAAGAATTTTTTGTGTAACAACATAGCGTGGAAAATTAAACTGATTAGTGATTTAGTTTTAAAACGTGTTTTAACATTAAAGTTAGCATGAAAAAAACAGTAAAAATTGTCAGCATTAATCGTCAAAACCTTTTAATCACAAAGCTTTCAAAATAACATATAAGAAGTAAACTAGCATCACAAGGATACTTAGTGCAGCAGACAGCACATCCTTCCAAGCCCTTAGTACCCTAAACAGGAACTGAAGTCAATGGGAAGAGAGAGCAGTTGGAACCTCACAGATTTGATTTTAAAAGCACAGTCTGACACTCTTCCTTACTCCTCATGTCTAACCTGCATTTGTTTGTAACTTTCTTGCTCTCGCTTGAGTGCGGAGTCTGCATCACGCAGCCTCTCTTGCAGAGTTTGAAGGGCTTGATTTTGCAAACTGCTCCCTTCACTGTGGTCTTGTATTATCCTGAAAAAATGATATACACATTAATTGAAAAAGAAGAAATCTACTGTGATTTTCAGATAGAAATACGACTACCTGGGTTTCAGACCAGCTTTGAAAATTTACCCAGTAAATTATTGAATATGGCTGGCTACAGGTGCGAGGCCTGGAGTTAATGACTCATGCATCTCCTCCCTGACCTATATTCTGGAGTTTCCAATTGCCGATTCATATCCCAGCACTGAGATAAGTCAGTAAAATCTTCATATTTGTAGATAAGCAAGTGTATTTTTCAATACAAAAACATTTTTCTTGAGATCTTCAGCTTCAGGCCTCTGACACAAACATAAATACTTTATACAAAGTAAATTTCAATAATCAGGTGATAATTGCCCCTATTTAATATTCATTTGCCCTGTTCCCACTGCCAGCTATGATATAGCGGGCTCAAAGCAAACTTTAATCCTCATATTTAAAATCTTGATACAATCCCTTTCCCCATTAGTTTATTCATTTTTATTCTTACAGACACTAAATTATTTAACTTGAATTTTCAAACCTATTACTATTTGCGGAATTACAAAGTATGAAATTATGAAGTACCGTGATTTTTCACTCTGCAATGCTTCCAAAGCTTCTGTCCGAGAACTTAAGAGCTGATCAGCTTCTTGCAACCGTACTTTGAGCACAGCTAGCTGTGAATCCTTAGCACCAACAGCTTCTGTCAGATCATCAACTCGAGCTCGAAGTTCTCTAACCATCCTGTCACTCTTTGAATGGTCAACATTCCACTTCTCGACCCTTTCCCGGGATTTGTTCAATTCTACAAAATAAGAAGATTCTTTGTGTTTATAAAAGTAGGTATTGCAAGGTCATGTAAGTGGTCAGGATGCACATGTCACATTTCTTAAAGAAAGAAATTAAATACAACCAAGCTGAACTAACACTGAAACTTTATGAGCTACCAACAAGTAACACATGCCAGACTGGCTGTCAGAGCACAACCCATAAAATGTTGCAGGTAATCTCAAAACAGGCATTTTACTCTATGCCACACTGCAGCTGACAAATTTTACCTGGCCCACCCCTTGCAATGGCCTACTGTTAAATAGCCCTGTGCGAGCAAGCCTTTGGAAACCTCTGCATTAAAGCACCTAGTTCAACTCAATGTGACAATAAGCTCAACCTAAAAAACAGTAGAAAAATACACCAGTGTTGAAATAATGCCTGAATACTTCCTGAGGCTTTTAATCAAAAATCACATATTAAGATTCAATGGAAATTATAATTCTCTGGCTCATATGGTTACTTTGAAAAATATGTGGTCCTTCAGTTGTATGCCTAACAGCAGCAGTTTGCTCTATGTTTTATCATTTAAGTGTTTTTATATTCACATTTTTTATATTTGCCATTTTATTTGGCTTTGAAAAAGCTAATGAAGTAATACAAAAATACTAAATTTTACATTTTTACTGTCAGTTTCTAGGCATCAGAGATTATAGTCTACAGCCAGAAAGTAGTCAGATTTTGAAGCATTATAAGGAATTTGCTCATTTATAAATTAAGTATCTTGCAATGGCCTTTAAAAAGCAGGAAAAATATTTTAATACTGTTAACATTTGCTAAAACCATTTTAATAAGATGTAAGTTTTGGAACTAAATTGATCACATCATTTTGATCAATGTTTGTGTTACCTTTGTAGTTGCATGAGCCTTTTAGTTTCTCCCAGCTCACTATTCCGAAACCACGAATCATTTTGCTTGGTAAGTCATACATGCAAATTTAACTGAAAGATTTTATTATAAGTACAAAACAGTAACATAGAAACAGCATTGTTTTCTAGTTCACTAGCATTTTAGTGATATGTTACAATTTAGTTTCCTAACCACAGTACCTTCTTGTGTTTCTTTGGACCTCTGAATTAATGAAGCCATTTCCTGATTTAAAGATTGAACTTCATTACGCAGCAGCTGATTCTCCAGGCGAAGATTGGATAGCTCATGTGATTTGAAATCATCATTAGCTGAAAGGCTAGGATTAGTTACTGCACTCAGTGATGAATCCTTCACACCATCCCCTTGTGCTCCCAGTCCAGAATCTGAACTGTCTGGAGTTTCTATACAGAGAGATGCAAGTTAGAACTAATGTATGTATTTGTCAGTTGCCTTCACATAAATTGTAATACCATGTTCTGCATCAGTGGTTAAATGCATAATACAAAAATAAAAAAAAATAAAATCCCCATCAAAATAGCTTATATTGAAATAGAATATGGAGCTGCTTCTCCCAAGGGACTTGCACAAAATAGGACTATTATACAGTATACATGCATCATGCATCATTTTTGTTAATCCTGCAAGACAAGACACGGAAGTCATAAAATTTCTTATTGCATTAATGCCAAATTTAGGATTTCAAAACATTAATACTTTTTTATGACTGTGCTGCCCAAAGATGTCTTCAGAAGCTGAGAGAGTAACATAAGAGATTAAATACACATAGCAACTAACTAGGGGAATTTTTAGTAGAAGTTCATTCTGGTTCTCCATTAAGATTTTGATTTCGAGGCTGTATTCTATTTTTAAAAAATCTGTTCAGATGACTATACTTAGTCATTTTGATACCAATCCTAGATATGTAACTCAACCACATAGCTACATTTTAGTTATCTTTATGTAAAAAAGCATCTGAAGAATAATTTCAGTCAAAACATCATCTAACTGATAATTCTGCAGTAATAATTCAAAATATTTCTTAAAAAAGCACTTTTACTCTGAGAAATTGAGTTACAGTGATTTGAAGTGGAAGTGTGATCTTTCCTTTCTCTAATGAAAAAATATAAGGTAGGCATACTCTGTCAAACAGTTAAAAGCTTTCTGCCAATACAAACTGTAATTCTCTAGATTATGGAAACCAAAATAAAGATTTTTATTTTTCTTTTTTTAAAAATCTTAGAACCTCAGTGAGAACAGTAAGGGAACTCCTGCCAGTAGTCTGAACAACAGTCCCTTGCACAGAAGAAGGAACCAACAGCCTTTCCCCATCATGCACAAACACATAGAGAGCATCTGGATTAATGCTGTGAAATTGATACATCCACTGTAACAGTCTTGATTCCAGCGTGCAGGTAGTTGGAAGACTGGCAGCAGTATTAAGATAAAACAACATAGCATGCAATAAGCAAACAAGCAGGCAATCCAAAAATATTACTTCTGAATTTAGTACATCCCAGATGAGTAACTGCTGAAAATCCAGGGGGACAGATTGCAACTAATTTCAAGCAAGACTACGGTTTAGGTGTCGCGTTATTTACTTCATCTTGCAATCACCAACCAACCTGCTCCACCTTCCTTGTTACCATTGCAACAGCCCCTATCACCCAGAGCCAAAGGAGCTGGGGCAGACTTAATTCTGAACGCCACCACACCAACAAGTAGCAGCAGTGACCATAAGATTTCTTCCACATTTTCTCAAACCTTTTTCCTATTTAAATGGTTCTAAGAATTGTCATTTCCTTCTTTTTGATTCATTTACACAGCTTCCAAATTATCAGACAATTTATCCTCATTCCTTTGTCTGGAAAACTCAACAGATTAATGAAGCTAACGAAGCAAGAAATTAGCCATTCATAGCACAGATTAGATTATATCCATGGCAATGTACAAAGTATAACGTTAATTGTTTTTGTCTATAGCTAATGTATCATAAGCTACTTCAACAGATGCTATACAGAACATTTAAATGACACAGATATATCCATACAATCAACTTTGAAACCAGTGTGCTCAAACTCTACGTTGTAATTGTGTGCTTCCTCATTTGGCAGCTCCACAATCCAAACTCCACTCAAAAACCCTCAGAAGAAAATTCAACAGGCCACACCAAGCAAAATAAATACGTTCCTTAAGCAACAATCAGCAAGACCATATAGCAAGGTCTAAAATATTTGAATTAGTAGTAGTAGTAAACCTTATTGAAAAGTTACAGACCTAGACATACAAAAATATTGACATCTTTGGAAATGATCCCTTTTTACGTCTGAAACTTCTCAGCAGACCTAACATAGTAAGTAAAAACCTGGCATTTACAATGCTTTATATGCTCAAAGTAATGAACAAATAATAAAGTATTCTAACTACATTATTAAGAAATAATATAACTATTTGCTTCGATTTTATAGAATAAACAACAGCAAAGTAGCACAGCAACAGCAAAGACCGAGTATAGAATGGACAGTCTGATAGAGAAAACAAGTTCCTGACACTTCCCAGCCACGTTCTCCTTTGCATTGACTTAAGAAGAGCCCCAACTTTTGACCATCTGGCCTGGAGGCTCTGCCAGGTGTCTGGATTTAGACTGCAGTAACTAACTACTTCTGGCAAACCCAAAGGCTTTAACTATCTAGCTCTCTCAGGCCTGTAGCCCTACAACAGCTTATCCACACCCAACTTCCCACTATGCATGGCAGGCAAGTTTGACAGCTTACTTCCATGGTGGAAGAGAAAAAACCTCACATCACCTCACGTGGTGCACTGGGCAGTAGCCAACACCATCTACCAGCTGGTGAAAGTGACTCACTCTCCTACGTGGCAACAACAGGTAAGGGCCCCCGAGTGATCTCAGCAAATGCAGCAGCACCTGTGCTTCTAAGTGGTGAGGTATGGGGCCTGATGCAAGGTTAGGTCATAGCTCAGGGAGGTCAAGGCAAGCAGTAGAAACGAGGTAGATCAATAACACAGAAGATTTAGGTATTAATTATGCAGCTTGTCAAATTAGCAAGGTATCTAAGGTTATCCCAGTGATTAAAAAACGTTAAAGACCCTGCTGTACTCCACATATCTGACATACTACTACCACTAAAGGCTTCACGAAGTGACAGTAAAACCATTACCTAGCCTTACCCTAGACATACTTGGCTTTTAAATATCTCTAGGTTCAATACTATTTAACTACCATTGCCTTGGCTCCTGATGGAATTATCTTCAGTAGTTTTTGCACTCTGTGTACTGGTAGACACAGAACTAACACTTGAAGTCCGAGAGTGATTTTGAAGAACAGGTGCCTTGCTCTTCTCTTTTTTAGAGTCCATCCTTCCATTAGGCTCTTTCTCCGAACTGTTGAGAAAATCAAATAGTAACTCATCATCAGGTGCTGACTTTTTTCTTCTCACAAAATGTGAGGCAGCTCTGGGTGTGGAAACACCTTCTACTGGAGAAGCAACCTCCGAAGATGTCCTACGTGCTGGTTTAACATTTGCTGTTCCTGCTAGGATTGTGACCTTTTGATGTTTAATATTATCAGCTGCTGAGGAGATGTAGGCTGCTTTGGAGGATGTCTGATATTTCAGTTCTCCAGTATGCTGGCACAATTCAGAATGTTCATTGGCAGAGTCCAAATTCTTATTATCATAAACTGCACTGCTTGCTGTGTCTTTTTTGCTGAGAGCTGATGCAGCTCCTTGATCAACTCTGTTGAGTAGATCCTCTGCCTTTCCGGCGAGATCAGCAAGCCAAGACATGATGGATATCTCTTGGTAAACTTTATAAAATTATAATTTCAGGACCATGTGCTGCAAAAGACATAGAATGAGTACAAATCAGATTGGTGTTGATAAGGCAAGATGTATGGGTTACCTAAACAACTGTTGTGTTAACCTATTAGCGCTGTAATTATTTGAATACTTTTCTCCTACTCACTTGGTACTTCACTGTTTTGGTAACTGATGGAAATAAACCAAACCTGTCTCTGAGGAAAATAGACAAAACCAAGGCTTAGCTATCAGACCCCCATACCTGTTTCTGGCATCAGCACCTGCTACAGAGCATCCAGCCTGGTAGCCAATCTGCAACAATACTAGAAAATAAAGTCTACTTACACCTGACAAAACCAAACTCAGCTGGAGGAGGAAAAGTGGCCAGAGGCTTATTACAGGAACAGATAAAGCCTTAGACGTCTAGCCTGCAGATTTGTAATCTAGGTCAGACAGAGGACCTTCTCCCCAACAAACTTCACGGCCTGCTGTCCCTTCAGTGACACCAACACGGGGGACAGGGGCATGCCTTCACTTGCACCAAGAGCCTGCGAGACTACACAGGCGACGTGTGTCTCCATCCCAGCTCCCGAGAGGGGCTCCTTCACCCCAGGACAGGCTTGTGGAGGGTCCCTTGGCCGAGCACACCCACAGCGAGAAGGGGGAAGCGCAGAGGCAGGCGAGGCCGGCCGGGAGGGCGATGCTCAGGGTGGCCGCTGCCCACCCACCCCCCTCCCCGACCACCCTCAGCACGGCTGCCTGCCCCCGGCCCACCCCCCCGCCCCTACCCGGCGGCCCTCAGGAGCGGCGGAGGCCTCAGCACAGCCCGGCCTCACCTCCTCCCAGCAGCGGGAGACCCCCGGCCCAAGGGGAGTCGTGAGAGGGGGAAGGGGAGAAGCAAGGGGGCGACGGTCACTGCTAGGCCCCGGGCCGGGCTCGGCGGCGCAACCCCATCTTCCGGCAGACGTGGACACCTTCCGGGACGCGCCGCGCAGGCGCAGGAAGCGCCGGGAGAGGCGTGAGGTGGCACGGTGCGTCAAGCCCCGCCCCTCCCATCGGGCAGGGCCGTACGGCCACGCCCCCCGCCCCGGTGGGAGGGGCGGGGCAGAGGCGGGAAGAGGGCGCCGTGCCCCTCCCTCCCGGTAACGGCCCTCCCCTGAGGGGAAAGGACCCCGGTGCTCACGTTTTCTTCATTTCTGCCTTGTGATGGCAGGAGGAGCTCCAGCCCCACAGAGAGCAGGGTCAAGGAAGGTCTTCGCCGTGGCTGTTAAAAACAGCCAAGGGTGATCTTGCCTTTCCTGACCCGGGGTTTAAGGATGGTGGTTTATAAGTGGCTGCTCGACCTGACAGAAACTGTCTCCCTGCCTCTGCCCAGAAATGGCGGGTGACCTCTTTGGGGTGCCCCTGGCCTGCTCCAGGCCCGGGAAGCCTTTCTCCTTGTCTCTGTCCCCCAGGTCAGGATGACAGAGCATCGTACAGGCCCACTGGAAAAAACTACTTTGGCCTTGATACTGCAAATAAATTGTAGGAATTTCAACCAGAAGAAACTACGCGGGGCATTTATGTTCTGTTCTCCACAACTTGGGGAAGATCTGAAGGGAATGACCTGATCTTCAAGGGCAACTGTAAGATACCAAGGAACGTGGGACCCCCCAGATACAACACCCACCCACCCCACACACAACAAGTACAAATAACTAAATGTGTCCATTTAACCACCTGGATTCACAAAACTTTTATCAGCAGCTTTAATGTCCAGGCTCACCTTTACCCTGTTGCAACAATCCTTCCTATATGTTTGCCCTGTATGATAACACTAATATCACCTTGTTTCTGCTGGAAATACTTGAAAGGTGCTGTGCAAGCAAAGGTGACTCTTACTTGGGTAAATATGCTGAGGTTGTCTTAACTTTTCTTTCAGATTAAGTTCACATAAAGTGTCATGGCTAGGCTTAGAAGAGACATTAGTTGAGGTTAACACAAGGGCTTCCCACATCCTTAGGGACTCCTTTATAAGAGAATATCCTGGGACTAGTAAAGAGATCATCTAAACTCTAAAGCCCCGATTTCAAGTGGCCCATTTCCTTTTTCAAAGCCCCATGATTTAGAGGTTTGCATGACAAAAAAAAGGGCACTTGCACACACTGAAACCAAGGGGCTTGGCATAAAGAACGTGCTCAGCACGCTTTTTGGACAGATTTGCACTCTTGGGCAAGTTTTGCCTCCACCCAAAGAAGAAAAAAATGACTTTAAAAATTACTTTCATTAAGTGAAAACTACTAACATCCTACAAGGAATAAATACAGCTCCAACAGTGAGTGATACTTACGAATATTTATTATCATTAATTACATAAAAAGAACATTCAGGAGCAAGGAAGGATTCTGGCTTTTCTGACAGACGAACAGAAGTCTTTTACTATGGCTTTGTGTGTATGGGTTTGGCGTAAACGGCAAGTAACTTTTAGATAATCTCAGAACAGTTTTTATAGTAGGGTAAGAAGAAAAGAACACTTCTCCTGGGATGTTGTTTCATCTGTCTCGAAGTTACTGTACTCATTAGCTGAAAGGGGAAGTGGAGCCCCAGACATCTATTTCACGTATTAAGCACATGATGGTGAGCAAAGAAGAAGAAAACCAAAACTTTTTGTGGAAGGCTCTCGCAACTTCACTTGTGTGACAGGTCAGCTAAGGCAAAGGTTGGAAGAGGTAGCTTCAGGAATATGGCTCATGTCACTTGCAAAAGGCTAAGAATGGATCTTCTTTCACAATTACTCCAGTCCTAAAAGCATATGTATAATACAGCAAATTCCCTTGACAAAACAAAATTCACATTTACTTTTAACAAGTAAGACTCACTTAAGAGACAGTATTTTCAGTAATTTTCAGTCACTCTTTCAAGTCAAAACCTTTTAGTTGATGTCAGATTTATACAAGAGAGCTCAAGATCCTTCTCACATTCTTGTCCACATATGTTTTGCTATTTAGACTCTCTCTCAAATGAGATACTTGAGTGAAGACACTTGGCGAGCATTGTTTAGAGGGACTCCTGCACTGTGGATGTCCCCATACTCATGACTGACTTCTTTTGCTCTTATCATCTGTGACTCAGTGTTCCAAACCTGCAGTACTTGAACTCTTTCAAGCTTTATGGCTGTTATGTCTCTTCTGTAAATGCTTATTCTTAGCAAGGATAGCTGTTAAAGAATCTGTAATATTACATTAGGGGTTTTTTTGTTGGTCATGTTCTTTCTCCCACCTCCCCCTTTATTTGTTTCCTCAAACAATCTTCCATAGCAACATATTGCAACTAATCATTATACTTTTTCGATGGAGAACTTCTACTCATGCCTGAGGTACCAGGAAGAATGTGAATGAAGACAACACTTACAGCTCCTGCCACTTCAGATCCTCCTCTCTTGAAGGCCCGTTCTCCTCCTGAGTTTCTGATTATAATGCTGAATGCATAGTTGGTGACTTACATCCACATATCCCCAAAGCTCTAGATGTCATCTTGTCAGATCACACCTTACAATTATTTTCTGATTAAATTCACAGGTATGCTGAATGTCATTATCAGGTAGCCTCCTCTGGTTTGTAGAAGTTTCCTTACATCTTATCATGGTATCCTCTTCCTGCAGGGAACCCACAAGGTTTGGGAAGATCATGGAGAGCTCCTGTGTAGGACAAAGGCTCCAAAATGTTTGTCTACAGATACGAATTATCAATTATCATTGGGCCTCATTAGGACTCACACCCAGAGAGGAGACATCAGCCCTGCTTCCTATTCAGAACATAGTCACAGCACTCGTACTGGCATGAGTTAATAGAAAATCCATCCTGCCTCATGACAGATTAAGCAACAAATTGGAAATAATAAACCAAATCAATTCATAGCCTTCAACTTCATGTAATATTTAACCCTGACAACAAATGCCACTGGTATGGGATGGGAAGCTCATCTAGACCACTCAAGTTAATCATAACATCCTAGAGTTAAAAGCAGTTGTGGTATGTGGCAGGATTGTTTTTAAGTGTTATAGTACCATCTGTTAAGGTTTCAACAGGCAATGGCACAATTAATTTTCATGTGAACCAATAAGAAAGAGGAGGGGTTTTTAAGAGATTCTATTAATTATGAATTAATTCTAGTTTAATTCCACTTGTTTGGTCTTCAAAACACATTACAAATCCCCTCAGTGGAAAATTCACATGTGATTCTGAATATTTGAAGTATTACATCGTTGAAGACCAAAGTGACATGAACAGATCTATTCCTAGTGTTGCAAAGAAACAAGAAGGGTCAAAGCCAATGTCCTAGATTATCTCTGGTTTTTACAGAGAGGATACAAACAAAGCATATTTCAAGCCAGAAAATATCTAATTGCATCACTGCATCTAACAAGCTTTTCTCTGCATTAGAGTATGAAAACCTTTTTAGGCTATATACCCACAGTACAGATATATAAGCAGCAAGTGGAATTCAGCACACATTTGAACATTCCACTCTACAGCCATTGCATGGTGCTTGTTTGACTGGATCATCTTACAGATGTAATCTAGTTTAGATGAATAAATGGTTGGAAAGAAGTGTCTTTTATTCAATATTACATATGCAGACTCTTGGGCCCACAATTGAACTGCCTACAGCTTGAGAATTACTGGTTCTTGCAGATGACACAGTTATTTACCTTGAAGTAAATTCCATGGCAACCCTCTTTCCCTGTTCATACAAAATCTTAAAAAATGGGATCCCATATTGATAAAGGGACTGGGTGAGAGTGGAAGTAACCCAGTCCCGTAAGTCCTGGATAGATTTTACATTGAATTGTTGGGTTACAGAGTCATTCTATAAAAGCAATCATGCTTTATGTGTAACCTGGAAAACACATTTATTCCCTCTGAGTGCGCTGATAAAATGTAGTAACTCCACTACAATTTTTACCCATATTTAGTGTCTCCCAGTATGTGCATAATCTTTGCAACTGCCTGATCTTCGAGAAGACATAAAGTTTACATCAACGCTGTTAAAGTTTGTTCCATTTACATTTTCACAATTCCTGAGAGTCTCAAAAAATAATGTTTCCATTTGCAAAATTAGAAAAAAAAATTGAGCAGAAAGTTTCATGTTTTAGACCCTGAATAATATAGAGAAATCTAGAGTAGTGATATCTCTTTCCTTGGTGCTTCTTTGAGGTCTGTGATTTTATTCCAACAATTGATGTTCTCAGGTTGCAAGGATTTGCAGGGTGGCAGGGAAGAAAGAGGAAGGAAAGAGAACTTGCTGCCTGTTTATCTGACCTATTTACAACATCCCTTATGTCTGCTGTATTGACAGCTGCTTCCAAGCATCCTGTGACTGCTAGGCTGAGTGGTGAGAATATTTAATCTGTCACAAGGGGCATACAGCTTCATTAACTACCACTGAAAACTTTACAGGTGCCTTTTTGGTTTACAGGTGCCCTCCCCAGAGTCCAGGCCCTGATCTGATATGCTACACGGGCTGCTGCATAGTTTGAAAGGTTCTGGCTGCATTTCTCTGTCTGCAACGAAGAAAATTCATATCTAGCTGTAGATGAAAAATTAGACTGTCTGTACAAAGCCTTTAGATCCCTATTCATATTCAAAGTAGAAGTAATTTTTACCAATAATTTGCACACATTTATTTTTCCTAATATAGCTCTCATTGTAAGGAGATTTAAATAACAAAGCTAGAAAATATCTGCCACAATAACTATATCACAGCAAGATTAAATCACTTCCTCAAAAGTCATAGCAAGAAAACAATCAGGGCTTTAGTTTTGATTTTTTTAATGAAAAAAGAGGCTGGTTTTGCAGTTGACAAAATTATTTCCTTTTTAAAATTACCATTTTCTACTTTGAGCAGATTTCCAGGTTTTTCATTGTTCATGAAGGGAAATTGTTAGGTAGCAGAGGCAAAACAGATACATAGTCACATGACTTGTACTTAGAAAGTTAATGATTCTCTTTTCTAAGTATATTGAAATAGAGCTTTGGCAGTTATTTTCTATACTAAAATGTGCTGAAAAACATAAAATTGCAAAATATAGCAACAAAAAATAAAGGTTGTCATCTTAATTCAGCCTTCTTTTGTGTATGTGTCATGATATATTATTACAAAACTACATATCTGGACTAAAGTCTTTGCTTCATGCAGTATATTGAAAATATACCAAATATCAAGGATTGGCAAATAATGTGATGATCACTGGATGATTTGTCATTTAAACTTTTATTTCCTTTTCAACATTCAGTATGTGGCCTCATGCCACATGCATCACTTAAATGCATCACTGAATAAAACCCCATAAGTTTGTATGACTGTTGTCTATGACTTTGCATGACTGAGTATGGGCAGAGAGATTGGTTACTGCAGGAAAACCTAAGCTGAAAAGTTACAGCTCTATGCTACCTGCCCATGTCCCCACATGTACTCCACAGTAAATGAAGGTACCTAACCTCTTCCTTTAGCTACCTTGCATCACCTCACCTACACTCCCAAGTAAACCTACGTTCACTCAAGCTGTCACATTAGCCCATGATATGGGGTTCACACACCCACAGCCTCTGAGGTAAGTGGTGTTACTATCTTCACATTCCAGACAGGGAATTGAGGTACAGCAAGTAGTAACTAAAGAGGAAGTCCTTTTCCACACCTGAACAGAGCAAAGCAGGTTTGGACTGGTCAAAAGGTACAGACGTTGGGGATGGATCATGCTCAGTGCTAATGAATTTTTCAGAGAATTTTAATCACCAGCCTTCAACATACTTCTGGGTTTTGAAGGTATGCAACTTGTCCAGATGCGACTGGCTTCTCACAAATACAGCAAAAAGTCATGGTCATGATTTGAACATAATAATTCCTCTCGGTTATATTAGTGCAGCTGTGCCAGTCAAAGCACAAATCACTCTCTGAAAGTGGCCAGCTGCTGGCCAGCTGCAAGTGATGAGGGAGGGTATAAGAACAGGACAGGAGCTACTCCTCAGCTACATTCTCCCTGGGATTTTGACTCAGGGACTTCCAGAGCCAGAGGCGGTGTCTTTGCATTTAAAAGGCCTTCAAAGATTTTTTCTTTTAATTTCTTTAATAATTAATAGAATTTTTTAAGGCACGCAAGTACAAGAGCATCTCAGCTAGAGAATTTGTAAACAGAGGTACCATTCTGTTTCCTTTTGCCCAAACATACACTTTTTTTTTTTTTTTTGCTCAATATGGCTGAATGATTTATAAACTAAAAATTATTAGAAAGGAGAAATTCCATAGACATCTATCATGGAAAACATTAGGGTAAACTGACAGGAGTTTGGGGGATACTTTTTAAAAGAGCTCCATTTTAATATGAAATTATGGAAATTCTTAACTCTAGCTAGTGGCTGTAACTGTGGGTACGTGAATATACACAAGGTGCAGGGGTACAATGCAATGGACCCAGGCTAGAACATGTAGCTGACTCATGGCTGGGATATTTGAAGTTAGACTACTGCTCATTTACACCTTGGAACAGTTGCTCTGTCTCCACTGTTGCATCCTCACTTTTGCATCAAAATGAAACACACAAAGTTAGGCTGTGCTTGTATTCCTTCTCCCACAGTACAACTCAACTGTATTACACATGCGCGCACTCACACATGCGCACGTGCACACACATTCTTTCAATCTTTCTGTTGTTATTGCTTTTTCTTTCATTACTCCTATTTCTTTCTTTTCCTCTAATAAATCACAATGAAACTTTTCCTGCAGTGTCCTCACTATCTTATTTCCTTTCTCCATATGCAAATGACAGAGCTAGCATATTATTCTAATGAGAAACAAAGCCAGCCCTCCTAGACACGGCAAGAATTATCAAAGTTAGGAGACCAGAAGTGCCTACTGACATTTAAAAAATAGCAATTTTGAGAATACAAAGTCTGGAGAGTACAATGCCATTTGAGGATTTGGGGGTTTATTTGCATTCAGCCATATGCCTTTCTTCATGCATTTGCATGCATTATTTGTTGAAAAGAACTCAAGATACTCAGAATAATTCTCTAAAAGGGTAGAGGTCTACCTCTACCAAGAGTATGCAATTTGTTGTAAAGAATGAAAGACCAATAGCATTTATTTTCTTTCTTTTTTTGGTACTTACTGAAGCTTGATAAGGCAAAACATTTGCGTGAGAATATTTGCAAACAGGCATTTTTCAATAAAAAGATTTAAAGTAATCGAACCCTTTTGCTGTTCACCTCTATTATATCTGGCTCCTCTTACAATTACTAATTTGATCTTGAAGATGTTTCTCCTTTTTCTTTATCTCAGTAAAGATACACATTTTCCCTTTTTGGCAGCAGAACTGTGGAAGACAAGTTTAAAAGGTCTTATCTATCCTGAGGGCACCTAAGTTTGCATGCAGCGTGTCTCTAGGAGGAGTTTTTTACTAAGAAGCCGTTATCTTCTGCATACACGCTCTCACTCCTGCGGGTGAAAACTCAGCAACTCCAGTGCAATATAACTGCCCAAGATCTTCCTAACCACTCTCAGCTGAAATGGCCCGTACAGGCTATGAGAAGTTTTGAAAAGGAGAGTAACAGATCGAAGCCTGACATAAAATTCAACAGGCTGCCAGCACAAAAGGCAAGGGCAGCTGGTGATGCGAGTGCTGCACGGAAGGTCTTCACTGAGCCACTTTGACAATTTCCTGGCTTAACTGTGAATTACATGGATTAATCCTGGAGCTATAAGTGTGTAGATTGACTGGGCAAGCCTGAATCTAATACAGAGGGAAGTGTATTTTAACCAACAGAGAAAGAAAAGAGCATTCTTCCTGACAGTGGCAATGGGTAATTCGCCTATTTGGAATCTGAGTGCAGAATATCCACAATGATACTGCAAACGTATCACATATCTAGACATTAATTATGTGCAGGAGAAACATTATCAAGGGGATGCTTGCAGTGAGCTTTAGGAAGTTTGTCAGTCAGGTATGAGGATTCCCATGATTGCCTGAGATGAAGAAGACAAAAGAAGTCATGTACAGAGAATCCTATTCTGGGTGTATACACTTCGTAACTAACATGTGTTTTCACAGTGTTCAGTGGATATTTTATAGGTATGAAAATGCTGATGAACTAGATTTTCAATAAATAACATCATTAAGCCTACTGCTGGCCATTACCTTATTCCACAATTTTTAAAATATGTTCCCCATTGTGTAGTCACACAGGTTATTTGGAGGTCACTGTCTGCAAGGACGTGTTTGTAGTCTTTTAGCCTTTAGACTTCTTCCCCTTTTCCCTCATCCTGGATTGTTTTCTCTCGTACACATTGTCCTTCCCTTGAATTTCCTGATCATATGGGTATTTGAGGCTATCACCTCACATCTACTTTATTCTACTCCAAACCCTCACTCTTCTCACCTTTCTCTCCCTTCCTCTAAAAAGGGTCATTGTGTTCACTGTTTTTCTCTGGTGCTGTCTCAAGCCATTCCCCTCTACTTGGCCCCCTATTTCCAAGAAAAATATGGGAACCCACTACCTCGAACACTGTCAAATGTAGTTAAATCTGTCAGAACGGTTGAAGAAAGCATGTATGAAGCTGTAGGGATAAGGTTTTCCCTCACTCCCTCCCAAAATGTATGTGTATATATTCCCCTAGTGATGTAAGTGAACTAAACCTCTGAATCCCTCTGCCTCCCAGACTTGCTTAATCTCAGTTTATCTCCATGATGATATGCCTGCCATTAACTCTCTTTCAGAATAAGGTGACTTCATGTAAGTCTCTTCTGATTTTCCTCCCAAAATAAAGATGAACACTGTTTTTCCCTTTAATCATTTGATAGCTAAGATCACCCCCTTGATAATCTATTAGTTTTGCTAAAATGAGAACTAAATTTTCCCTCTTTTCAAACATATGGGATAATCATGTCTGATGTTTGCCTTTACAAGGCAGCTAGTCATGCATCATTACAAGTCTAACAAATCTAATCTCATTACTGGTGAAGATGTTGAAAGACTAGGCTCAGCACATTGTTTCATTTACCATAAATCTCTCCCTCTCTTTACCTTGCATACTAGCTTTTTTTTCAGAATTTCTTATTTTGTTTTGCTAATAGTTATCAAGTTAGTGCAACAACAAACAATTAGCATTCCTTAAAATGTTTAAAATAGGTCAAGGAAGCTTAAAATTACACAAATATCTGCAATCTAGGACTAATGTTAAGCAATCATTTAAATTTGGATTAAGAATGTGGCATTTAATAGAACTTGTTGATCTTGTAGAAGCAGTTCATTGCCATGGGCAGGGGTGGGGGGCAGCTGACCATGCTGCCTGGGTACAGAGTGGCTCAGGGAAATCCTCTTAAGCCCTAAAGAGGAGATGGAAGAGAAGAAATTGCCTTTTATCTCACCAACTCAAGCATTGTGTTGGTAAATATTAGGCAAACATACAGGGCTTTATATGGCAAAGCACTTTAGAGCCTAAGTTGTCCTGAAAGAAGTGAGTGCATGAGCAAACCTGTAGTTGAGTGGCTGAGTAAGCATATGGGTTTCACAGTAACAGTGTATTAACCAGCTCCAGATCCAACACAACTAGTGTGGTCTTGGCCCCCTGCATTCTTAAACATTGTTACTGAATCAAATAATCTAAAAATCCTCTTTTGATGAATAAAATCCTTTCTTCTTCTATTTTCCAGATTCATTCACATGGGACATATTTATGGATTTATTCTATCTTTCCCTTTGAAAATGTGCAATAACATTTTGTGACAATTTTTCCAAGAAGTAAAAAACATTCTTTAAAAAAATTCCCTACAGAATTTATAAAGTCTTATGGGAGTGTTGCAGTTCATTAGCTGGGTTTTAATCTACGAGTCACCTGATTCGCATTCACTTACTATACTAGTGTATAACCTCTGCATCTTGCTCCCTGGTACATGCCCTAAGTGAGCTCAATTCACAATTCCGGTCCATTTTCTCCCAGCTAAAAATGTCCTTGACTCATTAAAAAAAAAGTCTTGATCTATTCAGATGCTGTTAAAGGAGAAATGTACGTGCAGTCCAGAACAGCTTCCTGTACATTTTTATAAATATCTTTCCTGGCAGATTAAAAGCAAAATCAATGACTTTTCAGCCTAAATTTCATCAGCTGTAAGGTTAGTGGCATGGTACCTTAAATAGCTGTGTTAAACCATCTCCAGAGTTCTGCCAGAAATCTGGAAAACTTCTTTTGGGGAAAGCTGTGCTTTACCACAACTACTACTACCATGCCAGCACTTTAAGCCAGCCTGGTGTCAGCAATATTGGAGGTAGGAGTGCGAATCCTCTCAGAACACCCTTAGCGAAACAGAATCAGAGCTAAACTACCCACCCTTATGTACCGACAGCCTTGTGGTCTGTAGGACTTCCCATCCTTGGTTGGTAAAATCTCTCTTTTAAGAAAGATTTTAAGAAAGCTCATGTTATCTGCAGTTTTTAAGTTTCACATTTGGGGTTTTTTTTGTTCTTATTCGGTCAACACTTTCAGAGTTTGCTAGTGTCTCAGTTCTCATTTGTAGTGTGTGGCTTTGGCGGTTGGTAGAACTGCCTTCCAGAGAGTTGAAGTTTTGTTGTGAGACATATGGGTGATGGCTACTTTTGCTTTTTAGCGCTGTCAGAGCAAGGAGCAAAACGTTTCATAAATCCATCACGTTTTTACCTACTTATGTGCTTTTCTCTTTTAAAAAAGATTATATGTATGTTTATTTACATAGCTATAAAATATGTGTTTGTATGATTGACAAAACAGTATTTCTTTCATTTTTTCTCTTCCATGGTAACTGCTGCAGGAGATCTAGCCGCTTCTGTTTGAGACTCCCCACAACGGTATCTTAGCAATCTCTCTGCTTACTTCAGCCCACATACCCAGCAACACCATTCATATCTTTCCCTTAGACAAACTTCCCACCCGATTCAGGAAAGCTTGCTAACTTTCTAATACCATCAAAGAAATAATCGCATTCAGTACTAAAAATCTGAACATTACTTGAGTATCTTTAGTACCTGTCTGATACATTTTGACTGAGATGTAGGATTCCTGTAGCCGTCTTCCCATCTATTATTTTTCACAATAAGGAACATCCTGTTGATGTTTGATGAATGTAGAATTTATAGGTGGGTTATTTGGCAATGATATTATTAGACTTTTTAGAAGTGACAGCTGACACAAGGTGTACTTACCTCATGTAACCCAGCTATGACAAACAATACGAAAAACACCTTTGGACTTGAATGACAGGTCAGCGATGCTTTTAACTGATACTAGGTAACTTTTAGGGCAGGAGGATAATACTCGAAACATAATCATAACCCATGTGGCTACTAAGCTCAAACTAAATTGAGGGGAAAGGAAGGTTTAGGGCTTGTTTTTTCCTGTTGGATAATCAGCATGATGGTCTTTGTCAGTTCAAAAAGGTCGTCCCTGAACCAGCCCAAATTTTAACAGCTTGACTGCGTCAGGAGGCATGCCAGGTTACTGGGGACTCCAGCTTCTAGAAAAGGACTGACGATTAACCCATAATGACCTTTTACATTTACGATCATAAGCAAAGCTAAGGGTGCAAATAACACAAATGGCAAACTCAGAGCAAAACTATGACTTACTGCAGATGTTCAAAAACACGGTTGGTAACGAAATGCAAACTTTTTAACTGACAGTCAGCATGCAAGGGGGAAGCTGGTGTACTCCTTTCTATGTGGTTTATTAGGCAAAGAGCAGGTGCCTCTGCTTTTCAGAAAGGACCTTTGCTTCTCTTTTTCTCATTACAAATGGAGAAGAATTTACAGCAGCGTTTCTCAGGCTTTTTTGTCGTACATAACCCCAGCCCCGCCACACCTCTGACTGCTGGTGTGTGCCGATTTGAGTACCGTACCCGATTTGAGTACCGTACCCGATTTGAGTACCGTACCCGAGCCACTCCTGTGCAGCAGGCAGCAGGCCAGGAGCAAGGGCAGGCACGGTCTGCTGTGAGAAGCCAGGACTCGGCTGGCCATCGCTGCTGAAGTACACAAGGACGATGTGGGGGCGTTAGTTTTCTTCCGTCATTTCGTGAATTACCCTTCGACACATTCCTCCACCTTCTCGTTCTGGGCCTCCTGCCTCCATCCTGCCCCGAAATAACAGGACGACGATTCCCGCGGGAAAGCGCAGCCGGCGCTGACCCGTCCCTGCCCAAGTCACAACACGCACGAAGCCGGCACGACCGCCCCTGCCGCCCACGGCCCGGCAGCCCCCCGCGGCCTCCAACCCGCCCCCGCCCCACGCTCCCCAGCCGCACCCGGGGCCGCGCGAGTCGCCGCGCAGCCGGGGGACTACAACTCCCGCCGTGCTTTGCGCGCGAGGCCCGCGGCCCTTTGAGCGCGGGGGAGCGCCGGGCTTGCTGGGGCACGTAGTGCGGCCGGGCGGCTGTCCAGCCGCTCCTCCGCCCGGCCGCCATTGGCCGGGGCCAGTCCCCGCCCGCCGCGGCCCGTGGTCGCCTCGCTCCGCACGGCGCCTGCCGCAATCACAGCGGCCGCGGCGGCGACACCTCCGCAGGCAGCGCGGTAAGGGGCGGCCGGCGGGGGCCGCGCTGGGCGCCCGGGGAGTATCGGGCCCGCCTTGTCCAGGGAGGGTTCTGTCACAGCCGGCGGCGGGCCGGAGGCAGGGGTACGCCGGAGTGAGGGGAGCCGTGAGGGGCGTGCGAGCCCGCTCCTCTCCCCGGCGGCAGAGCTGCCTGGGGTCGGGGCGAGGGGCCCCGCCGGCTCCAGGGGAGCGGCCGAGGGGCGCTGGTTTCCCTCACCGGCTGCGAGTGCTGCTGAGCCCCCGCCGCCCCCCCCCCCCGACCCCCCCGGGTGGCGGGGTCTGTTCGAGGCCCGACCGTTAGTGAGCGCCGGGGCTGAGGCTGGGCGGCGGTTCGGTCGATTTGCAGGCACCCCCAGCCCTGGGACGCCGGGAGAGGGGTCTGTCAGCCCGCCGTTCCGCCTGCGCCTTGCGGGCATTGCCGCAGAGCGCCGAGCTGCGCCCTCGGTGATGCCCTTAGTAGAAGGGGTTTGGGCACAATCGTCCCCCTGCCACGGGAGCTGCATTTGAGGTCGCCCTTCTGGAAGGCCTTCACCGGGGAGAGGAGTCAAATGGCTCAGGGCTGGCACAGGAGAGATGAGGGAGATCTGGGGGGAAGCAGTGGCAGCAGCCGCACCCATTTCGTCCCCGGTAATACTTTTTTAACGGGGGAGAGCGATGGAGTAAGAATTTACGGGTTTTCTGCAAAGAGCTGATGATGCACGGAAGGTACTGCACTGTGGCTGCAGTTACTCGTAGCTGGTAGACAGCCTTGCCATAATGTGAAGGTTCGCTCAGAGTTAGTAGCACCACCAGTTCCTAATTAGGATGGGACAACACTGTGTTGAGTGTCTGTATTTGGGGGTTAAAACAAAGATCGCAGTGAAGATCTGAAACGCTAAAATAAACCATAGTAAAAGAGATGTGGAGTGCAGGAATCGCAGACTTTCTGCGTAATCTCTTCTCCAGGATTTCATTTTGTCCACACTCCAGACATTTCCATGTTTGTTGAACGGAAATGCCTACCCTCATCTGACTTACTCCTCTAACCTTACCCCCCTGCCCCACCCCAAATCATGTAATGCAATACATTATTCATGCAGTGTTGCAGTAGCTGTTCCTTTCTACCATCAGAATGTGATTGCAGAGGCTTTGTATATTTGTAGACAGATATGAAAGTAAATAGCAGAGGTAGTTTTACTGAAGCCTTAAGATCTGCCAAATTTGAATCTGCGCTTTTTGAAGTGCATAGGGGGAAAAAAAAATTCCCCTAAACCAAGTGTTGGATTGTCAACATCCTAGGAAGCATAAGGAGTGATTTTATTCACACCCCCCACCCCCCCTGGTATATGGTGCCATCTCTCTGCTGCTGAGAAAGACGAATCTGCAAACAGTAGAATGAACTTTATTTAAAATAACTTTTAAATACTTTTATTTAATGTTTAAAAAATGTTTAAAACCATTCTGAGTTAACATAATTACAAATTCTTGTTTTTACTGTAAAAGTTACTTGTACATCTTCAGTAGCTATATTAAACTATTCTACTACATGTTCTAATCAAATTAAGCTGATTCATAAAATGGTTACTAGTAGACTTTGTAAAGAATTATTTTGCAACAGAGACCTTCATCTCCTTCAAAATGTACCTTGTCAGAGCTCACAGTGATAAAGACTTGTCGTTTCTACCATAGAAGTGCATAAAGAAAATTGGACTAATTCTGCAGGGGTTTAATCGCAGGTTTAGGTGCTTCAGTTTGTGTAGCAGCCAGCACAACATGTAGGCAAAACATTGCTGATGAAGAACTGCAGACAGTTTCCTGTGAGGAGGGCTATAGTGAGTCAAATATTTTGTGGAAATCGGCATCTAAATATTACGGTGACAGGCAATATGCAAGCACTGTGTGAGAAAAGGAATTGTGACTTGATTCTGAAAACTAAAAGGACATTAATCATGGTTGTAAGAAGAGTAGCTGAAGAGAAATAGAGATTTCCAAGAAAAGCTAATCAGCTGATCATTCCAGTTTAAGGCTGTTCTTTTTCCCCAAGGTTACTGTTAACTCACTTATTTCACATGAAGGGAAAATGGATATATGGTTTCAGTTTATATAGCTTTTGGAGGCTGTCCTCGAGGTATTTGGAATTTAAGTTACCAAAGTGTAAACATCACTCTAAACGCTAGTGGAAAATACTTTGATGAACTCAAACTCCTTTCCTTAGGGTGGTATCCTGTTCTAAGATTTTTTGGTCTTAGTGGACTGTTTCCCAAAGGAAAGTTGGGAAACTCAGGGAGCAGGCTGTTGACCAGGAGAATTGTTCTAGCAGCAACTGGCCATTTCCAGATGTAGTCTTTCTTAAGCATCCCTTTCTTATCAAGTCAGAGATGTGTGGTAGCCATGTAATGAGAAGTGGTCAAGTTACCTCTGTCAGGAAAAACAGGTTTTAAGAGCTGAGTGAATTGTTCTGGCAAGAGCCACCCAGTTCTGGCCATGCTTCTTCCAGGGACTGTGCAAACTTCACAGCAGCCTGCCTGCATGTGTACGTGCTGTTGCTCAGCATATGTAGATCTGACGCTGAACCCACTATGTCTGTGAGATGTTCCTTTTTCCTGATGTGGTCTCCAAAGCAAAGTTAATAAACTCTTCTACCAGAAAGACTAGGCAGAGCTGATCAAATCATCTGGTTGACAGCCAGCTGAATATGAGCCAGCAGTGTGCCCAGGTGGCCAAGAAGGCCAACAGTGTCCTGGCCTGTAAGAGCAATAGTGTGGCCAGCAGGAGCAGGGAAGTGATCGTCCCCTGTACTCGGCACTGGTGAGGCCACACCTGGAGTCCTGTGTTCAGTTTTGGGCCCCCAATACAGGAAAGACATGGAGGTGCTGGAGCGTGTCCAGAGAAGGGCAACCAAGTTGGTGAGGGGCCTGGAGCACAAGTCTTATGAGGAGCAGCTGGGGGAGCTGGGGCTGTTTAGTCTGGAGAAAAGGAGGCTGAGGGGAGACCTTATCGCTCTCTACAACTGCCTGAAAGGGGGGCTGTAGCGCGGTGGGTGCTGGTCTCTTCTGTCAGGTGGCTGGAGATAGGACGAGAGGAAATGGCCTCAAGTTGTGGCAGGGGAGGTTTAGGTTGGATATTAGGGAAAATTTCTTCAATGAAGGGGTTGTCAGGTATTGGAACAGGCTGCCCAGGGAAGTGGTGGAGTCACCATCCCTGGAGGTGTTCAAAAAATGCGTAGACGTGGCACTGTAGGACATGGTTTAGTGGGCATGGTGGTGTTGGGTTGACGGTTGGGCTTGATGATCTTAGAGGTCTTTTCCAAACTTGATGATTTTATTCTATTCTATATTTTAGGGGGTCAGCCAAACCTCTGAAATGATCTTGTGAATTCTCAGCTCTTCCATGTAGTCTCAATCTGCATGCGTTTAGGATTGCATGTGACAGATCTTTGATTCCTTGCTTTCAGAAAAAGGCTTTTTATGTACCTGTGGTCAGCTGGTCAGGTGAGCTGATTTCTCCTGAATATGACCCGAAGACATAGCATGTGACGGGAACTTTCTCTTCTCAACTGCAGCTCAGGAACTCATTCAACATAACCCAGAACACAATCTTTTAAATGCCTGCCTAAGCACTCAAAGGCTTTCTTTAATACAAGCAGAAATATGAGGGGGGTTGGTTGGGGTTTTTTGTTGGTGGTGTGTTTTTATTTTTTTAGTAGTTGGAAACAAGCAATGAAAGACCTATTCCCACTGCACATGTGTTTAATGGTTAAACCTATTTTAAGTGCTGCTCAGAGAACCTTGGGGAGCTGAGCATTTCTTAAATATGACTTATTAGTGCATTGTGATATGTCTAGGTTTTTTCCCCTTTCTTTCTGGTGTTAATTTGACTTAATTATAGTATAGGAAAAGACAGATAAGTGGGATTGTATGTCATTAATTAGTATAAATAAAGAGTTTTTTTCTATTCTAAATAACCCATGACAAAACATATGTGGTTTTCTAATACAATGTAAATGTTTCTTGGTGTGTGTTTGTTTTTCCCTGGGCCTTCTGCATCATTCACAACTTTATCTCTGCAGAGGTGAGAAACCTGAGGATCTGGGTACCTGCATACTACATGGAAGGCTGTTGAATTCCTTATGGAGGGACTGCCTGAGGGGCTTGATAACTTAAGTCTTTGTTCCTGATCTGGCCCTGGGTTCTTCTGTTGTGGGCCTGTTGGCAGGCAGAATGCAGGGCTGGTATCTGGTACACCTGTATCCTGCTCAGCATGGCCCCGTGCAGAGGTACTGGCTGGGGTCCTGAGAGCTGTAGATCTGTGTCAGTTATAGTCTGGAATGTGAACTTGTCAGGAAAGACAGTCCCATCAAACTGTTTCCAGTTCGGGACTTAGCACTCCATAGCATATTTTTTCTGAAGCTACTTTAGTCTCCATGGCATCATATATCAGTAACTGACAGCTGGTGGCAGTGACTGTTTCTGTGTGATAGGTACCTGTCTGCTAGTATCTGCCTTGGAATTAGCCATCGTGTTATATGGCCCAGCGAACAGCTGGCAGCAACACAGCTTCTATTGATATATATGTCCTGGATTCAAATTGATGAGCTAAGCATCATGTGAAAGGATCTCCAGCCCTTCAGCAATTATTTGAACCATTTATTTTCTCTTTGTATTTTTCATGTAAATATAAGTAATGTTTTTAGTTGGAGAAATGAAAAATTATGCTTTAACGAACATGGAAAAAAGTTTCTTCTCACTGAGCTCTGAGGGATCTGTTTGCATGAGGTTTGTCTCCATATTCCAGTAAGTCAAACTCGGTTAAGATTCCTAAGCAGATCAAATATATTGATTTTCTTTTCTTGCCTAATATTTCAGGAGTTAGATATACCTGAAACTGAATATTGGGAATGAATAGGCTTGTTGGCCCATGGCATATTGTGACACTTTAGAGAAGTTTTAAACAACTTGGTCTGAATCTTAGCTGTGCTGTGGGCAAGAGAATAGGCTGGTTTTGTGGACGTTGTAAACACAATATATCTTCAACACAGTTGTTGGTGTGTTATTTGTCTTAATCATCTGAAGAAGTGACAAGATAGACAAGGCAGAGTTGCCATACAAAGCCACGTGTCACTGGCGACAATGACAAGAATTTACAATTCCAGCTCAACATGAGAGATTATAACTGTCTATCAAACTGCAGAAAAATTCTGCTTACTCCTTCATATCCACTTAACTGCTGAAGTAGCTAATAACTCCACAAACCCTAAGTTCTTCAATTATCATGTATTGTTCTTGCTCCCAAATCTCATGCTTGTAGTCAGTGACAGGAGTAGCTTATTCCTGAAAGATAAGTTTCCTAGATACAAATGAGTTTTTGGAAAAAGCGGTGCCATAGCATTTAACATTCCATTCTCTTTTCCATTCTGTTCTGGAGTTTTTCTGTGTGGTAACAGCTCTTCCTATAGGAGCTGATATGCTAACATGACTTCCTTTACTTTGTGGTAACTCCGTTAAAAAGAAAAAAACCCCAACTTCCAAATACATATATAATAGATTTTTCATACTACTGCCTGCAAGACTTAGTCTTAGTGACCAGGAGATCCAGTCTTGGAAAGATCCATACTACATGTTATGTTAGCAGTCTTCACTGTACACAACTGCTTGGGAGGTGAGCTGGCTACTTCCCTGTTCCAGCCTCATTTGAGTGGGTGCAGATGGATGGTTTTGATTGTGGGGAGCTGAGGCTGACTTAGATACTGTTTAGTTATTTGGTTTAGTGGCAGCTTTGACATTGTGCTTTGTGACCATGTCATATGGCTTGGAAGTTTCCAGCTTTTATTCCAGAGAAAACCATGCAAAAGGAGAGTTACCTCTTACTACAACACCTCTTCCATACATAGCAACCGTGATCAACTTCCAGAATCTCTTTTTTGTAGGTAGGCCAGTGTAAAATCACATCTCTTAGTGCCTAAGGAAATATGTAATATTTGTGCCTGTGCCAAGAGCATGGAGTTCTTTGGGGGAGTTTGCTTTATGATTTACACACTGGATGCAGCAGACCTGAAGCTGTGACCAATATACATAACCTGCCCCCCCCCCCCCCCCCCAAAAAAAAAAACCCAACCAAAAAAAACAAACCAAAAAGCAAACCTTTGATTAGATATGGCCAGATTGTTTACTTTTAGAGCAAACACTTTTATCAGACAATCAAGGTGCTCAGAAATTTCACTAGTGGGGACACTACTTTTAGTCCTCTCAAGAAAGTAGAAAGAGCCATTTCTACATGGGCTTAAACCTCCTCTCTGGCTCTCCTTTTCTGAATTTGTCATCCACAGGCTCAGACCCAATTCTCTACCATGCACCTTGTGCAAACGCTTAACCGTTGTGCAAGAGAGACGAAAATAACATTCTTTCATGTGGTACTGGTTCACATTTGCTCTCCACTAGCATAACAGGTTGCACAAATAGCATGAGACTTTCGCAGTGTGCAGTTCCCCCCAGCCGTTAGGGCTGTGTCTTGTGCAGAACAGCAGCACAGCCTCTCTCCAACCTCTCCGGCTTTGTGGGCACAGAGGGCTTTTGTGATGCTCTGACCTTCCAACTCCCAAGCAGTTCTCCATGTCTATGCATCCTTGTGCCTACATCACCCAGGATTTGACTCAATAATAATGGATTAATTGCCAGTGAGTGGAAACCAGGGAACTACATAAGTAGAGACCAAGAGAATAGTTTTATCTGTGACCTACTTGATAGAGAGGCTTGCTTTGTATTTGAGGCTTATTCATTACCAGCTATTATAGAACAAAACAACCAGAGGGAGCTGAAAGACTTGGTTGTCCTATTCAGATTTGCTTTCAGTCAGATTTGAAAGCTGACAGAAAAACTCTTGTAACTATAGCAGCTTGGTGCTAAAGGAAGATATGACCAGGAATTGTACTGTGGGTTGAATGGTCTGTAAAACAACAACAGAAAAACCCACAAGCAAGAAAAGCTTCTAGTTATGATACTACTGATGTTTGTTTTGCATTTGTTTTATTTTTGACTGATGTCCTCCAACATAATTCTCTCAAACTTCTTCATTAGGGTTTTTCTTTTCTCCCGTTTGTAGAGTAAATAAAGAAGAGAGATGATACTGAAAGCATTTGTGCTGCTGGGCTGTGCTCTGGGCATCAGCACGTTCCCCATGGAAGAACCTGAAGATGGAGGCAAGCACTGGGTGGTGATTGTTGCAGGTTCGAACGGCTGGTACAACTATCGCCACCAGGTAAGGACTGCTGGTCCTGCATGCTGATGCTGGCCACGCTCCAGAAACAGCAACAAGATTCACTCAGAGCCTGGTCTTAATTCTTGTTATTCTAACGCCAAGAATTCCCCTCCACTGCTCTTTTTGCTATTTGAATTTTTTTTTTTGCTTACAACTTTGTTCAGTCTTTCATCTTTTGAAAAGCTATCATTAGCAGGAGGAGCAGTATTCTTCCTCTAATCATGCTTCTGCATCCTGGGAGACGTGTATCATTTAGGCTAAATATTGTATTACTAGGCTAGAGGATCTGACCCCAACTTGCAGGTGAACAAATGATGTCTAGAATTAAACCTCATTTTGAGACACATGCATGTTTCTTTCCATTTGTTTTCCTCTTTTCCTTATGTTACAAAAAAGCTCCCTTTCTTCTCTCCAGTTAAAAAATCTGAAGGGCTGCAAATGCACAGTGTATTTTTGTGGGGTGGAGGACATGCAGAAGGGGGTTCTTTTTAACCTGAATTGGTTTTCTCACTGTGTTCAACAGCATGGCCTCAGAGTTGAGTTGGCACAACAAGGATTTGGTGCACTGGGGTGCAGGGATCAGAGTGAGTGGCAGAATATGGAGAAAAGGGAACAGGAATTCCTGAGTTTGACACTGCTGTCAAGACCAATGCGTTGTGGAATTGTGGTCGGAGTGTGAGTGTCAGGATGGACAGGATTAAATCCAAGTGATTTAACTCTGATTAAGTTCAAGACTTAGAATCAGCAGTCAGGAGACTACGGCAGTTTTTCCCTTTGGGGAATTCTTGGACGATCCCTTAAACAGATTAATCTATACTTAAACACTCTAAAATTGAAACTACCTCATGCTTTCCTGGAGAACAGGGTCCATTTAATTCTGATTTATGTATACATTTGTATATTTCTAAATGTTAAAAAAATAGTTTACTAGACTATTGTTGGTTAAGGTGAACTCAGAGATTGAAACACTAGTGTACAAAACCAGCATTTTAAAAGTTAAACTGTATTAAATGTATGGGGTACAGCCTATCTGCTGAACACTGAAACTTTTAAAGTATTTATTATTTTTAATGTAACCACTTGTAAAATCTGGGGAGGCTTCATCCTTTCTGTTTCTGTTGACTGAGGAAGAAATGAGCCTTCCATGTGTTGGGCACCTGGGTTTTATGTTTATGTTTCTCCTCCCCTTCAGCTCACAATCAGTTTGTAACTTTCAGCACAGTGATGAGCTTAAAACTAAATGAACCAGACTGACAACCTTGTTGCATCTGAAGAAGAACCTGTTACTGGCAAATGCTAGCTCAACACTTTGACAAACTGGTTTTAGGGATGTTGCCAGCTCCCTGCACTGTAGCCATCACCTGATAACCATAGTTAGAATATTACAGCCTCAATATAAACTATTCCTATTTCAAATTAAATCTTAAAAAAAGATTTTTAAAGTTGAAATTGGAAAACAATTATAAAAATACTAGAGTGGTACTTGATCACTGCCTGCCCAGGGGTGTCTAAATATAATTACTGAGTTGTGCTCTGGTTGTTGCTATTGCTGTATAACCAGTCTTGTTGGCTCCCTTCCACTCTAGGAGGAGTTAATACCGCAACATTCATTCTTTAAATAAAACTATGTTTTTGAAGCTGTGGCTCATGAGAATTCCTTTTCTACAGTTGCCTAAGCATAAAGTTTTTAACCTTTCTGTCAGTGAGCCTTCAATGGCAAGTGTATCTGCCAGTTATAATGGAGTTATGAAGAACAGAAGATGCACACCTATGTATTTGTGTCCAACAGTAAGTCTTTTGAACATGCCAGTTTCACAGAAGCAAATTAAGTTTTGAGTGTGGTCATGCTTTACAGACAGTTATTAAGTAATTACTTTTCAAGGTTAGAAAAATGAGAATGGGATTTCTTTAAACACCTTCATTTTGAAGATAATGTCAACCAACAATGCAAAATATCTGCAATGTCAGATTGTTCTGAATTTCAATCCTAGAAATTTTTGTATTTTAACCTCTACTGCTTGGTTCAGGTACAGTATTAATATTTTGAAAAAAAGAAAGTTAGAACACCACTAATAATCCTATCGAAGTCATGAAATCAGCATCATAAAATGGAAGAGTCTGTGTGAAGGATCCTTCAGAACGGTGCTGAGCTGCTACTTACCTGTCTTGGGCAAGACACTGTGCCTCTAACTTGTTACGAAAAGAATCAATTCCCAGAAGATGCAGTGCATCAGCAGCCTGTGCCATCTTGCCTAGTGGCCTTTTGTGGCCAGCCTTAAGGGCCTGGCAAAAATGAGCACCCATGTTGGGGGGCATACTGTGAGACAGACCCAGCAGTTAGTCATGGAAAATCCACATTGTGTGTGCTACGAAGCGTAATCCAGAGAAGGGTGCCTCTGGTATCAAAAAATTGGGGAAAATTGTTCCCAGCAAAACAAGCTGAACTATAGACTTTTAGGAGAGTTATACAGAGGAGGAAAGGTACTACAGAAATCTCAGAAGGTATAACAGATTTTTGGAAACATTATGCAGACTGATCACCATGTCTTTGCATGTCATAGTACTCCCTACCTTCCAGTGGTGGAAGCAAAAGCACTCTAAGTATTTAAATTATTTGCTTGTCACTTTCAGTGGCACCAGGAATAGGACTTGGACTTCCAGTTCTGTGCTTCATCCATCATTGAAGTCATTCCATAGTGAACACCTGCAGAAACACATGTTATTTTTCAATAGAACAATACCTGTACTGTCAGAAAGCAAAGCAGTGCTCCAGGATTGCAGATTTGTGTAATTTTTTGCTTTCCAAGGGAGAAACTGCAAAAGAAAATATGCTGTACTCTAATTTACTTTCCTCCTTTCTTCTGTCACCTTTTTTCCTTAGAACTTCTCTGATCTAGCCTGTGTACAAGTGAATTTGTAGATGTGAATGTTCCTCTAAGTAGTTATCAATGTGACTGTTTTTTATTACTAGACTGGTTGCTGTTCCCTGCATGCAACTGAGCACTCATGATAGCCCTTTGTAATTTGAGACCTCAGCTGACACATCTTTGGATTTCAATTGCTCAGTTCAGCTGTACAGGGTACAGTTAGTACATGATGTTGCATGTTCGTATTACATTTATATTTTGTGAGCTCCAGTTGTTTTGCATGCTGTCTGCACACAACATAGTCAAAACATACTCTGTTGCCTTCCACAATAGTTATCTGACAGCAGGATGTGTTCATCTGACTAAACAACCATAAAAGGAGAAGGATATTACACCTTCAAAAACGTCCCTAATTTCATACCTGAAAATTTGTCGGGAAAGTAGTCCATCATTGTATGCTGTACAGACCCCATGAACAGTAAGTTTGTAAAGACTCTGCAGACCCTGTAAACGCTAAGTTTGCACCTGTAACCTCAAGGAATCTGAAACTCCTTCTAAGACTTGTAATTCAGCTGTCAGTGGTGAGGATCCACTATCAGTAGTGCAAACCTCAAGTGTAGACAAGATAAGGAAAAAACCACCATTTGCACTTATATCTGTGAGTGAGATTCACACCTTGTAGGCACTTGTTTCCTCTGTGATGGCTGAACCGGGACTGTTTCCTAATCAGGATGATCTAAACTTAGACATTTATATCATCAAGTTCCTAAAATAAACTTTAAGTGTTTTGAGTAGTATACAGCCCAATGTGATAGGTTTACTATCACTGCAAAGCTAGCTTGTATATTGCCTTATGCTTGTGGCTTCTCAGTTCTTTGGTGTTTTTACCCATATCTTAGTGTTTCTGATTAGAATTGCTTGGTCTTTGGAAGGACTATCGACATACTCCTCTCTGCTCCTCAGCAGTTATTCTGCCTTCTCTGTAGCAGCTTTTTTATTACCAGACTGGCTGCTATTCCCTAAATGCAACTAAGCACTCATAATACATACCAGAAAGAGTATTCCCCTCATTCCCTGGGAAAGTGGTTCAGCTCTCTATTATTGAAAGAGCTGGATGATATATCTCTGGAAGGCTTAGTGACATATATAAGCAAATACAGCACTAAATGCTACTGGCAGATTTAGAGAATGAGCCAACAGACTAGTTCTCCTCAAGAGAAATAGAATTGATATACTTCTGCCTCTCCTGAGAGATGATTGTACCAGTTAACTCAAATGTAAAGCTGGCTTCACAAACAAATCAGAAAGAGAGACAGACCAATGCTTTCTGGATATGCCAAAAGACATAGTCAATGGAAAAGCCTGATGTGAAACACAGTCTTACTAAAGGTGGAGTACATACTTGAGGAGAAAAATAGCCAAAAAAGTCTGGCAAAATTAAAATGCCGAAAATAAAAACATTTGAATTTGTGTACATGGGCCTGTTTTTAGTTGTTGTTTTTAGTCTTATACTTACTGAGCTTTATGGGCCATGGATTCTATTTATATTCAGGGTTTTGGACACTACCAAGCAGAGCAGTATCTTATTCCAGGACAAATCTGAATTCTCCGGTCTTGCAGGTAACAGACATGAAGGATTGCCTTGGCTACTTGGTTTCAATTAACATTTCCTCACTGTGCTTACAAAATTGTAACTGAAGCTATGGGAAAACCTTTCCTAAGTTCTTAATACAGTTTTATAGTTTTTTGGTTGATTCACTGATGTACGTTCAAGCAAGGGAATGAAACATGGTTGGCATTTCAGACATATTCTTCTACCATGCTCGTATATTAGACTTCATTCTTTCTTAGGCCGTGGCATTTCAGTGTACCTGTAATGGGAACAGTGCCACTTTGCAATGAAGCTGACAGTTCATTACACATGCTTTTTAGCCACGAACCTAGCAGTCATAAGACCAGAGTAACCAATTGCACAGAAGTCCAAGCTTTTCCTTTTAGGAACTATTTATGCATGCATGTGTCATAAAACAATTTGATTTTTCCAAAAATCCACCCCCCCAAGCAACCTACTTGAAAGCTGTTTCACTCAATGTGTCAACAGCTGTATGGCAGAGGAAGGTTGGGGGGTTTGGGGTTTTTTTTGCGTTTCAGAATTTCCCCCAATGTACCTTTTGGGAAACAAAGTGCCCACCCCAGAAAAACCAGGGAATTCCCCTTCTGATAGCCATGCTTTCAAAATCTAGGAGTTAATTATTTAAGGAGATTTAAGTATAGATCTTCCATAAAAATTTGCTAAGGTAGCAACAGGTTTAGACTAACCTGGGGGTGAAAGGTCTGAACCATGCCATTAACAGTGTCCATTTTGGAGCTGGCATGTGAAGTCAGTTGTGCAGTAGCAGCTATACAGCTACACCTTCTCCTCTTCTATTCTTCTGTGCAGGGCAGCTGCTACCCACCCCAAATCATGGCCACAGAAGTGTGATTTGCATTTAGTGATGATTTATCCAGTAAGTGTTCATAGCATTCATTTCACATACTAAACCAACAAGAATAATACCAACAAGAGATCTGGAGCAATATTAGCTGTCTCTTTTAGAGTGGTTTACAGGTACAGATATGCCAGAAATATTTCTGGAAGAAACAAGGCTCAAACAGCAGTATTTGGGAGTCAGTTACAGGTCAACAGGAAGTACTCTAGATTCACATACGCCTCCCTACTCTAGCAGCAGACTCTTTCTATTCTGGTTTTATAGAGTTTTGGTGGGTTTTTTTAAATGATCAGAGGGAACAGGAGGAGCATGTGACCAACATCAAAGGTGGATGGTCAGGTCAGCTAATTCTTTGCAAAAAACCCCAACCATTTGCTCAGAACTGTCCTACTTTAACCTGGGGAGTTTTAGCAGCAAAACATGTTTTTGCTGCTCTAGCCTATGTTGGTGATATCATTATGCTACCAGCAGGTACAGTTCCTTTAGCAAAAGCCTTAAAAGGCTGGGATGATCCCCAAACAGGCATAAGTTAAGGTTGAGGGGGAATTGATTACATTGATCTATTTCCCTCCACACTAGGGAATTTAACCCATTTAAATTTACCATCAATGTCTACTTTACTCCTTATTAAGACGGGACATAGTGAGCAAACAGTCAATAACTTGGACGGAAGGAGAGAAGAGACAAAAAAAGCTGATGATATGCCTTTACAAAGCTTAACTAATTTGGAGTACTTTGGTATTAATTCAAAACACCTCTGAAGTCCCTATTGGCCAGCCACACATCTGTGGGAGCATGGACACTTGCTAGTTGAATATGTTCATTTTATATTTGTATAGTATGCCTAAGCATTTCCGTGTGTTGCCAGCCTGTAACTGTTCCTGTCAGCATACCAGAAGTGTATTATGTCTTGAGAGTGAGAGGGGATCTATGTTCTACTCATCAATCAGTGTAGAGATGCCCTGATTAGTGTTTTCTTCTACTTTTGCTTGGGTTGCTCCTGAAAATCAAATACGTGTTTGGTCAAACCGGCACTCTCCTCTTTCATATTATATGTGATGCCTTTATGACTCTGTTTAATCTCTACCTTTTGACTTGTTGAGGCAGCAGCTAGTATAATAACATACAGGGAAATGGAGAACTATAAACAATAGAGATTGTCTGGGGTAGGTGAAAGAGAATGTAGGCTGACCTGCGTAGTAGGAAATGGAACTGCTTTAGTAAGGACAATTTAATGTTCAGGGTTAGTCACATGAAGAGATTTTGCTGCTGGAGAGTTCATTAGCATTGAATGTGCTTTACCCTTCCCAGAATCTTGCACAACTACCCTCTCTTTTCAGCTGCAGACACACTTAGAAGACCAAAGATCATAAAGTGACAGGATTTTACTCTGTCCTTTCAGTTAAAATAATGAAAATCACTAATACTCCTCAGTCATCTGAACTTACGTAGGTCCACTTAAACCACTTCAGTTTGGTTTACAAACTAGCAAATTAGATTAGTGCAACAGAAGTAAGCTTTAAAGCTAGTTTCTTGCCTGCATTTGAAGCATTTGTTAGGTGAGATTTCTTCCATTAAATCTGCACAGCTTTTCTAGCATGTGGTAGGTTGTAGTTCTAGAGTTTAGGAATGATTGTTGATATCCAGTTAGGCCATTCACAGACTGCAAGTCTGAAAGAAGAGAATTATTTGGTCTGGGGTTATTAAGAATTCAGCATTCTCATAGACGTTTGCATTTACTGTAATATCACTGTGATGACTATTGTTATTTCTGTATCATGGGAAGATGGTTCTGTAAAAGAAGTCTGCTTGTTCATATCCTGTACAAGTCAGGAAAAGAGCCTGAATAGAAACTCTGCAATTCTGTTTTCCACTGAAATCTGTTTTCCTGCCCTGAAGTTGCTTCAGTGTTACTCTATAAGAAATACATAATTAAAAAGGAAATTTTCCTTAACCAAAATTCTCATCTAGTAAACCATCTAGTAAAAGATTTAATAAGATCTTTGCAGAGATGAGATTGGTAAACTGTACTTGCTTAAGCCAAAGACAGTCTTTGATGCTTAGTCATTCAGGCTTGGTACAGAACTAATTGAAATTGGTGGAAATCCAACTCTCTTCTTCTGCTTGGCACACTTTGGATTTGTGTGTCAGTGCACAAGGTTTTCATTTGGATTTTCTCACAGAATGCAGAACATCGCTGAGAACCTTTTGTTAAATTTTGTTACCTGTACCAAGTCTGAAGTAACTTCTGGTTTCTGTTTAAATAAGAAATCAAAACAGGTAAATGAGAGAGATTTTAATCATAGTCTCTATTACTAATGCAACTACAAACACTGAGTTTTGGGTTAACCAGTGCATTTCAGCCCTCTAGCAAGCCTCAATCTCTTATATTTGAATGCAGTTTCTTTTGGACAATAGGCTGCTCTTAGGCCTGCAAAGCTGTTTTTCTTCTGGTCTCAAAGGTAAAATCTCTGTTAAAGCTAGTAATGAAAATCTGCTTAATTTCAGGCAGACGTGTGCCATGCGTATCAGATTGTACACCGAAATGGAATTCCTGATGAACAGATCATTGTTATGATGTATGATGACATTGCTGATAATGATGAGTAAGTGATGAATGTGCACTAGTCACAAACTATATGGTTACTACAAACATGCCATAGTCATCAATGTGTTTTGAGTTTGTAGTAGTTGTAAGAAAAGCCTTTAAAACCACCTGTGATATGCACAGAGGTGTTTTATCCATCAGAACAATAATTGTCCTTTGAAATGTGCTCACAAGCTTTCTAAGCCTTACTCCACAACTCAGCATCAGTTGTGACACTGAGGACTGTAGAGCTTCATTGGTAGGAGAGTAAGTGATCTGAACTCCCAGGTGTAACAGTTTACAGCAGATAAGTAGCCTAAAACCACAAACATAGGGAAGCTCCATCTATGACTTGCAGGGCTTTTTTGAAAGGACGTTATCAGATTAATTCCCAGAATGTATATTCAACAAAGAAGTGAACAGTCCCATTCTTGGTGACTGTCTAGAGCGTATCATTGCTTTCTATATGAAACAGTTCAGTTATACAGCCTCTAATTCTGAGACAATTTAAATCAGTGGACTTGACATGCACAGCAGCACTGGGAGCAAAGAGTAAGGGGACTAAAGGCAAGGCTGAAAGTGGAGACATGATAGTATAAGAGACCACCCACCTACATCTTCACATTAATCAACATGATCTGAGGCAGGATACTTGAAGGTACTCTGAGGGTAAGGACACCTGAGGCAAGCATATGTAACTGACTGAAGTGAAAAGGCCGTTATAGTCTGAAATCACTTAATGACACATGGTGCAAGTACCCATGCTCTCTCTCAGGCAAGCTGGCCAGTCAGGACAGTTTAAATGGTTTCCTAGTTGTTCTGTGGTCATTGTGTAGCACATAGCTAATTCTTCATATTATGTTCCATTTAACTTTCAGAAATCCAACGAAAGGCATTGTCATCAATAGACCTAATGGCACAGATGTGTATGCTGGAGTGCCCAAGGACTATACAAAGGAGGTAGGAATGAAACACCATTCCCCAGGAGAGGTTCAGCATTAGCCAATACTCTGAATAAATTCTTCCAGCCTGTAGCTTACACTGCAAAATGCACATAGTATAAAGCCTCCAGCTTATGCACCTGCATGGTTTGGCATGAAGTTTGGTGTTCATAAGATGAATATAAACAATAGATGATTTGAAGTGAAGCAGTGGTCATAAAAGTAAACCCTTACACTCTTTCTGTGCTGGCACACAAAATAAAATGAGGAAAAGTCTTGCATTCATAAATGTTCTAACTCAATCTGAAGATCAGCTGTTTAAGACTAGTTGTTTCATTAAATCAGAACAGTAATCCAGTCACTTGGTGATTTCATGATTCAATATCCGACTGAGTCATCAGTGGCCAATACATTATATAATGATGGATTGAAAAGGATGGCCAGCTAAACTTGCCATCCACGCATGGATTCTGACTTTCAGAAGCCATCTTTCTAAATGAAGATTTTGTTGGGTTTTTTATGATCAGATTTAACTTTAATCCTCTTAAATCCTTAGGATGTTACTCCAAAGAATTTCCTTGCTGTTCTCAGAGGAGATGTGGAAGCAATGAAGGGGGTGGGATCAGGAAAAGTACTGAAAAGGTAAGAGAAGTTTAATTTAGAAAATAATTGCATGTGTAGTTTTACATAGGCACTGATTTCAACAAAAGAACAGGGTAAATTAGAGCAACTTGAGAATCCAGCAAGACTATTGATGGCAGTTCCAGGTCATTCACATTAGAAATACAATGGTTCTGGTTTCTTAAACTATACAGCACCAAGAAGCAACTACTGATATTTGACTGGCATGGAGTCCAGTATAGATTAGGGTATAAAAACTGAAGAGGAGAGTATCAACTGTATTAAGGTATTTGTTATTTAGACTATTATCTTTTGCAGGAGTGGCTCTTCAAAGAGCATTTTATTAAGGTTTGGAGACCTCTAGAAAGGGTTTACTAAGGCTTGGCTTAATGTACATGAACAGTTGTATTAGTCACCTGAAGCGGTGAGACTTAGCAGTCAGTGGCAGAGGGACAGAGATAGCTTAAACAGTTCATCAGCTGAAAGAATTGCATGTCTAATCCCAGCCTTGCTCTTTGTGGCAGATGTAAGGTTATTGAGGCTTTGAAGGTATTGAAATGGAATTATGGTTTGTATTTAACACAAAAAAAATCTTTGAGATTGAAAATGCATTATAAGCAATTAACCTTGTAATTGATGTATTATGCTTAAGGTATTTGTAAACTAAGTTACACAAATGATTGTAAGTTTGGCAATATTCTAATATATGAATAATAATAAATTGTAGACTGGCTAGGTAGAATGTAAGATCTATAATTAATGGGTGTAGTTTATAAAGGCTTACATAATTTAGATGATTCAAGAATAAAAGCAATATATTTGAGGGCCTAATTAGAAGACCTCTTGGAAAGATACCTGGTGTCAGTTATTCATCTTGCTTCTACAGAGTTTGAGATATGAAAGTATGATGCCTGTTTACTAAGGTGTGTTATATTTCTGACTCAGTACTGCTGGTAAAGAGTTATATGATGTTATATTTTTCTGTGTACAGTATTTCCTGTAAAACCTTTAAGAATTTAAATTTGACCATTTGGAGGGACTAACCTAGTTAAAGAAAAATTGTGTAAATGCCTATCTTCACCTGACAGTTTAATTTCAGAGGCAAAGCAATGAAACAGAACAGAAGAATTCTGCCCTGGTATTGGGGAGAAGAAATAGAAGAAGGAACAGGATAGCAGTCAAATAAGCTATTGCTCTCAACTGTTTAAACTTCATCCTGAAAAGCTGATGTATGCAAGGCATGTAGGCAAAAAGTTATTAAATTGCTGCACAGTTACTAGATTGTTCTCTTCTAGTAGCTGGAATGAGTCAAGAGGTGACTATAAAGCATTTTTTGTTAAAAAAAAGTACTTCAGAACACACCTCACCTGTGAAAGCTTGATGTTACAAGTTAAATAAGGGAGTGGCTATGCAGAGGGCCTAAGACTCTTAGCTACTCAGGAAGACAACTTGAACCCACATATAAAAGTCCTAGTTATTTACATTTCACCTTGGTTGAATTTTTTGCACTTAAGGTCGAGAGTGGGAGCCAGAAAAGTAACACCCAGCCCTTCTTTGTTAGGCACTGTTGTGTGAATTTCCAAGTGGCCTGACTTCTGCTCTTGGGTGGGACAAGAACTCAATTATCCTCTGCCCAGAAGGCTTCTAGATTGTCTTCCAGGTTGTTCCCACAGGTTATTGTCCAGGCAGAAGGTTGGATGATGTTCCTGTGAGCTGCTGCAGTCATACCTCTTTGCAAACAGGAAAGAACAAGGACAAATAACGGATTTCTGGACCACTGATAACAGAGGAAAAAAGGAGGGCTTAGGGACTGCTTCCAGTCTTTTCCAATATTTTATATTTAATTGTCCCAGTTTAAAAGCAAAATCCTTTTGCAGATTTGGCTGTTAGGGAAAGACCTTAATATCACCCAAATGTGATCTGTTTGATTTAGAGTGCAATAAAAATCTACAGCAAACAGCGTACTACACAGACATTAGAGAATCAAAGCTTGTGAGCATGCAGCAGTCAGCCGATTGCAGAGCCACTTAGTGCAAATGCCAATCTAGCCTAATGGGTGAGTTTGTATATGCATCAGTTCTTCATGGAGATGTAGGCTGACACTGATTTGGCTAAGTATGGCCATATAGATCACAGCAAGGTAGTGCATAAACATACCTAAGGACCTTATCAAAGAAGTTTTTATGGTTTATTCCTGTGTTACTGGTGCCTCAATATAACTTAGTTATAAAAGCATTCCTTTTTTACCAGACTGCTACAAATGCCCACAGTATAACAGATTCTTCAGATAGGCATTAAAAAACAATTGTGCTCCCATCATACTCGATGTACCAGCCCCTGCCTCACCAGCAATCAGTTTACAGTTTGAAACATGAAGTATAATTGCCATATTCTCCATGCTTAAAGGACTAGCTTATATCCCTGTTTTCATTCCTTTTGCAGACACTCACCTCCTCTCCTAAGCACCCAAAGTAGTATGCTTTGGGAGGAAAAAAATATTACCAAGAGGAGGAGGTGCTTCAGCTGTATTATTTTCAAATATTGACATGTCTTGGCACTGAGAAGCAGATGATTGTTGTTTTAATGAAGATTAGGTTGGAGTGGTTAGAAAGAATTTGCAATTTTTTCATTACAGTGGTCCCAAGGATCATGTGTTTGTTTATTTCACTGACCATGGAGCTCCAGGACTTCTGGCTTTTCCTGATGACGATGTAAGCATTTTGTGGGATTACTTTGTCATAAAACCATCCTTTTAGTGACGTACTAAAATAATAAGTAATAAATGTAAACCACAAAAATATTTGATGCACTGCCATATTGAGGGGGGAGGCAGAAAAAGAGCAATATTCTCATCACCACAGTTTGGATTTTTTACAGTTTGGATCTGAAGCATTCAGTTGAAATTAAGTTATGTCACTTAATATTTCACTGGACTTTGGTGGTCCAAGCAGACTGTTTCACACAGGTATGACTTGGCTTTCTGGTGCACTATACATATCATCTGGGACCATTACTCATCGTTTCCTGAGTGGTAAATACTAGAACTTTGTATTTCAGAAGGGCAAAGCAATGGTTATATTTAATGGGAAATAGTATACATATTCACAACAGTTAGTATTTATTCCTATTAAGTGAATTGTGTGTCTCTTGAACATAAGTGGTTTTAATACAAGCCTTCTTATTTTACAGCTTCATGTGAAGGACTTGAATAAGACTATTTGGTACATGTATCATCACAAAAAATACCGGAAGGTAAACAAGCATATCAGAAGTTGTGAGATTGAAAGAGCAGCTGGCATGGAAGAGAGAGAGATTTGTCTTTATTTTGAGAGTTGTTTAAAGCAGGAGGAAGCTGTGGCCATGCGATGAAATTTGAACTAGGATTTTGCACTTAAAAAGATTGATCCTCTCCAAATTTTCTCTTTCCATTTTTAGTTTACTGTATATTTGCAGTTGATGTTGAGATGTAGCATACTGCCTTTTGGTAACGGTATATATTCTGACCAACGGTGGAGAAATAACATCCGTAACTACTACACCCTCATAATATCTATGTGACACTTTCTTCCTGTGCTTTGTTCACTTCAGACTGCACTGTTACTACAGGAAGTTTGTATATACCTCATGTTTCTCTTACAGTTACTAATATGGTTTAAGAGACTGTAACTCTTGTCAGAAAATTTTGTGGATATATTTCATCACATGTAGTTTTAAGCAGAAAAACTATTATTTTGAACATTTTAGTAGCTTGCCTTTTTTAAGCAACTTTCTGTGGTAATCTCTCTACTGTGGCATGCTGTACTTAGGAACACATAAATGGCCATTGGTTCCAGAAATACTACATTCAATAGTGGTACGTTGCTGTGCTTGAAGAGTGACTGTATATTTGATTTGTGCTTTGTACATTAGTCAGTAGAACCCTGTGGACTCTATAGAGATTAATAGCATCTTTTCATTGTGATTGTCTCCCCTTTCCACATAGTTTAGTTCCCCAAAATGAAAAATTTATCTATTTGCTTTTGTGTTTTATTTTGTAGCATTATGGATAGCTTTTGTTTCAGGAATAGCAGTACAGGCCAACTAGCTACAGCTGAAAAGCACTGAAGGACTTTTCTCCATTTCCTCATGGAATTTCTTAAGGTCTCTGATTTATTTTATAGATGGTGTTTTATATTGAAGCATGTGAGTCTGGATCTATGATGAATCATTTGGCTGATAATATCAATGGTGAGCAATCAGTTAACTTACTGGACTTAAATGCCCCAACTTGTCACAGACCTAAACAGATACTGTGTCAAGGATAGGTTCAAGGCACTTTTATGTAGAGTTTTAGCAGAGGAGCACAAGAATTAGAGGAAGTAATATTTTCCATTTATGGGAAGTTCCTTTTAAAGAATTAATGGAGTCTTATAAGGACTAACAGGGCTTTCAGTTTCTTGCAAATGAGAAGTTAAAAAAGTATTTCTTTTCAGGAACTATGTGGTCACCCTTAACTCGTAGAAGTTAAGTTATACTGACATTTCTCAGCCTCAGCACTGCTAACATCAGGTGTGAAGTTCCTGATACCAGTTTCATTGAGTAGCAAGGGCACTTGTGAGACACCATTGCCAGGCAATTTTGCTACACTGATTTGCACAATAACCCAGGAAGTGGAACTCAGATTTTTCAGGGCTTCTAAGCTCTCTGCTGCAGAGCTGGGAGTTCAGCCTTGATTAGGACAAGGAATCACAATCTTTTCAAACTCCTGTTCTGTGGCAGGGAGACTGAGTGCTCTGGCTTTCTTGTAGTTTTGAATCTGCAATTCCAGGGAAGACCAACCACGTCCCTATCCATGGCTTCCGGGGTCTTTGGCCCTGGAGTATGCTGTCTGGCACCCACCCAGACTCCTTACATCCTATTAGAGATTTACAGAAATATCGCACAGAATGTTTCATATTGATGATTGTTCAAAATAAATGCTCAGTGAATCAGCATTTTTCAAAGTTTGTTCTATCAGAAATTTCCAGTCTGAGGACTCTCTGGTTTTACCACCACCTTTGCCACAAACTTAAAAAGGCAGAAAATTGGCAGTTTATGTATTACAGTATGAAGCTGTCTTTGGCAGCCTTCAATGGTGAACTACAAAGCTTAACTGGTTACTTGGTAAGCATTTTAAAGGGTGCTAAGAGGAGCACTTTACTACACAGACAAGATTTAAGACTTTTTTTGGCTTTTGAACTTCAAGTACATTCTGAGTAGAAACAACACTATAGCTCTGTAAAAGCATGCCTAACACTTCTTCATTTTGAAACTTGGACTTTCCTTCAGTTACGCAAGTATGCTATGAGTTGACTTTGGCAAAAAGCCAAAATTACTTTTGTCTTAATAATACCTCTAAAGATGTGTTTACAGTATTTCTGTTGTGTTAGAGTTGACTTATGGGGAACATTGTGCTTGGGGTAGAGGTTGTAGAAGTTTGTTTTGCTTTTCTCTCAGTGTAGATTGTTAATCCAAGAAAGGATATTACTTAGAAGGTGGCATTTTCTGGAAGAAAAGATGATTTAGGGGATTTACTCCATGTTTGGGAAAAAGTCCTCATTATTGTAATAAAGAAAATGAATGTGTAGATGGTTGTCAGTATACAGTGTTTTCAGGCAGTTCTTTGAATAGTAGATTTTTCCTTCAGAAGCACATAGTCTTCTTTAAACACCCCAGACCACACATTTGGCAGCAAGGAAGGAGCTCTTATAACAGCACTGAGGCTGACTGAATGGAATAATTAACAGGCTTCTTTCCTTCCTGCTATTTAGAAGTAAATGACTGAAAGGCAAAATACTTAGACAAATATATCATGTGCAGCTAAGTATTAAATCATGTGGGGGATTAAAAAAAAAAAAAAAGAAAAAAATTACTTTCTATTTGGTTTACAGTTTATGCAACAACAGCTGCCAATCCCAGAGAGTCATCTTATGCATGTTATTATGATGATGAGAGGCAGACTTATCTTGGGGACTGGTACAGTGTGAATTGGATGGAAGATTCAGATATGGTAAGTTACTTAGACGAGGTTTCTGCATTTCAATGCATGAAAAATCACTAGGCTTTTTTAAAAATAACTCCTTTACAGGATTTGTGAAAATACTTGTTTTTAATCTGAGACGGAAATCAACAAATTGTCTTGGTAAAAGTATTTATCTGCTACTCAGAACCATATATAACCTTTATTTGTTTGGGCCACTAAATTTATTTCTGAAACTTAACTTGCAGAAACATTGTCTTCTTATCTATAAGATTAGAAACTGTCTAACTTCTAGTTTCAAATTCATATGATCTCCATTTGCTAATCTGAGACCGCATCTCCAAGTTTGTTAAACAAATTGGCCAGTTCAGTAATGTGTACCTCTGCTTCAGGGATCCTTAAATACTGAACTGTGGCTAACCCATTTGTTAGCATAATGGAAAAAGTATTAATGAAACAAATCTGGGATTTGTATGCTAGCCCACTCCCTTCTTGCCCATTTGCTGGGAGATTAGGAGATCATGAAAAGCAATTTGAGAATATGCTGTCAAATCTTCTTTTCAATTTTTACTTTCATGTCTTTCAAAGGTTGTATAGCTCTTGCCCTATACATCCTTCTCCATACTGGCAGCTAAGACCCTTTCCAGGTTTCCTTGCATTTTTAGAATAGCTGAATTTAAGTATCTGTGACCACATGGAAGTTTCTTCATGCAGGAGGATCTAAGAAAAGAAACACTCCACAAGCAGTTTCAGCTGGTGAAGAAACGCACCAACACCAGCCATGTGATGCAGTATGGAAACAGAGTATGTATTTGAGTGGGCTTCCTGGTCAGATATATCTTAAAACCTTTTGTGCCCTATACTTGCATATCTTTAAAAAAAAAAAATCACTATAAATTGGCAGGGTTGATTTAGAAAATGAAACTGTTCATCTCAGAAGACCACTTAGCATTTAAGGGACGGTGGTCCTGATGCTAAAGGAAATACAGCCTTGTGTTATGCTTTAATCCAAGGAGTCAGGGTATGAATTGTCCTCCAAGCTCTGCCAGTGACTTAACACTTCACTCAAAAATAAGAAGGGTATTTACCACTTCCAGGCATATTATGAATATTAATGAAATGTTAATAAGTAGATTGATCCCTCGAATGGGAAGAGCTAAGAGGTGATGTATCATTTATAATAGTCCCATTATTCAACAGATTAAATATTTGTTAAAAATAGAAGTCAGGTTACTTAACCTGATGGTCTTTTTCCCCACAATGAGTTTTGGAAATAAAAGTTTCCTGATTTTTCACAGCCTTGACCTTGTATTAAAAAACCCAGTGTGCGCACATACACACATACAACCCTATGATCTCCTTTATTTTCTCTAATAAAGCAAGTTTAGAGAGTTAGGTTTGCATGGCAAAGCAAAGACAGACTACCTACTGGAGGTGATTGACAGTTTCCATTTGTTTACTTTCTAACCTTCAGAGCATCTCCTCCATGAAAGTGATGCAGTTTCAGGGCATGGGGAAGAAAGCTATCCCCATTTCTCTGCCACCTGTAGAACACTATGACCTGACACCTAGTCCTGATGTCCCTTTTGCAATCATGAAACGAAAGTTGATGGCTACCAATGACATTTATGAGGCTAGGAAGATTGCTGCAGAGATGAAGACACACCTGGAGGTAAGCAAAAAAAAAAATTTGAACTACACATCAGGTCAGATTCATTTCCATCATAAGCAATGGCAGAAGTAAGACCCCTGAAGCCAATGGGATTGCTTCTGGTTTTTGCAAATTGCAACAAAATTACTCTTCAGACTGGTAACCTCTAGCTGATGGTTTACTCTTCCTTTAAAATTCAGGGATCTGTTCCACAAGGCACATTCAGTAGTGATTATCTAGGCAAATGCAAGCAAATGCAAAAGTCGGTCTCACAGCTTTTATTGCCAGGAAGTTCCTCATCTGCATCCATAGGGATTCTTGTTGGGAGGACTTATTCTTTGGTGTTAGAGAAACTCTTGTCTCAGTAGAACTGAAATCTCCCAAATCAAATAGCTGCTGCAGAATGGTAATCAGTATTGTTGGTGTTTTCTTTCTTCTGGCAGAACACTAGAAGGACAGTGAGTGATTTTGGGTGCCAAGAGTCTGACTTTCTCTCTCCCTAGTTTTCATTTGTGTGTTAAGAGACAGGTCCAAAAGACCGTGCTAAAAAATAAAAAAGGCAAAATTGGGTTCCTTAAAGAGCCCAAGAGTTGAGGGAGGTTTAAAGAAAGAAAAATTTCCTTCAAAGTCTTCAAATTAGGTTTAGAAAAAGCATGTTTTAAGTTCTTGTTTGTTTATGTGCAGGTGAAAGAATTTATCCAAGAATCCATGCGAAAGATAATCACCTTATTAACAGGATCAAAAGAACAGACCAACCAAATTCTGTCAGACAGATTGACCATCAGCAATTACGACTGCTACCAGTCAGCGGTGAACCACTTCAAAGCTCATTGCTTCAACTGGCACTTACCATTGGTGAGTCAAGCATTAGATATAACCTGATAAAAGTAACAGTAAAACAAGCATGGTAGTCATAAGCACGTCTGCAAAATCAGCTTTTATTAAAAACCTAGCTTGGGGGCAGTCATACGGCTTAGTTTTGGAGAAAGGGTAAGTAACGATTTTTGGAAGCAGGAAACCACTTCCACTACACCTATAGATAAGCAAGAAGGTTACTAAAAATACTTTCAGTAAAAACAAACCCCAAAATAGTACCTTCATCAACTCCCTCCCCAGAAATCCCAATATCAAATAAATCATGTTGTATTCCTGCTTCAAGCATCTCTACTGGCAAACCAGAAACACAAGCACCACCACTGTGAATTCATAATCCTGGTACATTCAGATTTCTGTATTATGATTGTGTGTTGCATAGTTCCTTGCAATAGTGTCATGGTTTAACCCCAGCCAGCAACTAAGGGCCACGCAGGCGCTCACGCACGCCCCCCCACCCAGTGGGATGGGGGAGAAAATCAGGAAAAGAAGTAAAACTCATGGGTTGAGATAAGAACGGTTTAAAAGAACAGAAAAGAAGAAACTAATAATGATAATGATAACACTAATAAAATTACAACAGTAATAATAAAAGGATTGGAATGTACAAATGATGCGCAGTGCAATTGCTCACCACCCGCCGATCGACACCCAGTTAGTCCCCAAGCCGCAATGCCCCCATCCCCACTCCCCCCAGTTTATACACTAGATGTGACATCACATGGTATGGAATACCCCCTTGGCCACTTTGGGTCATCTGTCCTGGCTGTGTCCCCTCCCAACTTCTTGTGCCCCTCCAGCCTTCTTGCTGGCTGGGCATGAGAAGCTGAAAAATCCTTGATTTTAGACCAAACATTACTTAGCAACAACTGAAAACATCAGTGTGTTATCAACATTCTTCTCATACTGAACTCAAAACATAGCACCGTACCAGCTACTAGGAAGACAATTAACTCTATCCCAGCTGAAACCAGGATAAATAGCCTAGCTGCTACTTCCATGATCTTGTTGAATTCCTGAGAGCCACTTTTTAGTTCAGGGGTTTTACTACTGTCTGCTCTTCCTGGGATCCCAGTTGAGGGCAAAATCCTGTTGTGCTAAGCACTGTTTAGACAAGAATAAGAGGTCAGTTCCTATTCCAGAAAACCCAGTCCTGATGTCAGGCAAGATAACCTGAGCAGGCAGCAGTACATGGTAAGATGAGTCAACAGCAAATTAATTTATTTTAGCAGAAAGCAATGGAATTACCTGGCAGTTGGCAAAGATTTAAGTACTGTATACAAATCAAAAGCAGATGCACTCCTTTAGTTGGAGCTTCTAATCAACCAGGAGCTTCTAATCAACAAGGCTATTAGGAGGCCACATTGCTCTGTTAAACTTTTAGTTCCTCTTTAGTGGTTTTTTTTTTGTTTTGTGGGGTTTTTTGAATGAAATTGGTTAAATGGGTAAGCCTTGCCTAAGGGGGCAATGTGCAGCAACAGCTGAATTTACCTAATGAAGTTCAAAGAGCAAAGTGCACAGAAGAAGGATGTATTTAACCTAGTACTAGATTGTCACCATCAGTTAAACACCTTGAGTATTAATAGCATCTCTAATTTAGTTTGGATAAACAATACCTGCTCTTCATCACTGAAATTATTAACAATGTTTGTTTATTTCAGTATGAGTATGCACTGAGACAGCTGTATGCCTTGGTCAATGTTTGTGAAGAAGGATACCCCATTGACAGGTAATGAGGTCCCCAGATAAACTGTGTAGTTTTATTTGTGGCTAAAAAAGCAGAAGCTAATAGGCAGATGAAGCTTAATGCTGGAAGTTTCTCACTTGTTCTGCTCTGTTGACCATTTTGTCAGTAAAGGTCTCACTCTAAAGTTATGAATGCTTATTTGGGACAACATATCATTATTAGTCCCCTCCCACTCATAAAGATCCATTTCCCCAGTAACCCTTTAATTTCCTTGTTGAAGACCATCAGGGGAAATTATAGCCAGTTGGAGGATCCCACTGCACCACATAACATGAAAGAGCATGACTGGTGCAAGGGCGTTGCCCTGTAACTCCTGTATGATCTTACACTGAAGCAAGGTTGGGAACTGCTCCATTTTCTGTGTTGCCCCCTCAGCTGCTGGCTCAGAACACCACAGCACTGCTGGGTTCTGGTGAGGAAAGGGAATGTGGTGCTAGGGCCCTTATCTGTGAGCGTGTGGTAGGAAAGCAGGCAAATAATGGTCCAGGCTGACCCTTATGGTGGTGCAATAGGGGCAAGGAGAGCATGGTGTTGAAATTCTGTCTTGGGAGTTTGTGGTAGAGGATGGGATCCTAGCTTGCGAGTCATGCAAGAGGAAGAAAAAAGAGAGGAAAGCAGAGGGGTAGGGAATGGGAGGGTGGACCGGTAGTTTAGGCAGTGTGCACATGCAACCCAGAAGGTGAAGAACTGCTGGCCCCACTCCTGGTGGCATCCTGCTGCAGTCAGTTTGGGAAATAGTTTGAGAGCAGAGCACCTGGAAAGTTTCTGATCACTGTTTTCTCTGTTGCAGAATATGCCTGGCCATGGATCAAGTGTGCCTTGGGTATTGATGGAAACAACAGTCCCTAATATAACCCTTACTACAAGTGATAACTTTTCATAACTAATAATCGAGACTTTACACGCATGCCACATGAAGAGAGTCAACCGCGATACTGGAACTGTGCTGGGAGCCGAGGCACCTGACCATGAACAATACAGCACTTGCCAGTGCTCTCCCCTGCATCCCTACCTGCTGACAGACTGCTGGTTTGACAGAGGCATTTTGGCAGATCACCTGGAGTGTTCAAGATGGATGATTTGTTTCAAAGCGCAATGCTCTTAAGAATCTCTGGATGAACACTACAAGCCACCTATCAGTGATTGCTAAATCTATGCTAAATTTAAACAGAGTCATTAATTCTGGAAAATTTTTTTATAGTATTGCTAACTATTAGCTTTTTAAAAAAAGTTAATGAATTCCATTACAGTGACTAATTTGCAGATTGTTTAAAGAGTGAAGAAACCAAAGCTTGTTCTTTAAGCTTTAACTGCTTAACAGTTTAAAGAAATGAGTTGCATTCAAGAACTATTGGATGTGAACAGCACAGTTGAACTGTGAACAGTAAAAGTCTTTGTGGGTAGAAAGCACTGTTTCCCAAAGAAAAACACAAATATCTAATGCTGTAAATTTAGCACCAGTATGCTATAATTGAATGTATATACACACAAAGTTGTGGGAAGTCATAGAGTACAGGAATTGCCTGTAAATAAAAATAAAGTTGACAAGTTTCATCGACCTACAGGGCAATACAGTGTTGAGACATCTTCTGTCTTGAAAATGAATGAGAGCTAGTTCATTTTATGGTACTGCATTAAAAGGTTATCTATCACCTGTAAGCCTTTTATAAGACAGGTCATCTCAAAAAAAACCAAACACCCAAACCAACAAAACCCCCAAACAAACCCCAAAACCCCAACCCAAGAGCAACAACCACAAAAAATATCAAAAGGCCAGAATCACATTTGAAGGCACCACTCCTTATAGGTGACTCAGTAAATGACATGCAGGGGGAAAATTAGAGGTTATGAGGTGATTCAAAATAGTTTCAGGTTGTCCATACCTTTTTACACATGGAGACAGGATACAGAAATACTTCAGGGCTCTTTCCAAAGTGTGTTAAAATATGCAAAATTGCCTCATTTCCATGGGAAAAGAACAAACTTTAACAAAAACTAAGCCAGCATCTCCAGGATGGAGAGTGTTCTGGATAGCTCCACTCAGAGGAGAGGGGTTATAGGGGGTGTAGCTGAAACTACTTTTATATAAAGAGCCAGACAAAGCCGGGAGTATTAGCACTTTCAGCTGTCGGCTGAGTGGCTGAGTCAGTAAGTGAGTGAGTGAGTGAGAAATCCCAGAGCACAGCTAGCATCAAGGTGGATGGGAAAATGTAAAAGTATGTGGAACTAGGCTGTACTGAATTGAGAAATGAAAGTTAGCATCACTTTATAGCCAAGAGTCTCCAGCCATACTAAGTAGGCCTCAAAAAGTAATTATCAATGAAAAATGAGCTGCTAGCACACATTTTTATTTTCACACATTACTGACACCCAGGTGGCCCTTGTACCTCACTACCATCACATGCCCTCGCCCTCCTGCAGACCCTTGTAGCTCTGAGGACGCTAAATGGAAATGTGAAACGAGTGGGATTTTGTTCTGTTCGTTTTCCTCCTGCAAGAGTGATTTCCAGAGCTTCACTATCCTAAATGGTACCCATGGCATTATTAGCCCTTCCCTCAGAGATGTGCCAAAATGAAAGAGAGGCAATCTGCTGAAGATGTCACTGCACCCGCAATACCATCTGAGATGCAGTAGGTTCTTATCTGTGCACCGCAAAAAGCATTAATGTGCTATTGAATTTCCAGTTTGTGTCCAGAGACCCATTTCCTTTGCAGCCACTCAGGGAACAGCCCCGCAGAAGAAGAAACCAACAACCTTCACTGATCAATACATTTGTTTTAAGGCCTCCAAATAGCATCACACAGGCTTAGTGCCTGCATGGCAGGCTGTTTATTTTGGGATGGTAATAGAACCTGATGAGAAAATCATTTTAGGATTGTGCAAAGTCAGTCTTATGCCAGAGTATCTTGCAGTGTATTGGGCAATTGCAGACACCCTCACTCTTCCTGCAGGCATGCAGCTGCTCAGCTGCCATTCCTAGAATGCTGGGGTGCAGGAATGACTTCTGCAAAATATGGAAAACTGTCAGATTCCCAGCAAATTGTCATCACCAGGCAGAACAGGGCAAAGTTGAGGCTGTGTTATTACAAAAACCTTTTCTGAGCAGAATAGCTGTGTGTGTATCCGTAACCCCTGGGAAGAGTGTCATTTGCACCAGCCAGGGCTTCCTATCCTCCTCCTCCTCCTCATTGCTAGGAACAAAGTTCAAGGTCCTTTTTCCGACCATTCTGTTCCAAATCTGCTGTGTGTTTTTACCCAATATCCTGCTGCACACAGCAGTTCACCACCTTTCCTTTCCTTTGAGAGGACCTGGAGGGCAGGAGGCATGATCAGCCTCCGTAGTACGCTGTATGCTGACTAGTTAATGCAAACTTAGATGGACACAGTTTTGTTCAGAGTGTATGTAACCACCCTCCCTTCTCCACTAGCAATAAAGCCAAACGCAGTTCACCTGGAGTTGGAGATAATGCACTTTTTTAGACATTCCAGTAAGTAGTAGTATTTTAGCTCTGTCCAAACCAAGTTGCATCTTCTCTCACCAGGATGGCTTAAGGTAAGCACTGAGCAGCCATGCCCATCTGAGGGCAGGAGGCTGAAAGCATCTCGTTCCTGTGCTCAGCCTCTGCCCTGCGAGAACAGGGATGGAGGCGCAGCAGAGGGAATGGATACTGAAGCTAAAGTCCTGACTAAGCAGCATTTCATGCCAAGAGCTCAGGCAATTCTGAATCAGAGGCTGCTTCCTCCCTAGGGACGTGATACCCCAAAAGAGGCAGCAAACAGAAATATTACAAGTCTGTAATCCCATGCACCGCAGGCAGAGCTGGCCAGTATCGCACAGTGGCAACACTCATCCAAGAAGGGACTCTGGTGGGATAGGCAGCGTCTTTGCACCAGCTGGATAGGAGGAAACCATTTGTCACAGTGCAAGGGGTTGAAATGCTGGCCCAGGGCCTCAGCGAGGCTGTATGATCTCCAGCCCCGGAGATGTGCAGCAGAGAAAGGATGAGGCCCTGAGCAATCCTGGGAGGCAGCTCCCCTTGAGCAGGGATTGGACTGGTGACCTCCAGGTGCCCCTGCCAGCCTGTATCACTCCACAAGGCTGTGGAAAAAAGCCAGTCTTGTACAGAGTTTTGAAGTACAGTTAATGACTGATGCATCATGAGGCCCCGAAGCTCTTGAATTCAGCAGGACAACTGCCTTTGATTTCAATGGCTTTTATTTCAGGTTATAGATGATTAATTAATTATTTCAGTGAATTATTGACAGATTGTATCACTGAGTGCAAAGTGGTGTTAAATCAGATCTGTGCATGAAGTAGCCACACGGCCTTTTTGTTTTTTCTTTGCAGAAGTTGCTGGGTTCAGCAGGTCTCCCTCTCTCTCTCACACTGGGATCCTTTCCTTGTAAGTGAGTGATTGTTGCACAATGTTTCTCTGCAAATGAGTGTTTGAGGAGGCCTTGGCTGGATTGCACAACCCTATTTGGTCAAAGTCTCCTGAAACACTCCTGTCTGCTGACTCCTCATGTGAGGGCAAGAGCATGAGTCACGGCGTGACCATCTTGACTAACCAGAGGCAGCTGCAGATCACCAGACTTGACTGCTTCTTCCTCACCTGGGCTGCAGCATAAGGCAACCCTATGGCAAAACAGACAAATAAAATCCCATGGAGCATTTAAAAATGCCCATTTCATTCCCACATTTGACATTTTTTTTTGTCACCACCTGAAATGTCAGATACCAGCGCAAAGCAGCGCAGGACCCTGAGCACCAGGGTGCAGAGGGAGGGGCATGCTGAACTGCTCCAGCAGTCTCCATGCTGGAGACTCAGAGCTTTGCTGGGATCACCAAAACAACAGCATGTTTGTTCCAGACAGGCTGTTTCTGCAAGATCCTGGCACAGGGCAGAGCCTGAGTCCCACTGCTGAGCTGTGAGCTTGGAGAGGTGGCAGCCGCCTTCGTCCTGGGTCCTCTCGGATCCCGTCATTCGGGTCATCGCCCAGCTTGCGTTCCCTGACAAGTGACAGCTGTGGTCAGGCCCTGGAGGAACCAGGTCACCCTGTACCCCAGAGATGTATGTTTAGCAAAGTTGTTGCTGGTGGTTCATATAATGTGACCAAAAAGGCCAGGTGCCCCATGGCCCCTGAGCAAGCCCCGCTCTGTACTGAGCCCCAGCACAGGGGTTTCCTTCCAGGCAGCTCACACCAGGCACAGTAACTCACATTATTGTCAATAATCTCTGAGTTCAGGAGAGCCATGGCAACCTCTGCAAATCAAATCAGTTTTGCAGTTGTTATGCCAAAGGAAAATGTTGCGTGTGCAATTTGAGAGCCTTTGTAAAAGCCCACAGAAATTCAGCTGGCACTCCTTGCCTTCTGAAAACTGGGATCTGCAGGTCTGATTTTGGGTCTAGGCTTTGGTAAACCTTAGTCTGAGCCTGTTTGGATTGCAGTCATTTAGCACGGTTGTGGTTTCCTCGGGCTGCACTGACCAGCCGTATAAGCTGTGGTTCCCCCTTGCCCCGAGGTCCAGCTGCTGACTCAGATGTCCCAGGACGCTGCAATGTGCTGGAGTGCTTCACTTCATCAATCTGTTGCTTGACCCTGGCCAGTGCAAAGTCCGGTTGCTCTCCGGAAATATCCAGCAGAGGATCAGTCCTTGCTTCCTTCCTTGCATGTTTCTACTTTAGCCTTATCCCCATCAGATTACTTTAGGCTCATTAACTCATAAATGTTACAGTATAAAGATAACCTGATCAGGCCAAGGATTTTGGCAGACATATACATCTTCGCTCCTGGGGCTTAAAATAACTTGCAGCAGCCACAGCAGAACTAAGCTGCTGGTCAGACACACCCCCCCCATCTCTGGGTCTGGTACTGGGGACCCCCATTCCCACCATACATGGACCTTATGCAGTGTGATACCTGTGCACAGGTGGTGGGAGGTGAGGTGGGTACATGGCTTGGAGTCCTACCAAGGGGGGAGCAAGGAGGCTGGTGGGAGGTGGGCCAGAGAGCTAGTCTGGGCCCATGGTTTAGGTGGGAAAGGGAGGCAAGAGGCGGGGGGGATGTCCTTTGGGAGAGTGGGTGCAAAAGAGGATTTGGGGGGTGAGGGGCTAGGTTTGAGAAAAAAAGGAAGGTTCGTTAGTGATGCTGCCCAGAGGTTGGACCCTCCTGCTGCCACAGGCCCAGGGGTGACAGTCGAGATTGTCCTCAGCATGGCCAACACAGAGCAGGTCAGCCCTCAGGACATACGGACATCAGTGACGGTACCTACGGCAGAAATAGGACAACCGGCCTCTCTGTGCCGCGTGTCAGGCATTTACTGGCAGTGCTTCCACCAGAGGGGGAAACTGCCATGAGCTCAACCCAACATGCAGGGATGGTGGTGGGCTGTGGAGCCGGGCAGGGTGAGGACAAGTTGCCTCACAGCCAGAATGCCCAGGGGACCCTGTACCCAGCCCCCGGGTGAGAGCCTGCTGCCGAGCCATCGGCACGCGATGTCCAGGGCAGCGTGGGAGAAGGCCAAGAGCTGATGTCCTTGCTGCAGCCTGCAGGATGGATGCGGGGAAGCTCCTGTTGGGGCAGAGAGGCCAGCAGCTCCGGAGGCCATGGGGCTCCCCGGGAGCCCATCCCACTGCTACAGCCAGGAGTGGGACAGCGGGGAGAACCAGTGGCAGCCCCAGTCCTGGGCATCAGGCACCTCCCTGGGGATGGGGACAGGCTGAGGCTGGGCCTGGGCACAGCTGTGGGAGCTGGAGACCAGCCCTGCTGCAGCATCACTGGGGCAGGGGCTGACAGCCCTGGGAGGCTGAAATGGGGTCCTAGGCTGTGGGCCGGGTGGGGTAGCCCTGGGGAGGCACTGGAGGCAGCAACACTCGTGAGTGCCCTCAGGGCCCTGAGATCAGCATCTCCTCTGTCAGATCGGTAGTGGAAACCTGTATCTCAGGTTTGGTCATGGCATCCCGAGTGCCACCCTGAGAGCAGCACTGGCTGCCCTGCAAGAGGTTAATGGCAGCTCGAGGGAGGGGTTCAGCTCCGGCATCCTGCTGGTGTGCTGCCCAGAGGCAAGGCGGAGGTGCTGACAGCTGCACATGAGCAGAAATAACCACGAATTTGGAGTCAGCTCAGTGCCAGTGTCACACACTGCAAGCTGTGCACATGATGTCCTCGAAACCAAGATTGCTGTTATTCACTGTTCCTCATTCTTGGTTGTTGTCCGTTCCTGACAAGACACGCACACAGCCCAAACTGGCAGATGCACAGCACTGGTTTGCTATCTGCATGCAGATTTGGCCAGTGCATGCTACAGCTGGGGCATGTAGATGTGGATATTTCAAGCCCCAGAGACTGAGAGTGACCTGCTACATTTGAAACCGTTTAACCTTTGGAGGTTCAGAGTAAGGCAGGGACCTTGGGCAACTTGGCCCGACATGCCCCAATTCTTTTTTGAATGTTAATGAGAGGAAACAATAGCAGCTTTGAGCAAAACTTACAGGAAAACACCCTTTCTTTCTAATCAGAGCTTTGCTAGGCCCAATCCCAAGTTTGTGTCACTGCAGTGGAGGTTGCTTGCCTCCTGCATGCAGATAATCCAGTCTCTTGTGTTTGTAGTGGGAATCTTGCCTGAATGAAGGCACCCAGAAGACATCGATCTGTCTGGCAATTAAGGCTCCCACTTCCATTTTCCAGTCCCGGAAAGCTGTTTTCAAATTTCATGAAATGTGTTTTTGCATTGGTTCAATTTACTCTGTGGGAATTTAGGTTTGCAGGGAAATTTAAGTCTGCAATGACTGAATGACTGAAAGCACAGGTAGAGAGGAGAATTAGCAAGTTCTGTCTGCAACAGCCTGAATTTATTAAAGTAATAACCTGGTGGGACTTGTAGATATGAAAACACTAGAGAAAGTAACATCTGGGTAAAAAGGGACAGGTATTTAATTCTAGCTCCTTTTGCCTTTCAAATTTTAATCTGGTTTGCTACAATGGGCAAATTAAGTTCTTTACAAATGGTTATTTTAAAATAAATGCACCATATCACACACAGAAATAAATATACAGTTAACCAGACACTATAATACAACCAATGTGATTAAAACTGCTGTACATGTAAAACTGATGGTGAAGACTTTCAATCTTTAAGAAAAATACATTGATGAAAATGCATATGCTACCTGATTTCAGTGACAAATAGATGGCAGAAAATCTATTCTTAATGAATGTACAGGATCATCTTGCATGGTCTGTAATGATGTGGATTTCAAAGGCAATGATGTGTTGTAGACAGCAAGACAGAGAGGGAGTTCTGCTAGAGGTGGCAACCCTGTTCCACTGAATACATCAGACAAGACTCAGTTTATTCAAACTGGGTGAACAGATACTGTAAGGCATAAACACAATCTTACCTCCAAACAGATTGAGGTGTGTGCAGACCTTTCACAGGCCTTGTGCACAGAGGTGTGCCATAATTTATTATGGAGTAAATGTCCACTTTTCCACAAGATCTCTGGATTTTCTCCACTGTCCACTTACATTCTGCGACATCAGCTGGTTGCCAGCAGGAGGTTCTGAGGTTTGATACTTCAAGTGTTCCAGAGGATGAATGTTCTCCTGAATGCTCCTTTTATTTCTGCAAATGAACTCTGCTGAGAAATGCCCTGTATTCAGACAGCATCTACAATTAGCACATCTGCCCCGTGTTGAAGGCCATGCTTCAGAGACCTTCTGAGGTCTGCAGATACCAGAGGATCTCATGAGATAAACTATCCAGCCCTTCCAGGATGACAGCAAACACAACAAAAGAGCAGCATGGCCCTTAGAGAAAGTCTGACTCTTTGACAATTGGAACTGGTGGGGTTTTATGGTCTATTGGTTTATAAATAAAATGAAAATCTTTCTTAGTTTCACTCTTCAGCAGGGAGCCTTTGATATGATGAGGAAGGGCATCCTTGTCCAGCTGCAGCAACTGGTCATCAACATAAACAAAGAGTCCATAGTCCTTGGGATGGGAGACTTCAAACTTTTCGGCACACTGCTGGCTCAGCTGCTCAGCCGTGGTGCTGTTCTGGGAAGCAAGTGTCCTTGACTGAGCACCAATTTCCAGAAAGGAGATAGAGATGAAATCCTGAAGAGAAACATGAGGATAGATCTTGCAGTTAACACGTGACTTAGGACCAAAGGAGGCAGAATTCAGCCCCAAAGCTCTAGCTGCCTATAGCTCCTAAACACTCTCAAATATCCTCCAGTCATTCTCCAATGCCGTAGGTATCCTCTCCTTTCTCCCCTCTGACAAACAAGTTCTGAATCAACAAATACTTTAACAAACACTTAACAAATTAATTAGCACTGTAAAGACCCATAAGTGAAAGCTTTTTTCTGATTTTGGTGAATATGCTTAGTGAGCAGTCTGCAACAGTTCCTTCTCCCACCTTTCTACAGCTCCTGAAGAAATAGGATGCAAAGAAGTAACAGACCAGAATAACGAACCAAAAACCTCAGAGATCTGGCCTGAAAACCTCCTGTCTCACAGAAACAGGAAAGGGCTGGCAGCGTGGTGACACTTGTAACTCCACCATCACCCAAACAGCACCTTGACAGCATGTCCTCCAAACTTCCTTCCATCAGTAAGGAAACAGCAGAAGCTATGCTGAGAAGGCTGATTTACTTGTGTCCTGTTTCAGGCAGTAACAACTGTTAGGATGACTTTCCTCTTGCCAGACTCATGAGGAACAGAATCTAGAGAACCTTTGGCCATAGTGGGAACCTGTATGTTTAATTTGTGCCTTTGAATTTTAAAAAAATTCCCAGGCTTTTTGGTGAGAAAATACTCAGTTTCCCCAGCAGAAGTAAGATTTGCCAAATAATCGTGCTATGGGTTTCCAATCTGTATTTATGGAGTATCAGTGCAGATGAGCAAGGCAGCCAGATGGGTGTGCAGGGGCACACTTAACACCAAAGCAAGCTGTTTACCTCCACCAGGATGGGCTCATGTCTCTGATAGTATCCCTCATTCAAAGGAATGGAAAATGGCCCTTACGCTGCCAGAGGCAGTGGGAATGTCCTGGAGAAATGTGGCATTTGCTTGCCCAGCTGTTATGCTCCATGCTAGGTACTTGCTATGAGCTACTGCCAGAGCAGCACTTGCGGCTGGATGGGTATTTGACGTGTCTCAGCCACCATTCACACGTTCTGAGACCATCAGGGATTGTTTTGACTGCCATATGAGAGGCATATTAAACCCCATGCTTTCAGAGAGCTATATGGACTGTGTTCTACCCCTCAGGAGACCTTTCCCTGGCTTTCCCCTCGGCATTCAGTTTTCAGTTTTGCACTGTGAAGGCTTTACAGAACCCGAGACGTGGCCTTTGCTGCCTCCCTGTGGATGACTATTTGGTCACAGGACATGGGGCTGGCAGGTCATCCTGCCTGCCTGGTTCCTGCACCCAGCCTCACCATGGCAGGAGGCCCAGATCACCCATCCCTCTTGCGACCCTCTCCCACTGGTGCATGGGGAGGTCTTCACCGGCCCATACACAGCATGGGCTTCAAAGCTAGCCAGCCATCG